>NC_090921.1:462937083-463240113 GCF_040938575.1 Ambystoma mexicanum
AGCAGACAAACTGCACAACCAACATACTTTCCAACTCTCCCAAACCTTGGTCAGACCACATTATACTCCTCACCTCTACTGTCAATGACATAATCCAGAATCATGCTATCACAGCACCCAGTGCCCCGTCTAGAAGCTTTAAAAATATGAACAAAGATAACATGCTACCCCTCCTTTCGCCTCTCTTAAATGCTAGGCACCAAGACAATGACCCATCAACTTTAGTATGTTGTTACAAAAAAATCACACTAGAAGTGATTGACAAAGTTGCTCCACTAAAAAAACAAAAGACAAACGATCAGCACACACAAACCGATGGTTCAGCCCAGAACTCAAAACTATGCGTGCTTCAAAAAGAACTGCAGGATATAACTGCCGTAAATCGCCAAACCTGGCAAACAAAAGCCTTTTCCAGACAGCAGCCATTAACTACAAAAAGGAAATTCTCTTATATATCCTTTTGGTTATAGATTTCGCTTTTCGCTAACGCCCAATCCAATACCAGACAACTTTCAACATCCTCCGTGAACTGGAATCCCCAGCACCTACCCCAGACCATACGGTGAAAGATGAGCAATGGTGCTCCAATATTCAAAATACGTTGGCAAATAAAATCTCCTCGCTTCAAATCAAAATAGAACAAAAAAAACCCGAAACTTTGCCATACTCAATCTCCGACAACCCCGCCCTCCCAAGCTGAAGCTAACAAATTCTCATTCTCCCCACTCTCAATCCTAGACACGATGAATATCATCAAGAGTTTAAAGCCATCTAGATGCAAAGGCGACATCTGCCCGGCAACCCTGATCAAAGAATGCGCCTCAGAATTTGCACCTTTCATTACCAGCCTTATTAATATCTCCTTTGCCACTAATACGGTTCCTAGCAACCTAAAAATAGCCTGGGTACTACCTTTACTCAACAAACCAACACTAGACCCCAACATCCCCACCAACTTCCGCCCCATCACCACCATACCATTTCTATTAAAAATACTTGATCATGCATACCTATCTGCAGATACAAAAATGTCATGAAGAAAATAACCTCCTAAGACAATCAGACTTTAGACCAGGTCACGGAACAGAGACTGCTCTAATAGATCTAAAAACAGAAATGGATCAATATGAAGACAAGGGGGATCTATGCATTCCTATTCTTAGATCTCTACGCAGGATTCGATTTAGTCAATCACAACAACCTCTATCAGCACCTAGTATACGCCGCCTAATTCTTAACAGATTCCATCAAGTCGATTAAGTCATTCCTCACCAACCGCACCATGACGGTCTTTTCCGAGAACTCGGCAGCCCAACCAGTCCATGTGACCTGTGGATGATACGCAAATACTTATACCCATCACTGGATGCCATGACACTGACTCCAAAAATCTAAACAAGAACTATCTGTCCATTCAGGCATGGATGGCAACTAACAAATTGTGCCTCAATGACTATAAGACGGAGCTTGTCCTTATTGGCAATAGCACTAAACTCAATAGCCTCCCTCTGAGCTACAAATCTTTCATCATAGACGGTAATAATATCACAGTCGCCAATGAAATAAAAACGCTGGGAGTGTATTTAGACTCCCCTCTTACACTAGACAGACAGGTTAATGCAGTCGTCTCCTCAGCAGCCCACACTGCTAAACTGATAAGAGCCTGCAAACAATTCCTCTCTGCCGATAACCTGATCACCTTGGCCAGAGCCCTAATACTATCCTGGATAGATTACTGTAACTCAATATTTGCAGGGACCAGCTCAAGAAACAACAAACTACAGGTAGTGCAGAACAATGCCATTAGAGCCGCCTTAAACATCCCTAGACATGATCATATCTCTGCCACTCTGAGGAAAATCCATTGGCTCCCTGTTCAAGATAGAATCAATTTCAAAATACTGACGCTCACTCACAAATGCATTACTAATAAAGCGCTGCTATACCTCAGCAATCTTATCCACAAAGCACATGCCATTAGACCTACCTGGGCCCAGTATATCAATCTCCTCACCACCCCTAAATGCAAAGGACAAAAAGCAGGAGGAGCAAGCATCCCTGTCATAGCTCCCAAACTATGGAATGCCCTCCCTCCTCACCTTAGAAAGGATACCTCCTTCTGGTCCTTCAGGAAAAGTCTGAAAACCTTACTCTTCAAGACAGCTCTCCTACAACAGCCGCCCCAACATTAGATCTATACCTGCACGACACATATATATAACCTGCACATAAATTGTATATAATTGCATATTGTATTATGTGGAAATGTGATAACTCCTTAACTATGAATATATGTTATGTATAACCTGCAATCCTCTCCTTAAGCATATAAAAGTGCCTAGTTGCCTATGGGCTTTGTGCGCTTTTTAAATAAATAAAATAAAAAATAAGACATCCACACTATTAATGCAGCGCTTCTGCCCATTTTACCTGTTCTCAATCCTGTAACCCTTTTATCTTGCATCCCTGCTACCGATACACACTTTACGGTAGTGGGTCTGGGTTTTTCCATACCAGTGCACCCTACTAGTCTGTATTTTTTCTCCTTTATTCATAAGAAAATCTTCATTGTTGTTTTTTCTTTTAGCCCAGAAGAATGTGGAAAGTCTGGCACACTTTACCAAGATTCTATGAAATCTTGACTCGCTGGTGTTCAAAGGGTGGGTCTGTCTTGATTGCAGTCTGTCAACTACCTTCTATTTGCGCCTCCCTATTGGAAGCCTGCAAACAAGATTCTCTCTCTATTGGCTGCTCTTGCTTTGAAGGGACACAAAGGCTCTAAAGAAAAGCTTCAATTATTCCAAACCAGTCCATTATCTGAGTCAATGATATCTACTCTGGGAAGACACCTATCTAAAGAACAAATTAATTTGTATATACAAGTACCCAAACCCGAAAGCAGATCAGAGGATTTTTGTTTTGCACTAGCAACCTGCTGTAGTTAATGTATAGTGGGCTATGGTTCATTTATCAACCCTCTTGCATAATCCCTCTCGGGGTCACCTGAAGCAGAAAAGGTATATCTGTCAATCTAGCAAGAATTGTCAAAACAAAAGCTCCAGCTGTAGGTTTGCCAAATTATCAGAAATCTTTAACTCTGTTTTGTGATGAACATGAAGGCTTTGCCTTGGGTGTGTTGACAATGATGCATTGTGAAAAGCAATGCCCAATTGTCGGGTATAGTGCTACATTAGATCATGTGGCTGCAGGCCTACCATCTGTGGGGAACCAGGAGATGGAATCGAACTCATGGAGGACGTTTCAGGTGTGTTTATTTTACTGAAAAGGAAAATGCCTAACTATCCTTACTGCTAAGAGGGATTTCCCTGCCTACAAAAAAGGTTCCTGATCTCTCTTCCTGTTGCTTGAATTCCTGTTTTGGATTGTCTAGTATGTTTTCTGTTCCTTTTCCACCAGTTTGGTTGTTCCCCTCTTGACTTTTTGCTTGTTTGAACGCTACAGGTTTGCTTCTACTCAGATAATGTACAATGTCACATGTTTCAATAGGGTTCCCCTGATCCCTCTGATTCCCTAGCTTGGGTGATCTCTTTGGCCGTGGCCAATGATCAGGATTTGGCTAAGGTAGAGCTTCCATAACCCATTCTGGCTTCCGGCTCTTTCTTCCACTCGCCTCCCTCTGCCCTGGGCAATCCTGGTTCCTCTGTTAGTCTGGTCTGCTCCAGTGAGATAGCGTCTCAGCATGGTGATTTTCTTTAATTCTCTTCTCCGGTATTGCAGGCTGGGCTTTCTAGACTCTGCACGTCTCAGCAGTCTTTCCTCCTATTCGGAGTAGAGATTTCCTTCCTCCATGTGGTCCGGCTTTCAGCATCATTCTGCAGGCCCCAGGGCCACCAAGGCTGCAACATGGTCACGCCACCAGGTGAGACGTTCCTTGCATCCCTATCTCGGTCGTAACTGTCTTGCCACCCTCAGTGCTGGCCTTCCAGCATCCTTCCTTGCTCCCTCTCTTCCTCCACGCTAATTCTCGCTCCATGGTGCAGCACATCTCTCCCCCTCCAGGATATTTTGACGTCAGAGTCTCGCCTCTACATAAGCCAAAGGGGATGAAACAATGTCACTATTTGTTTGGATTCTAAACGGAAGTAACATGTCTTTTCTAATGGATTGTGCCCTCCCACGGATTCCTCATCTTAGAAATATCCATATTCTGCTTTGCACTGTCAGAAGTTTTTCGACAGCAGAGGCAGCTGTGCAACGTTGAGCTGATGTACCTTGAGAGTTACCATTCCTACGTCCTGACGTGATGTCGATGATGGTATAAATAGCAGGCACTCAGTTTCCTTTTTCCGCATGCACAGCATGCTCTCGGAATGGTTTGACTCCCCTTAGCAAATCTCTCAACTAACGTAATTATCCTTTTTGAGAGGAATCTTCACAATGGCTAAGCAAAAACAGGCTTCAAGAGATGTGCGAACTGTGACTCACAGATGTCGATCACTGATCTGCACAGGTTTTGTCTCTGGTGCCTCAGCAAAGAACACAGTCCTAGAGTGCTGCTCCTGCCAATCTATAACTAGCAAGGATCTGAAGGAGAGGAGATCAACGCTCACCCTAGGTCGGTCAGTTTCCAAGTCCCCATCTTCCACACCTTCGAAGAGAAAATCTTCTGATACGTCTCCAGAAACGCCAAAGAAAACAATCTTGACATTCTAATCGTTCAAGATCTAGGAGCGATTCCTTTCATTCTTCCTCGTTGTCACGGAAGTCGAAGAAACTACTCCCTCGTTCCTCATCCTCTAACTCCTCGCCTGACAAGCTTTAGGCAAGTTTACCCGATAAGAATGCTTCTGCGGCCAAATGGGATATGTTTAGAGAATAAATATAGGTCTTTTTGAAGGCGCCCCCTCCTGGTCCTTTCCACCGTGTCTTCCAAGACCGGCAGGGAATCCAGCAAGGCATCGACCCGTGCACCCAAACGCCTGAGTCTGAAGACCTCAGGGTTAACTCGCATAGTGACGACCGCAGACTTCATCAAAGCAGAAAGCTTCTGTGACTTCCTCCTCAAAGGAGTCGAAAGCGAAGGGCCCTTTTACGTCAACCTCGGACACAACTTTGAGTTTTAAACCCAAATCGAAGACTGATTCCTACATATCCTTTGGGTCCATCTTTGAAGAAGACTAGAAGGAAAATGACATTTTACCCTTCGGGTATGAAGGTTTTGGAATTGCATTGTTCCAGAAGAGTTGGTCGCAAACCAAACCCAGCTTGAAGACCTAGCCACTTGTCTAAAAGAAGCCAGTGGTCTGGATACCTCTCTTGAGGTACAATTTGACACACCAGACATCCACTCACCCTAAAGCAGCCTATAGAACGGTCATGAATAGGGTGATGAATATTTTGGGTTTGGGGGCGTCCTGCTAAGGACATTACCCAGGATGACCTTACAGACATTTTGGTTAGAGACCGTCCTAAGGAGCATGTGCTGCCATTCCATACAGCACGAAGGAACCCCATTCTGGAAAACTTTCAAAATCTTGATGCCACACCTGCTAAGGAGTTTGTGAGGAAATGCAGACCTTCTGTTGACCCTGACTTCCTTTGCAGGCACGATTCACCCAGTCCTCCAGATCAGATTTTGGAGTATTTTACTCCTAATTTCTAGAATTGGAGAGTAAATCCAATTTCAAGAGTAAAAATGATTTTCCTCCTTTGCGAGAGAGTAAAAAGTGTCTGACCACTATACAATGTGTGGGTAAAATTAAAACCTTGTTCGAAAACATAAGCAACAAAACTGCTGTATTTCAAGTGGTTCTAAACAATGTATTGCACCTGTGGAGTCACTACAGATGCCAGCTAGTTACATTGGGTGATTCATAAATCAAGTCCCTCACTCTACCAGCATCACTTCTGGCACTACCTGCTTGACAGCAACTCCATGTTTTTTGCTCCTTCTCTGCTTCCCTCCCCCCCCCCCCCGTCTCTCACTTTCTGACGCTCTGCCTCTCACCCTTAAGTGTTGCGATGCCACATTTAGCGGTCTGTTTCTCTATCACTCTGGATCTCCCATATCTGTATTCTATTGTTGCTTTTTCCCCTCCTATATCTCGCTTTATCGGTTGATGTAACTCCTCTTACTCTCTCATGTCATTACTCTGGTTGTATCTGGTTTTCATTTTCTCGGTTGTGGTTGCTACTCCTTTTTGATTATCTTTTTTGCACTGTCTCTTATGTTATTGCCCTGCCCTTCTCTAGTCTTGCTTTTTTATTTCCACCCCTCCCCACCTGCTGTCAATCTTTGTTTTTTTTTACTGTCTCTAAATGTCTCTTTTGCTCTGCTTCTATTCCTCACTCCTATTGTGTGTTTGTCCTATGATTAACTGTTTCTTTGTTGCCCTATAATCTAGCTCATTGCTCCCTTTTCCTGTTGCTTGAATTCCTGTTGTGGATTGTCTAGTATTTTCTCTCCCTTGGCCCCACCTCCTCGCCACACCTTTGTTCTTCTGTATTGCTTGGGTTCAGAGTTGCTCTTCCTCTCTTGTATTTCTGTTTGAAGCACTCGTTTTGTCTACGTGCTTTATAAATGAACAATACCAATAGTACCAATAAACATCCCCAAAGCTGAAAATGCCTGTTGTATATAAAATCTAGTGCAGCTTTACCATTGGGTGCTCCTTTTTAGATGTGTGCAAACCTTCTTCTGGCCATTAGGCTGGGAATTAGAGTTGTAGGTTAGTCTGAGCAGAAGCAGCACTTGCTTGAATGCAGATGCTTTACCAACACTGTGTGCCATTACAAGTACAAGAGCCCATATTCGATGTGTGTTCCTGGATTTTACAGGTATAGCAGCCTCAATGAGGTGTGTGTTCTGAGCCATCACAGGTATAGCAGCACTGATGAGGTGTGTGTTCCGAATCGTTAAAATTATAGCATCCCAGATGAGATGTCTGTTCTGAGCCGTTACAAGTATAGCAGTCATCATGGGATGTGCTTCTTCTGAGCCATCACCGGTATATCAGCCCTGATGAGGTGTGTGTGCTGAGCCATTACACATATATAGCGGTCCTCATGGGATGCGCTTCTTCTGAGCCATTACAAGTATAGCAGCCCAAATGAGATGTCTGTTCTTAGCAATCACAGGTATAGCAGCCCTGATGATTTGTGTGTTATGAGCCATTACAAGTAGAGCATCCCGGATGTAATGTGTGTTCTGAATCACTGAACATTTAGTAGTCCTTTTTAATAAGTCAAACATTGTCAACTGTGTTACAATTGAATGTTACCTGCATCTTAATTGCATATCTCTAATGCAGACTCATTAACTCACCTATTAACAGGATTTGAACGAACAGGTTACATAATCTCTGCAGTATGGTTATTGACCCACTGAGCTTCCTTTCCCAACAGGCTGACACTAAAAGGCACATAGGGTTAGGGCACTGGCAGTTCCATGTGAGGCTCGCCTGACATAAATGGCTTACCAAAAGCTCTAAGCCTGTTTGGACTATACTACATTAGTCGGAAGATTCATAATGAGGCTTTGAAATGTGTTCGATTTTTGGCATTGGGACTCAGTAATCCGACATGGGAGAAGCAGATATTTGGAAAAGCGCAAGACCGACTAGAAGGGATTGAAGTATATGACAGCAATGCCATCTTCTCACTGTCGCAGGTTGGTGTGAAGAGCTCACACTGTTCTTGCTCTGTACTTTAGCTCGCTGCAGAAAATGCCAACACGTATTCCTGCTTTCTTAACAGCAGCTCTGTTAAGAATTTTGGGTACTGTCCCAAAACATAGCAGTCCTGCTAAGAAATTTGGGCATGATGAATTCAGCCCTGCCGTGAATATTTGGCATTGTGGGATGACATGCGTATGTATAGCAACTCCGTTGATAAATTAGGCTTCTTTGCCTGAATATATAGCATGCCTGTTGAGAGTTACAGGTACAATCTGTGCCACTGAAAATATATACAGCACTGCTTCTGCCTGTATCTATTATACCTGCTTATGGTGGGTGGACAGAAAGGGAGTTAAAGTTCAGACCACATGCCTAGCTATGCAATTGGTGTGCTTCTATGATGAAAAGAAAACAAAGTATGAAATGCCCATGCTGCTGCAACTCCGCTTCCTTTATTAAAGCCAATTAAGCAGAAATGCAGCACTTGTTTAAGACAATTTTCATTTTACACTATACTACCTGTGTCCTAAAGCAAATTGAAAAGCATGTTCATGATTCAAGATGATGTAATAACACTGTAACCTACAAAATGCAGGCAGTTGAACAAAGTGAACAAAACACAAATTCCCTTTTACATTACGCAAAAAAGTATTATCTTGATAGAATCAATAACAGAGGAGAGTGTTAAAAAATTTAAACTGTCCTGGACTCATCCCAGTGGATTTTCAAGCTGCACTCACCAGTGAGCTCCATGATTTATGGGGGTGCTGCCATTAATGGCCTGTGTAAGTGGGACGCAAGAAAGAATTAAACGGGCTGTATTGACAAGATTGCTGTGTAAAAATGCCTCATACGCACCTTATCTGGAGGGCTGAATTAACCAGAGTTTGGTGGTGCAGGTGACTACTTCCACCTCTAAGGCCGCAGCTGATCCAACCATCCCCCTGGTTAGGGGCAATAAGAAATGCGATGAACAGGCAAAAAGAGGATTTTCAGTGCTGCAAGCAAGCATGGCACTAAACACCATCAATGCATCGTGTGCTCTTAAAAAATACACATAGACGTTATGGAATGTCATTTCCCAGGCTGCAGAAAACATTCATGAAAGGGAGATGAGATTTCTTCAATAATCTCATCAGTGATGGTGAGGAGGCTTCTTGTCGGTCCCGTCAGTCAGGCCTCGATGCGTCAGTCTGAGTAAGTCGATGTATGGGCTTGAGAGCAGTGATCAGGAGATTGGTGTGGTTATGCAAGTCTGGGTTTGCTCCTGGACATGCCCTTTGATGGGTCCAACCTTATTGGCCAAAAGCCAGGCAGCGTAGACGAAAGGCCACACTGGTATAAGAATTCAGTATGAGCCATAAGATCGCTCATAATATGAATATTCATGCACTCATATATTAAGATATACAGGACTTGCTTAGCCTCACGGTCAGTCATGTAAGTGAAGACATGTAATACAGACTCAAATATATACTTCTTGAGAAATCGCCTTTGGGTTGTTCATCAAGTATGATGAACAACAGACAAATGTGAAGAATAGTGAGAAGAATACAATATAAGTGAAGAAAATAAATGTTGAAACAACGTGACGATCACGTGGTGTCTGTTGCTGACATCACAGGACTGCACGTATTTTGAAAAAGCATCAATCCTGCATTACAACGATTTAAATGCTACGAAGGGGCATATCGGAAGCAGGAACAGGCGGACTTTTGGAACATTCCTCGTTAAGAAGCCTGTAGGTAAAAATCCGCCAGAAGACGGACAAAATAAAATAAATTACACCTTGAAAACATTCACCCTTCCTTTTTGTGCAGAACAATTCCATTTGATATTTCCACGAACAAAATCTTGTGTGAATAGTGAAGCAAAAGGGAAAAAAAGTCCTGCGGGAAGCAAGAACATCGTGGTCTCTCGATACGAAACCATTGCGGAATTTGAATTCTCATAAGGTGAGAACTACAAGAATAAATTGCTAGTGAAAATAAACCCCTTTCTCCAATCAATAGAGAATTTTAAATGCATTTAATTTTGTACAACAGGTAGCCACTGGCACCTGACTAGTCGGACTTCAAAAGAAAAGTCGTCCATTCTCCAGCATTGGATCTTTCATGGATTCACATGCTGTGAATATTCTCCGTCGTCAGGCTGGGAAACCTCGGTAACTTTAACATAGCGTTTTCCTAGGGAAAACTTCGACACTTTAGTGTCATATCAATGTCCTTTTGGGTGCCTCACGCCCTACCAATAGGACGACTGGTATAAATGGCCTCGCCCAGCGGCTTCCCTTCAAATTTCAACCATCTCCAAACTGTTGGGATCACATCGTGTTCTTCATGTTTGTTGCATGTGCGTTTTTATATCGAGAGCTACATTGGCATCGGAGGATCAGAAAGTCTCTTTTTCGGCCTTACGCTAATTGTGGCTTGATGGTGTATAAAGGCGACGGCCATATGGATTGCCTCTACTGCCTCTACCCCATCACTCGTCAGAGACCTGTGAGATATTTCAGGGGTTCTCGCAGAAGACTCTGAAGGACCGTAATCGACGGCTTGTATGTTGGATCAATGAGGGCACGTATCCGGTCTCGGAGGTGGGGTCGACCCAAGGAAGTCTGTCTTCGGAGGGGCCTGTGAAGGCCACGGAACATCGCTGAGCGGCATCGGCCGAGCCTCTGGCGAAAAAACATTGTTCTGCCTTGCCAGCATCAGAGGTGGGGAAGGGCAGTAAGTCTTCGAGCAAGCAGCTGTCGAAGGGTGAGAGTGCCTCTTCATCCAAGCCTGGTCGGTCAGACCATTCCCAGGGGTCTGGTGTTAGGCCCAAGAAGTCGACGGCGCAGGAGAACGGCTTGGGCAAGCCGAAGGAGTCTTCATCGAAGCGCTCGTCATCCGGGGACCATCACCGGTCAGCATCTAGCCGGGAGTCTTGCAAACACCGGTCCAGTTCTTCCAAGAAGTCTGGTTCTCCAGTGAAGTCGACACCGAGGGAGGTGGTTCCGATGACGACCTTGTTGACGGTGGATCCGTCGTCGACAGTTTGCCTGCAGTCTATGGTCCCCCCGTGGACTGTGGTGTCGTTGGCGCCATCCACGACAATGATGGACAGTGGGCCGATGCTGTTCTCATCCACGCAGATGGAAACGGAAGAAAGGATTGTTGGTGACGAGCTGGGTGTGGCAGTCTGCCGGCTTTTATTCTCTTCTTCCTGTCAACATTCTGCATCAGGATCCGGCTACTTTTTCGGTTTCCTCTGTGGTTGAGGACAACCAGGATCGGGTGCTGGGCCCATCGGCTTTGGGCCTGCGAAGTGTGGGGCCTTCGATGTCGAGTGAACTGCGAGCTGGTCCGGCTGGTTATCCGCCGGTTAACCCGCAGTCTCTTTTGTCATTCCAAGCACTGTCCATGCTTCAATTGCTGTTGGGGCAGCTGGATGCAAGTTTGCCTCCTCCGCATGTGAGTCCGGCGATACGGGTGGTCGAGGTTCCTGGTGAAGCACTGAGGAAGTCTTCTCCGGCTCAGTTGCCTTTGCCGGTGGTGGTAGGTCATCCAGTCGCATTCAGAAGAAGGCGAGCTGCCAGAATCTGAGCCAGAGTGTGTTCGGCAGGACACTTTGTCTACTGTTTTGTCTTCTCCGACGAGGGACTATGCGTGGGACACGGACGTGGAGGTGGAGCAAACCCGGAGTCTGGTGCAACCCTCTCACCGAACAATATTGGGGCGTTCAACGCCATGATGTCTAAGGCGTGTGTGGAGTTTGGATTGGCACCTGAAGAGGAGCGTAAGGACTGCTTCCTTTTCGATCATATGGGCAAGCGGAGGAAGGCTATCTTCTCCGTGCCTATTCTTGGCCATGGGTGGCAGGAGATCCTGCGCACGATGCGCCACCCGTTCTCGGAGCTGGCTGTCAAAGGTCGACTTGAAAAGAAGTTCAAGGCTCTGGAGTCTACCCCAAAATGCTTGGTGTCCCAGCCCAGACCTGAGTCTGTGATGTCGGCGGCGGCCAGCAGGAAGGCCAGAAGTCAACATAAGTGCGTTACACCTCCGGACAGTGATGCCAGGAGGCAGGACACCTTCAGGAAGGTTTTGACGGTTGGGGCGACGACCGTTAAGGCAGCAAATTCCTTGGCGATCATGGCAAGATATGATCGCGAAATGTGGCATCAGCTGGCCCCTATTCTAGAACATCTGCCGGAGCAGCACCGCCAGGACGCCATGCTGTTGGTGCATGAGGGTGAGGAGGCCTCCGACCACCATTGCCGTGCACCTGGCGGAGTTGGGATTTAAACAAATTAACAATAGGGTGGTGCTTCGACGACAGGCCTTGTTAAAATGCACCAACTTTCACCCGGAGGTACAAAATAAAGTCCTCGACATGCCCTGTGAAGGGGAGCACTTGTTCGGTGATAGGATCGATGAAACCCTGAAAGGGATGAAGGAGGATACGGAAACGGCTAAGTCCTTAGGTTCCTTACAGAGTGGGTGCTCCTTTTGCTCCTTTCGACCGTTCTGAAGTGCTTCAGGAAATGCCCGGTTTGCTTCCACCAGTTACCGTGGTTACAGTCGATCCAGTTACTCCTCTCAAGGGTATTGACAGTCAGCGCAGAAGAGTCGAGACTTCCAGACTCAGCGAAAAAGGGGTTTGCTGTCCTCGGCGTCTAAGGGGAGGCAAGCTAAACCCCAACAATGACTTCCGTATGGACAATCTTCTGCGGGGCAGGGTGGCTATGCACGTGGACGAGTGGAGGAAAATAACATCGGATCGCTGGGTGTTGGACACGGTGCGCCTAGGCCACTCGTTAGATTTCAGGTATCCCCCGGTTCCTTTTCCACTGGT
Source organism: Ambystoma mexicanum (assembly GCF_040938575.1). NCBI lineage: Eukaryota > Metazoa > Chordata > Amphibia > Caudata > Ambystomatidae > Ambystoma > Ambystoma mexicanum. The sequence goes on from NC_090921.1 coordinate 462,949,557, forward strand.
GTATGTCTTACAGCCGCATCTTCAAATCCTGCGGCAGGAGGTGGTTCTCATGCTGGAGAAAGGGGCAAAAGAACCGGTGCCGGTGGCAGAGCGGGACCAGGGGGTTTATTCCCACTACTTCGTGGTGAAGAAGCCCACCGGCAAGTGGAGACCCATTCTGGATCTTCGGGCATTGGAACAAGAATCTGCAACACCTGAAGTTCAAGATGCTCACTCATCAGGAGGTCATCCGGTAGGTGCTGCTGTTCCAGTTTCTGGCATCGTTGGATCTGCAGGATGCATATTTTCACAGCCCTATGCAGTGACGACACCACATGTTTCTGCGGTTTGTAGTCAGCGAGGAACGCTACCAGTTTCGGGTCCTCCTGTTTGGCTTGAAGTTGTCTCACAGGACGTTCACGAAGTGTTTGGCAGCAGTGGCAGCGTTCCTTCAACGGGAAGGTCGTCATGTATACCTGGATGACTGGTTGGTGAGGGATTTGTCACCGAGGAGGGCACAAGACAGTCTCGTGGCCACCATGCGTCTTTTGCAACGACTGGGATTCGCCATCAACTTCGAAAAATCATTATTTACGCCGTCCACAGGATTGGTGTTTCTGGGGCCAGAGTTTCTCACCCATCACAATCTGCTGAAACCCTCCAGCGAGCGTGCCAAGGAGTTGCAGCAGAAACAGGCGAGTGGAAGGAGGGCACAGTGCTGTCGGTCCGAAGTTACATGTTGCTGTTGGGGGCCATGGCTTTGTGTATCCCGCTTCTGCCAAATTGTTGTCTCTTCATGAGGCCTGTGCAAGAGTTCCTAGCGGACAGACGGGTGCAGTGTCGCGGGTTATGGTCGGACAAGTTGGTGGTCAACAGAGGTCTGGTGGACGCTCTTCGCTGGTGGAAATACACGGCCAATCTGGTGCGGGGCATACCGTTGCTGGAGCCAGAGTTCCAGGTTACAATTGTGGCAGACGTTTCTCAGGCAGGATGGGGGGGGGGCACATCTCGACGATTTACAGGTGCAGGGTGTGTGGTTTAGGGTGGAGTCTGTTTTACATCAATGTGCTCGAGTTGAGAGCAGTGCACAGGGCCCTCAAGTCGTTTCTGCCGCGCATATGCGGATCAGTGGTGAGTGACGGACAATATCCCCACAATGTTTTATTTTAGGAAGCAGGGGGGGGGGGCACACATTCCAGGGTCCTGTCCAAGGAGGCGCAGGACGTTTGGCATTGAGCTCTGGCTCAAGAGCAGCATTGTGGCTTATCTGCTCCAGGGTGTTGAATGTTCAGGCACACACACACAGCAGGGACGCCAGCCAGCTGCACGAGTGGAAGCTGAAGGAACAGCAGGTTTCGATGATCGTCTGGTAGTGAGGGCATCCTCTGTTGGATCTTTTTGCAACAGTAGAAAACAAGCCGTGTCGGGAGTTCGCCAGCAGAGGGGCTCATCCCGAGTCTCTGGGGGACGCATTTCCATGGATGGGCCGGTTCGCGTATGCATTTCCCCCATTCCTGCTCATTCGGCAGACGGTACAGTGGATTCGGAAATACCAATGCCGTGTGGTTCAGGTGGCCCCGTTCTGGCCCAGACAGATGTGATTCTCCAATCTCCTTCATATGTTGGTGGAAGAGCCGATTCGGTTGGGGGTGGCTCTGTATCTCCTGTCTCATGACGAGGGCAAGGTGTGGCATCACGATCTGTGCACTCTCAGCCTGGCGCCTTGGCTCCTGACCACTCCGAGTTCAGCGAGTTAGTTATTTCCTGGGACTGCCGATGGATTTTGGAGGCAGCTAGGGTGCCGTCCACAAATATCTCATACGGACGTAAATGGAAGAGATTTTGCGACTGGTGTAAGGCCCACTCTCGGGCTGACGCTTTGAGCGTTTCTCCGGCACAGGTTCACCCGTACCTGTTGCATTTGGCAGAGGGGGGTGCCTGGCATTGTCATCCATTAAGGTGCATTTGGCAGCAGTATCTAGGTTCACGAGGAGACGACACACTGCTCCTCTGTTCAGTGATCGGTTAGTGAAACGTTTTTTGAAAGGATTCTTTCAAACTTTTCCTCCTGTGAAGAAGCTTGCGCCGGTGTGGAGTCTTAATGTGGTCCTTTCAGCTTTGATAAAACCACCTTTTGAACCAATGTTGACGACTGCCTTAATGTTCCTGTCATGGAAGGTGGCTTTTCTGGTGGCAATTACTTCGGCCAGGCGGATGTCGGAGTTGCAGGCGATGGTCATCAACCCTCCATAATTGAGATTTCTGAAGGTCAAGGTTCTTCTGGCCACTAACTTTATCCCTAAAAGGGCAATGGCATGTCACAAACTGGCTTCTATTGCTTTACCTTCGTTTTTGCTACGGTATCCACACCAGTGGAAAGGGCACTGCATTTTCTGGACGGTAAGAGGGCTTTAAAGTTTTATTTGAGTCGCACTCTGGACTCCAGAAAGTCAAAGCAGCTGTTTGTGACATATGGTCCGTCCAACAAGGGACAGGCTATCTCCAAGCAGGGACTCTCACATTGGGTTTCCTCTATGATTTTGTTGTGCCACTCGAAAGCTAGGAAGCCTTTGAGGAGGGCTCCTCAGGCTCATTCGACAAGGCTAACGGCAGCGTTATGGTCGGGGATTCCACTGGTGGCTATTTGCCAGGAGGCCTCCTTGGCGGTGCCGCAGACCTTCACCAGGCATTACTGTCTGGGGCAGCAGCATGTGAATGATGTGCAGGTGGGGCGTGCGGTCCTACAGTGCTTGTTCAATAAGGTAAGCCCCAGCGCTTTAGGGTGTTTATTTTGAACTTTTTCACTTGATGGGTTTGTTGTCTCATGTATGTGATTAAGTGTTGTTTATTGGTTGTACTGCTATGTAATCTATTCACAGGATGTGAATCAATGAAAGATCCAATGCTGGAGAAGGGAGTAGTTTCTTACCTGTAACTCAATTTCGAATGGATTGTGTCCTCCCACGTATTCCTTATCCGTGATAAATCCATTTCCAGCTTGCTTGCCTCGGAATTTTTTTTCACAGTAGAGGGCCCTGCACGTCAACGTCCCTCAAGTCGGTGCCCCTCGGGGGCCTCCGTATCGGCTCCGAAGTCACCATAGGTATAAATAGTCTCGTGCAGCGTCCGTTGCTCAGTTCCGTTTTTCTGCACTTTGTAAGTCTCGGAGACGCAACGCTCGGTTCTTCTACTCTTCGTCCGAAACATCAACGCCACGATCTGGCTTAAAAAAATGTTGAGATTGTGGTAAAAAGATGTCATTAACGGATCCTCACAGGATCTGTTTATGGTGCCTGGGATCAGAGCACCAATGTTCAGAATGTGAGGATGACATGTCCATGACGGCGAAAGCCTTGAAGGAGCGTAGGGGGAAGCTAGAAAGAGGTAATGCAGTTAAATCTTCTACCCCTTCCAAATTGTCCTCGGCTGAGTCGAGACATTTGTCTCCTCACCATCAAAAGAAACATTCCCGATCGAGCTCTCGAAGCGGTTTCCACCACTCTTCGAGATCGAGACACTTTAAGAAGAGGCATCATAGATCTTCCTCCTTTTCATCTTCAAATTCCCCAGAAAGGGTCACCTGCCCCACTAAACACAGCTCTCCAACGAAGTGGGAGGAATTTTGCAAGAAAATGCTTAGGGTCTTCGAGAACGCGGCCTTGACCCCCTCAGATGGCTAAAGGTGATACCCCTGGTGAAAAAAACAAAAATGCTGTGAGTCGAACCAGGTGAACCAAAACCCTTGACAGCGTCATGAACCCTTGAGTAAAGACAAATTCATCGAATAAAACTGCGTAATCTATGACATCGTCGAAGGTACCTTCGACGCACAAGTCTGTGCCATCGACGCCGTCGTCGACCCTGATGAAGGATAGGCCCTCGAAGGATTAAACCTCAACTGCACCACTGGCACCAGAGGTGTCGAAGGTCCCGCCCAAGGCGCGGAAAGTGGTGTCGACAATATTGACGACAGAGAGTAGGATTCCGGTTCTCTTGAAGAGATCAAGGCCTTTTTCAAGTTTTTCAACGCCATTTGCGGGTTTGTCGAGACCTATAACGTCTGCATTGACAACCACAACTTTTTCCCAAGTAGGGGTTTTAACCCTTATCCAAGATCTGAATATTTCGGAGCTTTTTCCTCTATATATGAAGAAGGGGAGGACTCTGACAATGAGAGACCTTTTGGGTTACAAACAACAAGAGTGCCCATTCCAGAGGAGCTAATTTCTGAGGAGAATAGATTGAGAGATCTACAAGAATATTTACTAGCTGCCAGTGGCATAGATACCTCTCCAGAGACAGATTTTGCCAGACCAGAACCTGGAGAGCATGCAGAAACGCCTTACAGAGCCCTTATGGCAAGAATTATGCAATTTATGGGGTGAACACATGCACCCTCTTTCCAGCAAGGTGATCTTATGGACATCTTAGATAAAGGGCCTCAACAAGACCCTGTAGTCCCCTTTCATACTGCATTGCAGAGAAAAATTGCAGCAAATTGGGAAACACCTGAAGTTACCCCTGCAGTAAATAAAATGCTCTCTGCAAAGTACAGGGTGTCCGCCTCAGACCCTGAATATTTAAGTAAGCACCCACTTCCAGAGAGTTTAGTAGTGCAGGCAGCGACGTCGTCAAGTAGTAAGTCGGCCTACCCCACTATACCACAAGACAGAGACGACAAAAGATTTGATGGCATGTCGAAAGAGATCTTTTCAGCATGCAGTATGGACTTAAGTCTATTAATGCCACTTGTACGCGAGCGAGATTCAGCCACACCCTTTGGGAGTGCGCTTCATCAGCGGCTGACTGTCTCCCAGAAGGGCAGGAACGAGATGTATTCTTGAACATCAAGGATGGGAAGGATGCAATGTGAGAGTCACTCCAAACAGGTCTCGACTCTTCTGACAGCATCGGCAGAGCCATGGCGGCTAGTACCACAATCCGCAGATTCGCGTGGTTGCGGAAGTCTGGTTTTGCTCCTGATGTACAAGCTTCTGAATATGCCCTTTGACAGCACCTCTCTATTTGGCAAAAAAGCTGATGACAGCCTGGAGAAATTGCAAACCTCAAAGGTGGCAGCAAAATCACTTGGGGCTGCAATCCGTCAAACTCCAAATCACCCCACCGGTACGTCCTGGAAGGGGAAGCCCCTTTAGTTTTTTTTCCGCATTCGGAAAAAACAGATGGCAGCCAGCTCAAAGGGGCCAGAAACGATTCACCCGTGGTGGACGGGGCAAAGGTACCAAGCCTGCATCAACAGGTGCTAGTTTACCCTCAGCATCTGCGTCAGCCGCTTCTAAACCCCCTCTGAAGTCTCCCCACACAAAGCACCAGTAGAAGGCAGTTTAACTCAACATCTGACGGAATGGCAGGCTATTACGTCAGATGCTTGGGCATTGGAAACAGTTGCCCAATGTTACTGCCTGCCTTTCCTACATGCCCCTCAGAGTCATCCACTGGGGAACAACTCTTTGAAGCTTACAGACCCGCTCCTTATGCAGGAGATTTCAGACCTGCTAGTGAAAGGTGCCATAGAACTGGTACCTGTAGCGGAGAGGAACAAGGGTTGGTATTCCCCCTATTTTCTAATACCGAAGAGGGACGGAGGATTGAGACCCATCTTGGACTTGCGAGAATTAATCAAATTCCTCAGGAAAGCCAAGTTCAAGATGGTAACCCTTTCTCAGGCCCTCCAGCTTCAGGATTGGTTGGTATCTCTAGACCTTCAGGATGCTTACTTTCATGTTCCAATCCATCACTAGTACACGAAGTAACTGAGGTTCGCTATTGGCAACTCTCATTATCAATTTCGAGTTCTGCCATTTAGGCTGACCTCCGCCCGAGGGTCTTCACCAAGCTAATGGCGATTGTGGCTGCAAGTCTAAGGAGGGAAGGGATTCATGACTACCCCTACCTAGACGACTGGTTGATCAGAGCAGCATCCCCAAAACAGGCTCAGATCCATCTAGATTGTTTGCCACTTCCTCCACAAGCTAGGCTTCTCCCTCAACACAGATACCATCACAGAGACTCCAGTTCATTGGAGCAGTCTTGGACACATCGCTGGGAAAAGCCTCGCCACCAGAGGTTAGGGCTCAAGATATTCTACAGATGGTCAAAAGGTTTTAAAATGCCCAGCATCTACCAGCCTTCGACTTTTTGAGGTTGCTCGGCCTCATGGCATCCTGCATTTTTCTAGTGCCAGAGGCTCGCCTGAGAATGGGATCTCTCCAGTAGGCGCTAAGGACCCATTGGTCACAATTCTCAGGAAGGATGTCAGATCTCCTACTAATCCCAGACAGAGTGGCATCTAGACCTTCAGTGGTGGGCCTGTCGGGAGAACATCTTGAAAGGAGAACAGTTTTGGCAACCATGGCCACAGATGACAGTAGTCACGGACTCTTCACCCACGGGTTGGGGAGCCCATGCCAACGACTAGACCATCAGCGGTCGTTGGTCTCCATCGGAGTCCAGACTACACATCAACCTATTAGAGCTGAGAGTGATCAGACTAGCGCTGAAGGCTTTCCTGCCATCAGTACAGGGAAAGAATGTCCTGATAATGACGGACAACACAGTGGCCATGCACTAGCTCATCAAAAGAGGAGGCATAGGGTCACTGCCACTGTGCAGAGAGGCAATGCAGCTCTGGTTTTGGGCAATTCAAGAAGAAATCTCTCTATCGGCAGTTCACCTAGCCGGAGAGAATAAGTTAACAGCGGACGCTCTTAGCAGGCAGATCAGTCTCCCACGAGTGGGAACTAGCTCAGGAAGTCCTTTTAGAGATCTTCGTCCTTTGGGGAACCCCTCAAGTGGATCTATTCACCACCAGTATCAACCGGAAATGCGATCAGTATTGCTCAAGCGAATTTCCCCAGAGAGAAGCTCTAGAGGACGCGTTTGTGGTGGACTGGGAGTTTCCACTTCTGTTCGCGTTTCCTCCAGTCCCCGTCATTCCTCAAATGATCAGGAGGTTGAGATTCCAGAAACCCATGATCCTAATTGCCCCGGATTGGGCCAGGAGAACGTGGTACCCGGATCTTCTAGACATGTCTGTTCTCCGATTCGTCTTCCGTAAAGAGGGGATCTTCTCTCACAGGAGGGAGGTCGGGTTCTCTATCCGGATATCGGGACGCTGAACCTTCATGCTTGGTTTCCGAAATGTTGAGATACAAGGATTGGGACCTCCCGGATGACGTAATACAGGTGTTGCTTTCAGCCAGGAGGCCAGCAACATAATCTTCATACCGCTGCCGTTAGAATAAATTCTGCAGCTGGTGTAGAGATAAGAATATTGAACTTTTTTCATGTAGTACACCGATGGTGTTATCTTTCTTACTATACTTGGCAAATTCAGGCCTTGAAGTTGGCACAATCAAGGGTTAAATTGCCGCGCTGTCAATCTTTAAGCGCACGACTGAGGAGCCTTCATACTTCAAATTGCTGCCCATAGTCATTCAATATCTGAAAGGGTTAACTAATGTCTTTCCCCCAACTCCTTTTCAAGTTCCACTGTGGGACCTAAACCTAGTCTTAAAATGTCTAATGGGTACTCCATTCAAACCCCTTCATTCCTGTCCATTAAGGTTTCTCACTCTTAAAACAGTTGTCCTAGTGGCTTTAACTTCTGCCAGAAGAGTGAGTGAATTACAAGCTTTATCTTGCAAACCTCCTCATACAATCTTTCACAAAGATAAGGTAGTTCTTCAAGTGAAGCCGAATTTTCTCCCAAAGGTGGTCTCCGAATTCCACATCACACAAAAAAATAACCTTACCTTCATTTTACCCTCCTCCCCATCCAGGGAAAGAGGAAGAGAGATTGCACAGGCTGCATCCAAGGCGTTTTTACATTAGCAGACTTGCGAGAATTAGGCAAGCAGACCAATTGGTTGTGGGGTATGCAGGGCATAAGTTATGTTTACTTATTACGAAACAGACCATTTCAAGATGGATTATACTAATCCAGAGTGCTATAAATTGGCAGGAAGAGAACCTCAACACCTCAGGGCTCATTCAACCAGGGTTATCGCAGCCTCTTCAGCTCTCCAAAGAGGAGTTCCAATTAAAGACATATGTGCGGCTGCCACATGGTCATCCGCACATACTTTCACCAAATTCTACAGTTTCGATTCCTCCTCTAGCCAGGAAACGAAAATTGGAAAAGCTGTGATGCATCTTTAAAGGAAAGCATTTCGTTTTACTCCCGCCTCCTATACACATTACTTCTTTGGGAGTCTATCAAAGATAAGGAATACGTGGGAGGGCACAATCCATTTGAAGAATAAGTTATTTACCAACTGTAATGTTCTTTCGACTGGATGTTCCTCCCACGTATTCCTTATCACCCCTCCCATCCTTCCCTACAGTAAAACTTCCCTTGTAGTTGCAGCCTACGTGCCTTCAAGGGTATTAACCATCTCATACAAGGCAAAAACAGCACCTCAGAACGGAACTGAGCAACAGATGCTGCGCAAGACTATACCTATGGTGACGTCGGCGCCGATATGGAGGCCTTCGAGGGACACCGACTCAAGGGACGTCGATGCGCAGCGCCCTCTACTGTGAAACATTTTTCCGAGGCCAGCCAGCTGGAAGTGGATTTATCAAAGATGAGGACTACGTGGGAGGAACATCCAGTCGAAAGAACGTTACAGTTGGTAAGTAACTTGTTCTTCACCAGCGTTGGTATCTTTCATGGATTCACATGAGCTGGCCGGCCATGCCTGCAGGCAAACATGGTTCGGGTTTCCTCTACTTTGGAGGTTAAAATCTGAAGGGAAGCCGCGGGGCAGGTCTATTTATACCAGACGCATGCGTGAGGCACCCAAAAAGGACGTTGATAGGACGCTAAAGTGTTGAAGGTTTCCATAGGAAAACATTAAGTTTAAAGTTACCGAGGTTTCCCAGCCTGACAACGGAATATTCACAGCATGTGAATCCATGAAAGATGCCAACGCTGGAGAAATGGAGTTACAGGTAAGAAACTACTCCCTTCTGAAAAGCTCAAATCCCCAATTTGGCGCTTTTGGGCACCAGGTCAGTGAACATGTTGCTACCTTTGTTGATACCTTAGACATCATCTTAACAAAACAATTCCCATATGTTTTAACTTTGTCAATGTAATAATAGCGAGTTATGTATTTATGTTGCAGATTGAAAATGAAGATTTGATAATTGGGGTAGAATTGAATTCTCATAGAAAAACTTTTTGTCCTGAACAATCATCAGTTCGACAGCACTCGAGTGCAGTACGTGTTACAAAGGCCGAAACATATGTTGACTTAAGAGGGAGCATTTAACATCCAGTCTCCCCAATCTCGTGTGGAACACCGAAACACTGGTTTCCATAATTGTCTTGTGTAATTGTGACTAAACAATAAAGTATCAAGCGTAGTGAGGATATGAATGCAAATTACCTCACTATTCTCCCTCATCAACCTAATTCATAAGAGAGAGGCACACTTGAAAGTCACTTACTGTACCCCAAAAATCTTTTTCCTTTTTATGAATGTTTTTTCTGAACTCATGAAAAATGTATGATGTATGTGAGAACCCATGTGTATGTATCATCCAATAGAAAGGGTTTTGTTTTATTTTTGATGTTTATGACATAAGTGATTGCATGTTTTTTTTATGTTTTCTAAAAGAAATTATCTAAATAAATGTGTGCAGGTGTAGAAAAGGTTGTAAAGATTTTGTCCATCTACAGAATTACGAAGTAGATTAACGTTTCTCCGTCCTGTTGCACTCTTGGGATGTTAGGCAGAATCCTGTGCAGTGCCCTTAGGGACCACTACACACAATTAACACTATAGGTGGCAATACAAGTTTTACCTTTTGGTACAAGCCTGTACCGCTATGTCAGAGTGGTAGCAGTGGCGGAGCAGCCAGGCTTATCTCAAGAGTATTTGAGCAGTAGCAGAGATTACACAAAGGGACCACAATTACTGTGACTCAAGCAAACACTGACTCAAGGTTTCAGGTAGAAAAATATAAGTACATTTATTTTTAAACCATTCGTTATAAACACAACACTTCTATTAAACTTAAACAAAAACCACACTTTAAATATAATACAACTAACCAATTCACTTTGTACAGTATGTCTCAAGGTAAGTACCCTGTGTTTGAATGAGCCGGTGTTACGAACAAAACACGTTACCGCGAATACGATTACTTTTCGACAGTTCGGTCTACTAAATAAATGCGTATCCGTGACATGAAATGCTACCGGGGCAAAACGCACTTAGCACCTGAGATACCCAGAGGGAGTTGGAGGCAAAAATCACAGGCAATATTTTGGTTAGGGAGACAGAATCGAGAAACACTCAGACAGGAGTTCAAAAGTCAAAGGGCCGGAGCCAGGGTCAAGTGACACCGGGGGCCTGTTGCCGAAGATCACACAATCAGTTCACGATTCAACGTAGCAAAAAGTACTTTGATATTGTCAATGTTCGGAAGCAAAAGTTATAAGAAGGAGGGAAGACAAGGGCAAGCCTTGGAGATGAAGAAAAGGGGTTCACCCAGTTTCCTCAAGCAGAACACAGTACCTTATTCCAATGGTGCAGCTGGTGCCCTGGCAGTTGTTCCTGTTGGTTTCCCGCAGACCCACGGTTCCTGGAGCTTTGTTGTGAAGGAGGACATCTGAAGGGGGTCTGCACCACACAGGGATGAGGCAGGCAGCAGCGACAACGGATAAAAGGTGCGCTCCTTAAAAACAGGCTATCCGGACCACTACAGCAGTGTGCAGCGATTTCGACCAAGGAAGAGGATCCTCTGTCTGTGGAAGATGAGCTGGTTATCCTCACCAGGCTCAAGGGAAGAAGACTCTAGACTGGATCTTCTCTTAGTCGTTGAAGGGTAGATAGCTCAGGACTGCAGCAGGGCTTCATCGGGATGGGGTAGTTGCAGCAGCCGTCGTTCTCTCCGATTTTCTTCCGTTCCTTGTAGTTCCAGTGGCGACTCTCTGACTTCTAGCCCAAGAGACCTGCCTTTTATGCGCAAAACCCTCATTCACACAGCCTGGCTGTCAATCACCCAGCAGGGGGGTTGTCCATCATGGCAAAGTGCGACTTGGGTTTCCTAGGATACCCTGTGCAGGGGGTGACTATACCCCTCCCTCACATTCAGCCCACCTAGACACCCAGGCGGGTGGTGGAGGGCTTCTGAGCAGAAGCCCGCCGAAAGGCGGTGAACCAAGAAGGCGAACCTAGTTTGCCGCACAAAGTAAAACACAAGAAGGACTTTAACAAAAAGAAATGGCGAATAAACCCAACCAGAGCCAAAAGAAAGACGATTTGGTCAAGCGGGTTTATGTTCGAAGCTAATATAATAGCCAAGAACAATACCATGTTTATCTAATATAATCGCGGTAGAAAAGTTAGGGTAGATACCACTGCCCCCTGCAAGTCTAAATGTTAAATGAGCGGAACAATGCTCTAGGAGGTACAGATAAAAAGGGATACAAATTAACCCTTTCCAGTACTCCATGGAAGATGGGGTGTACTGGATCTGCGGTAGATTGACTAAGTAAAGTTAATGCCAACTTTACCCTTTTCTGGGGGACTGTAGTCAGCCTCAGAAATGGAGTCAGGGGAAGTCTCAAAGACAACCCTGTGCCATGACACTGAAGGTGCTGTGTGACACACAAAAAGAAGGGGGCTACTGAAGTGGTGTACTTCAGAGTCCACAATCACAAAAACAGAGAAATACACATGGCAAAACACAGGTAAGAGTGGGGGAAAAGCTCACACTCTTACCAAGTGGAAAAAAATAAACTCCAGAAGTCCAGCAAAGCTGCTGGGGGACTCGCTAGGTGAGGGAAATTAGCCATAAATGAGAATTCGAGGGGATTGGGTCCTCCGACGTATTCCATATCTATGACATGTAATCACCACAGCTGTGCTGATTACATGTCATAGATATGGAATACGTCGTCGGACCATCCCATCGAAAGAACGTTACCAGGTAAGAAAGTAACTTGTTCTTCTCCCTAACGGGGGATAAAAGAGGGGTAGTCAAACCGGAGGTTGTTTTTAGCCTAGAAAAACTACAGACAGCAGAGGCTCCAGCGACATCCTTGGAGGCAGCCATTCCTAACACCAGCATGCCCAGGCTTGAAGAGGGCTGTATTTTAGTTACTACTCCCCTTTTGCCAAAGGGAGAAGAGGTCAAGCTACCCATAGTGGAAAAATGAGGTTCACACGTGCCCCCCAGAGTCCGAGGCAGCGACCTCCTCACTGCCCTCTGCCACATCCCCAAAACCTCTCTGAGCACTTTCCTCACAGGACCCCAGTGGGAGACAGGTTGATCCAGCATCTGAAAGAATGGCATTTCATTACTTCAGGTACATGACACTACAGACTGTGGCCCAAGGGTACTGTCTCCCATTTCTATGAAGACCCCAAGAATGTTCCCCGAACAAGCATTCTCCACAGGAAGCAGATCATTTCCTTCTACAGGAGATTATTTCCCTGTTGGAGAAAGTTGCAGTGGAAAGGGTACCCGTAGCAGAATCCGGGTTGGTCGTCCACTTAGTTTCTGGTTCCCAAGAAGGACTGGGGACTGCGACCTATCGTTGACCAGAGAAACTTGAACAAGTTCTTCAGAAAGGACAGATTCAAGATGGTGACTTTTCGCCCGCCCTTCAGCTCCTGGATTGGATAGTGTTACTCGATCTTCAGGATGCTTCCTACGTTCCATGTGCCTATACATCCCAAGCACACAAAGTACCTGAGGTTCGCCATTGGCAGTTCTCACTATCCATTTTGAGTACTGCATTTCGGCTTGCCCCCTCAACCCCCCAGAGGATTTTCAAGTTGATGGCGGTGGTGGCAGTGAATCTAAGGAGGGGAGGGATTTGCATCTTTCCCTACCTAGACGATTGTCTGATCATAGTCCGTTCTTGGAACCTCTCAACAGCACATGCCACTCTCTCCACAAACTGGGATTCTCCCTCAACTTCAAGAAGTCCCAGGTGATACCTTATCAAAAGCTGCAATTCATTGGAGCGCTCCTGGACTCTTACTTGGGGGAAGGCTTTGTATCCAGAGTTTAGGGCTCAACATAACTTGTACATGGTGTTCTAAGATGGAGTGCAGTAGTTGCCGGAACTGGCCCAAAACAAGTGCACATGCCCGGTACAAGTTTGACTCTTGTGGAATGCAATTAAGTCACTCTGGAGAATAATTCAAACGTGTTAACTTGGCATTTATTTAGCAATGAGTAAATAATATGGCAATGTAGCAAGAATGGGAAAAATACAAGTTACAGGTTACAAATTACATAGAGCATACTCTTACGTTCAATTTAAGGACTGCCCTCTCTCTCTTCCTCGCAGGCACTGGACTGGGTTCTTTCGTCTGTGCGGGACCCCTGAGCCTCTCTTGCGCTCTCTCTTGCGCTCTCTCTTGCGTTCTCTCTTGCGCTCTCTCTTGCGCTCTCTCTTGCGCTCTCTCTTGTGCGCTCTCTCGCTCTCTGGTCAGCCCTCAAGCGAGACGTAGCAAGTCAGGAACCACTGCTTAGGAGCAAGCTGTCAACCCAGAGCATCTGCACTTTCGCGATGCAGATCCACATGAGAATTTCCCCTCCCTCATTTATCAGGTGTGCTTGTCGCTCAGCGTGACACAACCTTCCAGAACATTCAGTGCAAAATATGTTTTCTGGTACAAAAGTACAACTTTGCAACTATACAAGTTGCTCCCTCCAGCCCTCCATCCATCACTGGTACTCGGCTTTTGGGAGCTTCACTAGAATTCTCTTATCAATAATCAAGGTTGTTCTGAACTTGTACCATCCCGTGTCTGCTTACCAGGGAACGCTGAGCATTGCTTGCGAAAGCAAAGCATCTCAGTGGAAGTTAAAAGCAAGCGCTGCAGCCCATCCATGCAGGCCCTTTAAAGTTAACCCATAGTGAGCATTCAGTATATGCCCATGTGCTATGCTGACTATTATATCATTGCAAGGCTGGGCGTCTAGGCGCTACAAAGCATGAGGAGACTATGGGTTGCAAGCATTCAATATGGACCTTGATAAGCTATAAACCCTATGCTGCCTTGGCATGCTGTGTGCCTATGCACAGTGTGTCTAGCTCAAGAGGTTGCGTACCTGTGCACGGCCTGGTCATTATATTACAGATGGCAACGCGATTTCAAAATGCCCAACATCTACCGGAGTATGACTTTGGGGTTGCTGGGCCTCATGGCATCCTGCATTTGTCTGGTGCTAGAGGCCCGCCTAAGGATGAGGTCCCTCCAGTGGGCCCTCACTTCCCAATGGTGTCAATTCTGAGGCAGGATGTCGTGCCTTATTCAGGTCCCGAGCAAGATGCACAGGATCTCCTTTGGTGAGCCGGCAAAGAGATTGTGATGATAAAGGAACCTTTTTGGCAACCCTGACCTGAGGTTTTGGGAGCTTACATGAGCAATCTGGCTATCAGCAGCCTTTGGTCGCCATCAGAATCAAGTCTACACATAAACTTGTTAGAGCTGAGGGTGATCAGACTGGTGCTGATGGCCTTTTTGTCATCCCTCCAGGGGAAGTACGCCCTGATATTGATGGACAACACATTGGCCATGCATTACCTCATCAAAAGAGGTTGTGTAAGGACACTAGCAAGGAAGCAATGAAGCTCTGATTGTCAGCGCAATAAAACAGGATCTCTGTTGGCTGTTCACCTAGCTAGAGAAGAGAATATGACAGTGCACGCTCAGAGTAGGCAGAGCACAATCTCCTACAAGTGGGTGTTGGCTTAGGAAGTCATTTTAGAGATCTTTTACCTTTGGGGGACCCCTTAATGACTATGTTTGCATCTGGTATCAACAAGAAGTATGACCTGTTCTGCTCCAGGGAATTTGCCTCGAGATGAATTCTGGGGGCGCATTTGTAGTGGACTGGCAATTGTCACTTCTGTATGTGTTCCCACCAGTCCCTATCATCCCTCATGTCATCAGGAGGTTGAGGAAGTTCAGGAAATTCCTGATCCTGATTGCTCCGGATTTGGCTAGAGGGAATTGGTACAAGGACCTTCTAAACATGGCCATCTGCCCTCAATTCCGTCTTCCCCATAGAGTGGACCTCATGGAAGACGTGATGTAGATGTCTCTTTCAGCTAGAAGACCAGGAACAAAAGCACTATATGCACTATACTGCTGTCATTTAAACACGTTTTGCAGCTGGTGTAGACCTAAAGATATAGATCCTTTCTCTTGCAATACACCTGCAGTGTTTTGTTTTTTCCTGCACTTAGCCCTTCAGGGGCTGGAGATGACTACGGTCAAGGAAAACCTGTGGGATTTTCCATTTTTAAATGCACTCCAGGACAAGGCTTAAGTTTTATGATGCTGATTGTCATACAATTCCTGAAAGGACAGACAAATGCATTCCCAATGGGAGCTCAATTAGAACCTCTCGATTCTTGTCCTCTCAGGTTATTAACCTTGAAAACTATCTTTTTCGTAGCCATCACTGTTTGTTGCAGAGTGAGTGAGTGACAAGCTTTGTCATGCAAACCACCATTTACTATATTCTTCAAGGAGAAGGTAGTTTTGAGGGTTCGTCCCTCCGTTGTTCCCAAGGTAGTGACTGAATTCTATCTAACACAGGAAAAAACTTTACCAGCTTTTTCTCCACCTCCTCGCCCTTCTAAGGATGAAGACCGGTTACATAGGCTTGACCTGAAAAAGCCACTTAGTCTCTGCATTTCTAGGATGGCAAATGTCAGGCAAGATGACCAACTATATTGGTTATACCGGCCACAGGCTAGGCCAAGCCATGACCAAACAATCTTTATTGCGTTGGATTATACTATGCATTTTGGATTGCTACTCCAATGCGGGAAAAGATGTTCCTGCGAACCTAGGAGCCCATTCCACCATAGGAGTGGTAACCACTTCGGCTCTCCAGAGGTGTTCCAGTGCAGGACATTTGCAGTGCTGCAACTTGGTCCTCATGTCACACTTTTTGAAAGCATTAGTGTAGCCGGATTATCGATTTGGAAGAGCGGTTCTGCACAACATCAATCAGAAAATTATACAAAATCGAGAGGTGCTGTTGTGCAGCTACAAGATATTCGCTGCCCGAGAAGGCTCGTAGCCAGCAACTTCAACATCCTTTCTATTGTGGCTTACTAAGCGGTGTAACCAGCAGTATCGGATCTGTGGCAACGAGCGTGGCCGCCTAGATCCTTTTTGGGCTCCATGTGATGAAATTGGGAGGAGATTGGGCCCTGTCTCTCCTGTCCAGACCTGAGGCCGTGCCATGATATCCTTGCTTCAGTCGGAGGGATAGGAGTGCGGGCTGCACCTGCTGGCGGCCCCTGTGGAGTAGACTGGCAGCCCACATCACGGACAGTGGGTGGAACTCTGCAGCGTGTGAGTAGCGCGAACCCAGCTCCTCAGGGGAGCGCTGGCAGTGCCTCCCCTCTCCTGAACTGGCCCTTTTATGGCCCCCAGGTGATCTGCTGTTGTGCGGCCTGCCCCGATTGGACGGCAGGGTTTAGAGCCTGGGGGCATGAATGCCCGCGACTTCGACCCCCTGCTGAAGCCCCTAGTGTGACGACTCAGCTCTGAGTTTGACTGGGCTCCTGTGAGCTGTGGAGGTGGGCGCCTTCAGATGTGTGGCGGTGTCGCTCACATGGGACACGTTGGCTCATCTCGGGGTCGGTCTGACTCCGGCAGACATGGGCATCCTGTAATCCAACACGCTGTGACGTGGGGTCTGGCTCGGCAGGCTACGGATGCATGCACTGGCGGGTGGCGGCCTTCATGCTGCGGTTCCGGGTGCACATTGTGAGGGTGCTGGGTCTACCTCTGATGCACCATTACTGCCAGCGGCTTCCATGCCTGTCTCCTTGTGGGGGGGAGCTCTGCTGCGCTCCCTGTGTTCCATTTCTTCTGGGCCCCATCTTTACTGCAACTATTTCTCTGCCACCCAAATAGATAAATTATGTGGCCGCATGACAGAGGCGGAGCAGCGCATCAGATAATGAGGACAAGATAACGTCTCTGCAGAAGGAGGTGGTAACCCTACAGCAATCTGTGCGACACATGGAAGCCAAGAATGACTACCTTGAAGGGAGATCACGCAGAAACAATGTCTGCATCGTGAGGGCCCAGAATCTACTTGCATCGATAATGTGTTTTTGGAGAAGTTATTAATGGATGTACTTGAGCACGCCCACCGGTGTCCAACATGTTCCTAATCGAGAGGGCACACCGCTCCCTTGCCCCTAGACCACCTCCAGGGGCACTGGACAGACCCATCATTGCAAGGATCCTTAATTATAGGGACAGATAAATCCTTCTTAGAACTGCAAGTGACAGGGGCGAACTACGGTTCGACTCCTCGATCATCAGACTCTTCCCTGACTTCCGCCCGCAAGTGCAAGAACAGCAGAATTCATTTCAGGAATAATTTCAGGAAGCCAAAAACAAGCTTAGGGAAAAAAATATCTGTTATGCCATTTTGTTTCCTGCTAAGCTTCGAGTAGTACATGATGGCAAGACCTGGTTTTTTTACTACCCCTGCATCTGCTGATCGCTTTGTCTCTGAACTACCTGACCTCTAACTGCCCTGGGCAGCTCCGGATGGCTGACAGTTGCACACCTTTCCTCGTTTACATATGTTGGCTGTTTTTAGCTAAGACCGATGGCCATATGGTCCAGTTCTCCCCTCCTGGGATGAAGATGTCCTCTCTGATCTCTGCAGTACCTCTAGTCCCGAATAGGGATGTATCAGCTCCACAATAGTGACACTGGGCCTCATTACGAGCTTGCCGGTCTGGATACGACGGTACCGGTAAGCTTGCCGGTACCATTGTATCCGGACAGGCACACTCCGAGTTGTGCTCACGGGTGCACTTCATTCCGTCAGGTCTAACCTGGCGGAATGAAAGGCACGCGCGCGTTCAGCATGTCGGATGCACCGGCACCGTCATAAACTGTGCCGGTGCATCCGACATCCCCATTCCCATTGAGCCTGGGCAAATACCGGGTCCGACAAGGCTGTAATTTCTGGGCGCCGGAAAAAAATAAATACCGGCAGCAACCGTGCCTGTACTACAGGCACGGCTACTGCCAGCCTCGTAATGAGGCCCACTGTATTTTGTTGCTGGTTCTTCAAGTTATTTGGCCGTGGTCAGCACCCCATTGGCACACCCGTTTTGTCTTGTTTCTTATGTGTGTTAGGTTATTTAGGGTGGGAAGTATGTTGGATTTTCTGGCGTGAGGGGGATCGGGGGATAAAGATGATGTATTTATATGTAAGGTGCCTAAGTGATCACAGTTTAACACTACAGAAACACTTGGTGAATAGGGGTGTTGGTCCTGCAAGTGTGGCTTTTGGTTGGTGGCCCTGCCCATACTGGGGTACCCAATTTTTGGTCCATTATTTGTGTCTATGACGAGTGATCTCCTGACTATAAGTCGCCAAAAGGAAAACATTGTCTGGTGGTATCCTATCCTAAATTGCACAAGGTCAATGTCCTGTGTTTACAGGAGACCCATCTTCCATGGGATGGATCGCTCCCAATTGCCAAGGGCTGTGGGGTGCATAGATATGGGTCGTCTTTCTCGTCCCAATCTAGGGGTTTAGTAAAATATATATATATATCAGTTGCTGAAATTCCATCTGCATGAAAAAATATGCGATCTAGAGGGGCGTTACATCTTGCTTGCAGGTGAATGTTTAGGGTCAAAAATACAGTTAATAAACATATATGCTCCATCCAAATGTTGATTTGCCCGAGTTTCTTTCACAAATGTGCTCCTATGCTTTATAAATTCTCTTCTTATGAAGTTGTTTGGGTTGGGGACTTTAACCTGGCAAGATTCCTGGATTGCGACCCATCCTCAACAACACAAACACTCCGTAGGGCGGCCATAGCCTGGGTCTATATTGCTGACTCCATAGGCTTGGTGGACACATGGAGATACATGCATCCCAATGACGGATACTCATTCTACTGTGGAGCACATGGCAGTGCCTCAAGAATAGACTGTTATGCTGACCGTCCCCTTGGCTGGCACGGCACTTCTTTCTAAACTGCTACCTAGAAAACTGATCATTCCCCGATATTGGTTACGGTATCTGTGCCCAATTGGACACACCACCCCCCTCGCTGGCGGTTTTGCCCGCAGGCCCTTTGGGATGCTGTGTTTTGAGAGCGAATCCGGGGGGCTATCCTGTAGTATTTTTTTTTTTTTATCAAAGCAGATTTGGTCCCAGATTGCAGAAAGTCTGGGAGGCCTTTTAAGGTGTTCATAAGGGGTTGTTGTATCGCCAAGGAGGTGGGTGTTCTTAAATCCTTTAGGTCGACCTTGAGTTGCCTGGAAGGCAATTATAAAAGAATTGGAACATAAATGGATGCAGGGAGGGGGACCCACAGGTTGAGAAACTGCTTGCGGATAGCCGACTAGCGCATTCGGAAACCGCTGACAGGGAGCACAGGTATTTGAGACCCAGTGCTAGCGACTAAATATGCGGACAATGGCAGTCCCAGTCGTTCTCTCGCCTGGGCAATTCGCAAGGATAGGAGTCAGGTTCTGACACGTGATTCCAACAAGATAAAAAAGAAAAAATCGGGATTACTACAGCATACTGTATTTATCTCCACTCTCGGTCTCTCCCGGGTAAATTGGAGCATACCTAGACCGCTTGGCTCTGAAATGGAGGGAGCCCACCGCGGCGGATTTGATGAACTCGCCCCCTTCCATTGAAGAAATCTCCAGGGGCATTTGTGATCTCGCGAACGCAAGGCTCTTGGCGTGGATGGCATTTCTGCAGAATTCTATAAAGAATACGCAGATATCCTAGCTCCACATCTAGGTTGTATGTTTGAATTCATTTTATCCACGGTCCTCCTGCAAGAGTCCCAGGACGGCAGTGGTTATGCTTCTCCTTAAACCTGATAAAGACTCAAACAATTGTGCATCATATAGACCCCTGTCACTCATCAACACGGATAATAACATTCTAGCCAAACTGATGGCCGGTAGACTCCTCCCCCATATGAGCACTCTGTTTCTCCCAGACCAAGCAGGCTTTATCCTGGGCAGATCCACGCAAAAGAACTTGCAGCACCTTTTTTCCATGATGCTTAATGTTTGGGAGGGCACTTCCATAGTGGTGCTGGCCTTGGATGCTGAGAAGGCCTTCGACTCCATCGATTGGCCTTTTCTATTTGAAATCTTGCCAAGATCGGGACTGGGTCTCCAATACATTCAGTGGGTCTGGTTGTTGTATATGGCTCCTCGGGGCATGATTCTTATGAATCAGTTGCTTTCAGAAAGTATTTTTCCCACCAGAGGAACAAGACAGGGATGTCCCGTTTCTCCTATTCTTTTTGCTCTTCCGGTCGAACCCTTGGCATGCGCAATAAGGGAATTTCACTCACACAGGGGGGGGTAAAGATATATTTGCATATTTCGATCATTTTGCTTCATGCAGATGATGTACTCCTGTATATCAAAGATCGCAAACAGAATCTACAGCTGTTGGTATGGGAAATATTGGTATTTGGAGGGTTCTCGGGTTTACGCATTAATTGGATCGAGTCCGAAAGACTGCCAATAACAGACGGTACTCCAAGCAGATGTTGGCACTGAATGAGTGTCAATATCTGAATCCGACTCCTGCTGTCTCAGGTGGCGCGCCTTGCCCTGGATAAAATGGTGGCTGTTTCTAAGATACTGTATATTTTCAACAATGTCCCATTGACACCCCTCCCACCCCCCGACCCCTTCATGGTTCTGGAAATGTACTCGATCATTGACTAGGCTGGTGAGGGCAGGCAAACAAACACGCATTGCTCTGGATACTCTGGCGCAGCCATATACTGCTGGAGGCCTGAATTACCCAGACCTATAGTTGTACTTCTCGCCGTGCAGATCCAATATGCCATGTGGTGGTGGCATCCCTCTACAGAACAGCCACACAACCAGACACCAAACTTGAAAGGGTGGTGCCTTATCCTGATCATCTGAAGGGTACGCTACGGGATTCTCCCAGACAAATCCCGAAAGACGAAAAACAGCCCATGGCTGTGACAAGTTAGGCGTGGGACCAGGCTCTATCTGGAACAGGCGCGAAGGGCAATTACCACACCAACTATGCCACATATTTGGTTCACAGTGTTACTCTTACCTCTGAGGGAAACTTGAGAACGCAATTCGAGAAACTGGATGTCCATTCTCTCGGAGATGTAGTTCAGGATGGCATGTTTATACAATGGGACTCCCTGAAGAGTCAAGGCCCCTGGAATGCTGTTTCCATGCCTCTTTATTATAGAATGCGGGAAACACTTGGGTGCTATTGGAGGATTTCCCGCTGTCACCTGATCCCTCCCCTCTAACTCAGTTCATTACAAACGCCTCCAATCTCACTGCGTAGTATCGGCACTGTATAAACTGATCAAATCCCTCTGCTCAGTATCCCAGGGGAGGTTTATGGCCAGATTGGATAAGACTTTACACAGCCCGTTGACCCAGTTCCAATGGCTGGTGATCTGCACAATGAACCGTAAGATTTCTCTGAACTCCAGGTTCCGCCTTACACAGTTTCTACATCGGGCGTATCTTTCCCCTGCACAACTTCATAAATATTATCTGGAGAAAACTGGCTCTTGCGCATGGTACGACCTAGACCCGGACGATTAAATGCATATGGTATGGAACTGCGTGCAAAGACAGAAGTTCTGGAGGGGGGTGTACGAAACTATGGGTAAAATCATCCTGGATTGGCCACGGGATTCTTCAATATCCTGGTTACTCACGTTGTGCAAAATAACCAAAATAATGGAAAGGAAACTCTTGGCTGTGGCCTCAGTGGTCGCCAGGGCGTTAATAGCCAAAAGGTGGAAGAAAACACACCCTCCTGTGGTAAAAGAATGGATTCACATGTTGAAACTTTGTGAGACCCGGGAATCAGTGTATGTAGGATCTCTCCCTGTCGGAACGGTGCTGATTGACTATTGGGACCCTTTCCGATCACGTATCCTCCGTCCCACCTCTTCTTGATAGGTTTTTGAATGTATAGCAATATCAAATTACCTATTGGATTCAATTGGAATTCCATTGGAGATTATGGTATGCCCCCCCCCGATGGACTGCAATCATGCTAGCACTGATCGTGGCGACAGTCACCCTATTACCACTGTCATGTAAAGTAAACACATCATCTACCCAGTGTTCTGTAAACCAGTTTGTAATTTATGTACCTGTATTTGCACCGTTTTTTGTTGGGTTAATGGTGGGTTAGGGTGGTGGGATTGGGGAACAGTAAAGCTGTCATTGTGGCAGTTCAACTGTTGTAATGTTAAGGAATATTGAATAATAAAAAGATATAAAAAATAAAATAAAAAAAATTATACAAAATACACGTCTGCTGTGGGAGTCTATCGAAGATGAGCAGTCCGTCGGAGGATACAATCCATCAGAAGAACCAATTACTTACCCCTGTTAATATTCTTTCTGATAGATGGCCCCTCACACCCCCCATGGATTCCTCTTCACCCACCCAGCCTACCCCTCTGACTGTGGGTGATTTTTCTTTTAATATTTCTCGGTTTCAATGCCCATGCAGGTTATTTAATCCTCAAGTTGGTTGTGCACAAAGAGGGAAAAATGTGGTACTGAGGCAACGGTCAGTGTGTGCTTTTTAAACCACCACGTCCGGACGCAGAAATGGTAACCACTGAAGGACATTGATGATGCGCAGTGTGCTCTGTTAAAACCTTTGAGACTGCAAAGCAGGATATGTATATATCTAAGATGAGGAATCCATGGGTGGAACATCATCAGAAAAACATTACCAGGATTAAGTAATTTGTTCTTCTATTAGGATATATGCAGACAGTGTATTCTTGATGGGGAGTTCCTTATAGGAATGGGAGTCCTTGTCCCCTAGAGAGGAGTCACTCCCAGTGAGGTCCCACTTTCCCAGAACATTAGGTAGGGTCTTGCTTAGCAGACTCGCCTCCTTAGCCTCAAAGGAGGTGGCTCCTCCCTGGGGAGAACAGGTGAACAGCCTAGATTCGTCGAACATCTTGTCTACATACAGTTGCAGCAATTAATTCTTAGTTGAAAACTGATACCTTGGTTCAGGGGTACCCTGTCACTCCAGCAGTGCCTCACACTGCATTACCTTTACCTCTGAAAGGCAGGACCCAACACATTGAAGTTATGTTCAGCTGCCTATGAAATTGTTCCCTGCTGCAATTGTTACTAAGGCTAAAGAAGGCTTGCTGACTGAGCTCAGTTCAGTCTGCCTTTCCTGTTGGAGCTTGCAGGAGCAGCACACCATCCAGTACCTGGACGGCGACGCAGAGGTAAACTCCTGGCATATTGCCAGCTGCCTAGAAGCCCCTCCGACTCCGGCCGATCTCTGCACTGCAATCCCTGACCTTCGTTGGGCATCCTGCTTTTTAAATACCCAGATGAGCTTCACATATCTCATTTGACCACTTGTATCGGAACTACATTGTTTTCAAAGCGCACCTAATCAAATGCTTAAGGCGATCTGCCTCTAAGATGGCCGCCGCTCTGATAGATTTCCTGGCCTGACCTTGCATCTTCGAGTGCCTGCCCCTTGGCAGGTAGGAGCGGTCGGATTGGTGCTGTTCCCTACATTAGCCATCCACCAATAGCCGGAAGGCGTGAGCCGGCCTGCGAAGTAAGGCCAAGAAAGAAGGCTTGCTGACTGAGTGCTAACAGTGCTAGGTGCTTTGCTCTTTGCTCAAGCTCCACCTGATCCCCATCCCCTGTGCCCGCTCCAAAACTGCATATCAAGGAGCTCCAAAGCAAGCAAGCTTGCCAACCCAGGTCTAAGTCCGCAGCAGAAGACGGTGAGTCGCCTAAGGCTTCCCCGACTCGCCCCCAGCTACCACGCCCAACTGTTCCCGTAGTCTACATACTCAGGACCCAACTTACAACGCTCTTCTAAGCAAATTTGAGTGAAATACGTTCAAGTTAAGCTCTTGTCCTCATCTATGACATTAACGTGCAAATATTCACCTAACTTGATGGTACACCCCCGCACACCCATTG
Organism: Ambystoma mexicanum; assembly: GCF_040938575.1. Classification (NCBI taxonomy): domain Eukaryota; kingdom Metazoa; phylum Chordata; class Amphibia; order Caudata; family Ambystomatidae; genus Ambystoma; species Ambystoma mexicanum. The sequence continues at coordinate 462,973,577 of NC_090921.1, forward strand.
TTGGCTTACTTCGCCTTACTGCTCTGCTGTATGCCTCTTCATTAACATTTGACTTGGGCATCTGCTCCACAGTGCGTCATTTGTCTACTAACGCCGTTGGTATCCTGGCGCCACTCCTTCTCTGTATGAACAATTATAGCACTGCACTTCCTGCTGATTTGCTTGTTACAGCCACTATTCATCCAGCCTGTTGTAATGCACACTATGTAGCGTTCCTATGGCGATGCATACTGTCTAGCACTTTGGTCGTACGTTGGGTCGGCTGTTTCAGCCACCATTCATCCAGCCTGTGTAATGCCTTTTGTCTAGCTATACTATTGTGATGCATATTGTCTAGCATTTTTGTTGCACGTTGAGTAGGCTGGTCTATTCCACCAATACCCATCGCCTATTCATCCTGACCTGATAAAGTCCTCCCTTTAAATGCTGATACTATAGTGCCTGCTACTGCAGTCTTGTTTTGCACCTAGACTAGTGCGCTGTATTCAGCCTCTGCATGCCCTCACCTACTACTGTATTCTACCTATACCATATAATACTATCATACTACACTGTATCTAACAATGCATATTTTTTCATGTTGTTTCTTATGCTACCACTGGTGAGCTATCCTTCACTGCGGCAGCACCCTCTTGGTTTGTACTATCTTGCTGTGAACCTAACAGTCATTTCGCTACCGCCTCCTCTTGATTTACCACCACAGATGAAGGCGACCCTAAGATTATATGTGCCTGCTATATGATCAATCTCATCAGATTCTAGACACTCGCACAGTATTTCATGCTAACCTGTTCTGCTGCTTTTGGTTATACGCAGTTTGTTATATATGCAATTTAGTTTATATCCTGCCCCCCACTCACCCCCCAAGGGCCGCCACCCAGCAGTGACCAGTAAGAACATGGGCTCAGTAGACATTTGAGCACTTGGAACGTACCTACTTGTACCTCCACTGGCTACCATATGCCCATTACCTCGAACTCCCGTCACTATGCACATGCAGTACACCTTACCCCTTGCCATAGACTGCGCTCCATGCCCAATAGTAAAGCTATTCTCCCTGGCTTGAATACTTACCTTACAACATAGCGTCCTGCTTACCCAGCTTAATTTAACTGAGACACCCTATCTCATTATGCTGCTCTCAGACACCTATCCGAGAGGACAATCCCCCAGTCTAACCATGCCCATTGCCTCGCAGCACTGCCCTAGTCCTGCATTGACTTCCACAACACCTACTTACAACCCATACCTGAACTCCCCAGCCCTTTGGCTAGAACACTTTGCCGACAAATCCACCCCCAACCAATTTTGTACCCTACATGCTAGGAACCTTACACTTAGTTCCAGACTCCCTTGCGTTGCCCGTCACCCTCCCACCAACTTCACTACCATGAAATCCTTATTGCATCCAGTAATTGCCACCTCCTGCCCCCTGTCTCCTGGCACTAAGATCACCAAATCCAACACTATTACCTCATACTCTCCCAAAGAAACAGCGATTAAGGATGCCTTGATCAACGCCGGGTCCCTCCCTACCCATGCGCTGGATATCGCTGATTTGATCACTACGCATGACCTTGATTTCCTCGCCATTACAGAGACTTGGTTACATGCAGCCTCCAGACCATTACTCTCCCTGGCCATTCCACAGGATACACCATTATCAGAGGCGACCGCAATTCTAATCAAACTAAAGGAGGGTGGTATCACCTTTATTCACAAAAACTCCATTGGCCTCAGTCATTCCTAATAAGCAGATCACCTCAGCCGAGCTACTATCAGTGAAACTAGCGATCTCTCCTAACCAAACTATCACCTTAAAGCTCATTTACAGGCCTCCTGAACCTGTCACCACGTTTGATGCAGACATTATCCCCATCCTAGGAGACAAAACTAAAATTAAATCTCAAATCATCCTACTTGGTGATTTTAACCTTGGCTTCCAAGATCCCAATGAGCTCAAAGCTCTGGACATCACTAACACCCTCTCCGACCTAGGCTTCACCCACCGTATCAGGGAACTTGCCCACAACAAGGGCAGAACACTCGACTGGTCAGTTGACTTAAACTGCAACATCAATTTAGAGTCTAACCAACTGTGGGCATGGGCCGACCACCATTTGATTACCTTCAACATCATAGTCAACGACCTTTGTGTCAGTCAGGACATTGCGCCTGCTATCTGCACAAGAAACAATAGGGACATAACTCACGAAAAACTGCTCCCCCCTCCTCCAACCAGCTCTCAACAAACTTATCATGCACAGACCCCACTGTCCTTGTGGATACATTCTATCTGACCATGCTGAAAGCACTTGACTCTATTGCACCCATTAAATCCAGGAAACCCTAACCATGTGTACGCCTCAATTCTTGGTTTACACCACACCTGAGAGTGCTACGTAAAGATAACGCAATTTAGAAGCCCGATGGAAAAGCCATCCCACCGACTCCAACAAAGACAGCCTCCTCTTAGCATCACTTAACTATAAAGCTGCCATCTTCCAAGCAAAAAAAGATATCTATAACAAGTGCATTTTCACAAGCTGAATCGAATACTAGGGAACTTTTTAAGATATTAAAAGAACTTGAATCTCCCTCTGCCCCGTTGGAAACTTGCAGCAAAGACAATACCTGGTGTGCTAATATTTAAAAAGCGCTCCTTGGCAAAATATCCACACTCCAAGCCAAAATCGATGACAAATGAATCAGCCTCCAGATTGACCCACAGTTCAATTCTCCTCATGGCAAAACCACACCCATCATTCACACCCACAAACCCTTTAGCTTCACACCACTAACTACCACAGAGGTTGAAAGCATCATCAGCAAACTCAAACCTGCCAACTGCCAGGGTGACTCGTGCCCAGCGCCCATTATTAAGGAGGCTACACACAAACTAGCTCCCTTCATTACTGCCTTTATAAACTCATCATTCAACACTGGCATTGTCCCAGGTAATCTTAAGGATGCATGGGTTATCCCCCTTCTTAAAAAGCCCACACTGGATGCCAGCATACCTACTAATTACAGGCCCATCACCATTGTGCCGTTTTTCCTTAAGATTCTAGACCGTGCAGCCTATCTGCAAATCCAAGACTACTTGGAATCCAACAAACTCCTGGGCCTTAGACAATCAGGCTTCCGGCCTAGACACAGAACCGAAACAGCTCTCATTGACTTAAAAACTTAAATTGAGGATCTGAAAGATAATGGGAAGCAGGCATTGCTACTACTACTTGACTTATAAGCGGCATTTGATTTGGTAAACCACCAAATCCTATGCCGCCATCTTTAATCTGCCGCCCACTTTTCAGACAAAGCCATCATGTGGATCAGATCTTTCTTCAACAGTAGATCCATGAGGGTCTTCTCCCCCTCGGCCTCTGCTGAACCCTCACCAGTCCCGTGTGGGGTACCCCAAGGATCGTGCGTTTCGCCAACACTATATAACGTGTTTACAAAACCACTTTTTGATATTCTGGATTATCTGTGCGTCTCCTATACGAATTACGCCGATGACACCCCGATACTCATCCCCATCACCGGGGACTACATGGCTGACACAAAAGCTTTAAATAACATCTACTAGCCCATCCAGGCTTGGATGTCCCAACATGAGCTCTGTCTTAATGATGAAAAGACAGAGCTCCTTATCTTGGGCTCTCATCACAGACTTAACTAGACCCCTCCTTTAAATCATTCGTCATCGATGGCAACACTATCCAATGATACTAAAACTTTAGGCATCTATCTTGATTCTACCCTCTCGCTCTCCAGCCAAATGAATGCTGTAACCTCGGCTTCCGCCTATGTGTGTAAACTCATCACAGCCTGCCGCCCCTTCGTCACCACTGCCAATTGCACCATCTTGGCTAGAACACAGATTATGTCGAAAATCGACTATTGTAATGCCCTTTTATCTAGGAACCAGTCGACTTAACCTTAGCAAGCTTCAAGAACAATGCCATCAGAGCAGCGTTAAATATCGCCAGGAATCAGCACATCTCTGACACCAGACAGAGCCTACGCTGGCTCTCAGTGGCCCAAAGAATCTCCCTCAAAACGCTTGCAGTGACGCATAAATGCTTGGCCAATCAGGCGCACAGCTACTTGGCTAGCCGATTTTCCCACCATACCTCTAACCACCCTCAAAGAACTCCCCAAGCCCACTGTCTCTACTTACCCAGATTCAAAGTACACAAATCAGGCGGGGCGAGCTTCCCAGTCAGCCAAGAAATTTTGGAACTCCATGCTCAACCTTCTTAGAGCGGTACCCTCATTCCACGCTTTTAAATGCAAGGCCAAAGTGTGGCTTTATACCCAAGACCTGTCTAACTCCTGCAGGCCTTAACCAGTTGGCTTCTCCCCGCACCTTTCTCCACTGCTATTAGTGTCAGATTAGCTCCATGTTTGTAAATGCATTGTAAAATATTTGTAAGTAATCTGAATCTGCATTTGTTATGCTATGTTTTATGCTCTCACAGCTTTTCATGTATACTATTGTAACTAACTTGTCACTACGCTTACTGTGTCCTGTAACCTAAGATATGCGCCCAGATGCCTTTGGGCAAGGTGCTCTATACAAATAAACAAAATACAAATACTATTAATCAATTTAATCATTTCAATCCTGCATCTTAGTTGCCTATTCTCCCTCCCACGCCCCTCAGATGGGGAACCAGAAGATTGTATAGTGAAGGCCAAAACATCATGACTCCCAGAATTGAGTTAAACGATGTACCACTGCAAAACCACAAGATTATTCTGTTGATCTTTTTTTAAGTAATAATCTGAGCAAAATGTCAACAGGTTATGCGGTTTGTACTGTGCATCATTTTAAAGTAAAATCTGCCATGATTTATGCGGATTCCCTCTATGCCCATGGCTTGGCTCACGTCTTTGGTTAATTCTGGAAGCAACATGGCTGACTGAGGTCTTCAGGTACTCTTACACCAAATGGGATCTATGTTTTAGCCCTGTTGGAAGCTTTTTAACTACTTTTCACATGGCCATTGTGAATTTAAGTTGGACAATATGTCCCACTCAGTGGTTGAAAATGGCAACTCTCTGGTTGAGAACTGCAGTCCTAGAAGGCCCCCTGGCACCTAATGTTCTCGTTTGTATTTCAGTGCAGCAACCACCAATTGCGACTCATCCTAATCTACACTATTATTAATATACTGCAGTACCTACTACCAGAGTCTAAAAAGGTAAAAACGAGTGGTGGTCCAATGATCATTGAAAACTGCACACAGACACTCTTTGGAGCACTTCAGATTGCCGCCTGGTAAGGCCCACACTGCTTCTCCCTAATCTTGCTATATAGGTGCATTCTCTGGCTCATTCTGGATAAAGTGGCCTCAGTAACCATGGTAAACCGGGACTGGTTCACACCATGTGACCCCACAGCTTTTGTATCTGTTGTGTCTGTTTGGCTGCAATGTGAGAAGCTGTAAAGATATTACCTGCCCCGCGCCCGGGCACCGCAAGGACTGTCGCATCTAGATAGATGTTATAAAGCTTCCCAAATATCTTAGTTATGGATTTTGTTTGTTGGTGGAAATGTTTTGAGGATTGGTAGAGGCATATTCGTGCCGAATGGCTCCTTGATTGGTCTTCCTGCAGTTAACAGAGACAGAGGTACACACTTCACTGGACGGCTTTGTAGAGATATCTGTAATGTCCTAAACCTAATTCAACATTGTCATTGTGCCTAGCAGCTCCAATCTAGTGGGGTAGTATAACACCCTATTGGTGCTATCATGGTACCTATCAGAGGTTTGTAGACATTGGCCTCTGATGGCTCGAAGGCCCACCTTTGGTGTTGCTGTATATGCAAAATAACCTGAAGAAAATGCATAGGCTGTCACCACATGAGATTTTGATTGGGTGCCCGATGTGCATAGCAATATCCTCTCCTTGGACAGTACATTGTTTGGATTTACACTTGGCAGGTGCATCTATTATGAATTGCTGTAAGACCCTTATGAAGGCTGTCCGAACTCTCCATAGGAAAGTCAAGAAATCACTGCTGGAACCTGCTGTAGGACCTTGCTATTTCCTTTGAACTGAGTACTCGGTCTACTTGCTAGTGCATCAGAGAATGTCTGTGCTGCAGCTAGAGTGAAAGGACTTTTTCCTACTCCTTCTCACTATGCAGGCCACCATAGTACCGGAGAATACAGCCACCGCCTGATGCATTAAATTCGACTCTGCTCCGATCTATACTTGAGGGGGGTGTAACAGCAGGGCCAGCCATACCCACATACTTCTGAGACGGGAGCCACGTCTTCAATGACTGTTCAGAATAATATTGTTGCTTCAGCGCAGGCTTTGCAGGTGACTTCATAAGGTAATGCTGTGTCATTGCTCGTAAATACCAACCCAGAATCAGGAGAGCGCCCACCATATGATTCTGCTCTCCTGGGTCCCAATTCAGCTACTCAAGGGAGATATAATTTCCGTTTAAACAGTGGCTGCAACAGAAATTGAACAACTTGGTGAGGGGAAAACTATATACACTTGATTCTTTTGCAGATCACTCAATTGAATGCTTTCTAATTGTAGTACTTTATTTGTCTTCGAGCCAGTTGAAGTTTAAATAAGTCACCAGAGATGCTGCAAAGATAACATTTGCTGAAGACTCTTTGGTACTCATTCTATAATTGTGTTGCTGGTTGTTAATTGGTTTCTTGGTCCTTGTACGGACATCTGCCTATTCTCCGTTTTGCTGACCATTCTGTCTATCCATTGATGCATCCTGATAGCAACTTCTTTTATCTGCTTGCACTATTGCACTTTTGCTTAATTTCCATTTTGTTTACTGCTGGTCCTGTAATCTGCATACCAACTCCTTCAGAACTTGTAAAAGCAGAAGAGACTCAGAATCGTACTTGTCACTCAGTGTCAAGAACTTTTCGGCTGAAGTCTGTTACTATAAAGTGTCAAAATTAATCTTGAATCGCCTTCTAGTGATGATATTTGTCCTAACTGCTAAATCATTCAAAAATTGTGGGCACTAATGCATATCCTTGGATCGGAAGCTAGTATACCTTTCTACATGCTATGTAAGGCAATATGCCTGTATTCTAAATATTTCTAACTGCTGGATCTGTGCCCATCTCCCACATGACCTAGCCTCAGGGCTTCCTGAGGCTTTCTTTTAACTTCGGGCACCTCTGCAGTGATTTGAGATTGGCTTCCATATCTGATGGTCCTAAGCCCTGTTCTGGTCATTGTTCACAGATGGGTTACTCAGACCCTCCAAAGTTATCTCCTTGAAATCCTTTGCAGAAGAAAGGTGATGCAATGAGCCTGACTTCTCCTTCTACATGCCTTATCTGCTGGACTAATAATGGTTCTCTGTTCAAGGGCAATAGCAGGTGTAGATATTCTCCATCCGCCAGTGCAGGTGTTGTTGTTAACAATGTTACTGTCATGCATGGTGGACACATTACCTCTGGACCTGGAACACTGTCTTCACGCTGAACGGGTTATGCTCATAGAACTGCTAGACGTTTCTATTCTAAATGGCGGTTGTTTGATGTCCTGCCGGGAGAACGACATTTGCATTATTCACGTCGTTGAATTCACGTGATTCAGGGTAGTCATGTGTGTTACTGCATTACGTTCATAAGCAGCGTGGAGATGTTGCTCGCTGCTTCTGATTGAACTATGACGACGTTTGGTAGCTGAATCCTTGATCTGCGTCCTCGCATCTCTTCAGTTACTTCTTTGGATTTCTCTGGCGTGTTTCTTCGAGACGCAAATTCCTGGAGCTGCATTCTAGAAGTTACGGCAGTTTTTCCTGTTCACGTGAAATTCTACACGCTATGTTCGGCAGTCGTCCATTAGAAGACCAGCAGACTGCTTTCTTTCACACGTGAGTTTTGGCAGCACTGTCTGCGTGCTCTTCAGTCACGTGAATCCACACACGCGGGTTCCTGATATCTTCGCATGCTGCTTTTCTGACTGCGTGTAAGTTTGTTGCGTGTAAAAGCCCACGCGGTTTCTTGAAATCTTAAAGTGCGGCTGTCCTGGCTGCATGTACTTTGTTCGCGTGTAAAAAGCCCACGCGGACTAAGGAAATCTTCAGGTGCTGCTGCCCTGGCGGCATGTACTTCACACGCGGTCTACTATACTCTTTACACGCTGCGGTCCTGGTTACGTGTACTTTTGTTGCATGCCAAACACCACGCTGTCTACTATACTTTCAAGCGCGGCTGGGCAGGCTGCGTGAACTTTTGTTGCGTGTAAAACTGCACGCGGTTTTTGAACTCTTTGAAACGTGTAATTCCACATGCAAATTGTGCTTCGCTTTGGATTGAATCCCTGGCACCTGTGATGAGATAACCGGTGGACTCATTTCATAAATGTTCTGTTCTACGTGGGAAAGGAAGTATTACCAACAACTGTTTATTTGAAGGTGATTGTGCACAGTACTTTGGACGCTATCCTGTGGTGCACCAACCCGGTATCTAGCGTCAGCCTCGTGCCGTTCGGGATATGTCTCCCTTACTAACCTTCCCTCCTTTGTCGTTTCAATTCCTGGATTTCTTCAGAGACTTGTTGGTGGAGATTCCAGTTCTAAGCCTACAGGTTAGTGTTGTACTAGTGCTATTGCTGTGCTATTAGTGAGAGTTTAGTTGGGAAACTTTCTAATCATACTTTATTTTACCCTAGGCTGACTTCCTATGATGCTCCCACACCCTTTCCAGTGATCCCTTTCTCTGCCTTTTACTAGTCAGAGAGTTGTATCATTTGGAAGGTCTAATTTGACTGCACTACTGTCAAGCCATGTGAATTATCAAGGATCCGGAAGAGCCCTACCAATTGTATCCTTTTTGGTTACCGTATCCTTTTCATAAGATACCTTGGTGATTTATGACAGTTACTTTCTCTTTTGATAAAGAATTTACTTTTGTAGACTCCGGTTATGCTACATATCTTGAAACGTTTTTAATTTATGGGACTTCAGCCGTCATATATGGATCGGGATGATAGTTATAGGAGATATGTTCTGCCTGCGATCAGATACTCGCATAAGTTACCGTAATTTCCAATAAAGTGCAGGGAATCTTGTCAGAAAACATTCATTAAATGTATAGGATAACGAATGCCTGAAAAAGGCAACTGGCTAAATTGTGATAAATACCTGCTGCTGCACAGAGTGGCAAACGCCTCAATTTCCCTTTCATTAATGCCCGTGAGCCGGTACCTATATGTACTATGATACTGCAAAACCAAATGGCTTTAGACACTATCCTGACTTGAAAAGGCGGTGTTTGTGCTCATGTGGGATGCAATTGCTGCACATTTACCCTAAATGATTATGACAATATCACTTCTATTATTTCCCACATTAGCAAATCTCTGGCTATATTGCACAAGGAGAATACTTGCACTGGCTGGTCCCTTTGGTTCTGGTTAACCAGTTTGATTGCCTCACTAGGAGCTGCCATAATTCTTGCAGTTCTAATGATTTCTGCTAGCCCGTTGGGAATTTATTGCATATATTTGTTAATCAAATGCGCTTTTAAATGTTTGAAAACAAAGACTGTTGACACCTTGAAAGTTCATGAAAAGCTTTTACCAGCGAAGACCTCTGAGAATATGGTTCAGAAATACATGGGTCTTTTCGATTTGATAATCCTAAATACTTAGAAGTGTGAGGTTACATGTCCTTAGCCTCAGTTGTGGTGGGATTACTGTTGATGAAAAATGCAATTATGTGAAATGAAGGTTTAAAAGATTTATACTACAATGTGATTGTAAGTGAATTCACACAAACATGAGAAAATATAATGATTTAAGAAAGTTAGACCTTTTGTTCAGTGCACCAGTCTAGTGTAATTAGAGAGAGACTATTATAAATCGTATATATGCTTGCTGTCAGAATAAAGAATGCAAATTTGGCTGATTGAAGCAGTATTTGGTTTTCCTGTTTGCTTTTGTCAGCCTCAGCACGTTTCTGTAACATCTGTTAACTTGCCAGGAGGATGTTTGTTTTGAGTTAAACATCTTCAAATGACTAGTAATAAGAAAGTGTATGACTTAATTGAATAATGGATGCACATCTGTGCTGGTATCTCTTGAAGACGGCAGGAATGATCTTGGAGGACCAAGACTTGCCTGTTTCCTCAGAGATGTCCATTTCACTAATTGGGAGGCGTTAAAACCTCCCTAATGAAGTGATGAAACCTTCCTGTAGCTAGAGTCCATGTGCTGAAAATCTGATATACGTTGTTGCACGTGAGACCTAGGGTAACACAGCTCTGGGATTGTTATGAGATCATGTACTGTGCATTTCTGTGTTCATCCGGAAGTGCTGCTATTATTACCAAAATCAATCGCCCATGCGTCCAGAGTATGGTTTCCTCTTCATTATGTTTAGAATTGGGGTATGGAAAGGTGGACAAAAGAACCATAATCCTCTGTCCTGTCTCATTTCCTCCATACTTACGTTCTGTCCTTCTGGACCACTTTTCTGTTGCACCCAAAAATAGACTTTTTTTAAAAAAACATTTTTTACATGAGGGCTGGCTTGCCTTCCAGAGCCCGCTCTGCGACTCGTTCTTCAGTCTTTTTTTCTCAACATTGCTTCTTGTCCTGTCGGATTTCTTTTCTTCCTGCCCGGTTCTTGCAGTTAGCCTTTTCCCACCACCTAGAGCATAAATGGTTCACGCTGTGTGCTCCTACAGGCGTTGGTATGCGGCGGAGGATCCCATAACCTCTGCCTCAAGTTTCTGGGTCAGGACCATCAGTGGAGTTCGTGTTTTTATTGCAACTTTCTATAGGTATACACAATTGAGAGAAGAATACGAAGGTGGGAGGACATTTTGACTGTATTCCTCAGGATCACCTGAGAGCCATGTGATGAATCTAATGGAGTCATCACGGATCCCCAAGCAGTGCCCTCCTCACATGTGGCCAGGGGACGGGCACTACCACCGAGGAAATGTCATGGCTTCATTGAATTAGACATGGTATCCCCCATTTGGCCATGTAAAAGGCTCCCTGATTCCCAATACCCTAATGGCTTGTTTCCATATATCTGTCCCCTCCCCTCTCTGTGTCCATCTTTGGGAAAATAGAGAAACCTTTTCCCAGCATCCTTTAAGCCAAACTCCCAGCTATGGTCTGAAGTATAAGCTCCAAGAAAATCGTTTTCATTACTAATTCCCCTTCATGTAGAATGGATCTTCCATATGGAACCAGTGAAAGATCCTCCAAGTACTATGTGTCAGTTGATATTGGTGGACTCCAATTCCCAAAACCACCTCAGTACTGAGACGAGAGGATGAAGGAATTGATGCCGAGCAGCAAGAGCTTCAAGAGCTTCAAGCTCAATGCGCGGGCTGGTTTTGTGAAAGCGCCTGTGTGGGAGACTTTTAATAATGGAAACCAAACTGAGAGGCTGCTCAAGAGAAGACGTTGCATCTCCCTTGGAGGTGGGTAGGAGCTGGAGGCATGAGCAGATGTGGCAGAGCCAATGGCTTGCCAGCAAAGAGGACGGAATTGTTGGTAAGCGGCGCAAAAAGGTCTGGAACCGCAAGATGATTCCTGGGCATTCGGCAGCTGGAGGAAGCTGTCACCATCACCAGGAGCTGGAGGCAAGAAGGCGTGCAGTAGCGGAGCCGCCCGATAAAGCGGAGAGACATTAAAGCGGTCTGGAGAGGAAGGCAAGTGGCAGTGCTGCGCCGTGTAAGCACAATGGGACCGAAGACGTCACACAGAGCCGGAAGGTCTGTCCAAGCAAAGTGAGGATCCTGAGGCATTTCGGCTACCGCGCCAAACTCAGTTTGAACTTTGTAAACCTGCAGAGACAAACAATAAGAAGATTGTGAGTCAAAAAGGCAGACTACAAATACAACCCATAAGAATATGAGTGCATGGAATGTCGATGTGGGTAAAACTGAAAGTGAACATTGAATAAACTAGACGTCATAGTTTCCCTCCCCGGGGGTTGCCAGTATCAAAAGACTGACCTTTTGCTCTTGCTGCACAACTAAATGAACTCTTCCCTTGCCAATCCCTTATACTCAAACCCGATTGACCTGTTTTTCCTTAGCACAGGGAATGCTATCAATTATGCCTCATCTATGGTTTAACCAGCTTTTTTTTTGTGCTGATTACGCATCTTCATCTAGTAATTATGAACATTGAGGAGACCTCTTTTATTGTCCTTCAATAACTGCCTCAATTCTTGTTGCAACATCTTAGTTTCTTGTTGGATTTCTAATAGACTGAAAGAAGTACAAGTGTTAGGGGTCGGCCAAAGTGGCGGTTAGCTGGAGAATCCAGTTTTAATTATCAGATTCCTGGCACCATATTACCCCTCATAGATGAGAGAAAACTCTGTGAGACGCACAGTGGAGGTAATGTAATATTGAGATTACTGCTTGATTTTTAAAAAACATGCTTCTCCTTTTCATATATATTTTCTACAACGTGCAGACTCTATTATATCAGTCACTTTCCTAATCCCAGCATCTACCTCCTTTGAGTCCCTCAAACACGTGTTCACTAACTTGGGCCATTCCTTCAAAAATGCAATATACACCTTTACTGTTCTCCTTTCTGTAGCTGGCCAGAAGACTGTGAACTGTCTTGCCCCTGTATGGACTGTAAAATGCATATCTGACTCTGGAGAGGCTACCAAATCCACATGCCTATCCTTTCCGCTAAATCTTCTCCCTACCAAACTCTGTCCTGCACGTTCTCCTCCTCAAAACCCTCTATTACCTCCCAGTATTATCTGTCCTTTCCTTTCTTCCAATGTGTTGAAACATTGCAACTGCAGGAGCTGCAAGGGCCATTTCCATTTTTAGTCAATATTAAACCACAAATTAGACAAGTGATCGAGAGGAACCATTGGGCAGCTTGGCTCAAAAAGGGTTAAAACTAATACAAGTCCTACCTCAAAATCACTTCTTGCACACCTCCATCGATACAAATACCTTTAGGGTAATTCACATGCACGCTTTCATAAATAAACTGTTTATACATTTCATCTCATCGGCGCATACATTTAGATCATATGTTACGCCTAGTGATAAAACAGTAAAGGATACGCGGCAAATCTCCTCTGAATTCCCAATTGACAGAATTGTCACTACGAACCTCAGACTTTTCCTTCGTGTGAACGCTGCCGGAGAAAACTTCATACGCACCTACTCCTCTTCACAATACGATACAGAAGAAAATTATGCATGTGCGTTGCTAACAGAAAAAAAACCACAATAAAGGATACTTCTATGTTCCCGAAACTCAGAAACGTCTTCCACCTTCATACAGAGCCGCTTTGCTCCTCGATTGTCCCATTTGTTTTTTCGTAGCAGCGTCCCATTTGTTCTTTGCTACTGGGGACGAGCACTTCAACTTCACACTTGTCTGCCATTATCCGGAATCCGAAGCTGCTCTCCCGGCTTCATACTTCATGTTTTTTTCGTAGCAGCAGACCCTTTCATTCCCGATCCGCTTCAAGCCTTCTTTGCTCGGCACCACACTGCGGTCATGTCGTTCGTTTTGACATGCAACCAAATGTGCTCTTCAGTTCCGTTGACTCACGTTGCAGGGTCCTTTACTCGGACACGCCGCACTCCACTAATACGGGACTCCATTAGTAAACGCAGGTCATTCGTGATAAAGCTTGCCAAACGGATAACGTCTACATTCCTCGAATGAACGCAATCCCAGGGTTCTATGAGATCGCCAACTCTCCAGGACACACCCTGACATCATCATTTCCAACTTAGCAGGCAAGCTGTCTTAACTCCAGGTGCCCAACCGTCATCCATTCACGGGCCCCCTGTGCTCAGTCTTCAGTTAAAACTTGCTGTACATTGAAAGCTGCCGGCGCTTCTGTCAACTATCAGCTTTTACTCTTAGGGGTGTGCTTCAATGCTAGGTCTTGCACTGTTTTCCCCAATTACAACCGCTCCAATAAAACTTATTTCAAGATAGGGGCTACATTTTCACGTGGGGCTTCACAGCTATCCCGAGCTACTTCTACTCCCGAACTTCTTATCTTCGCGCAGGGTGCCCTCAACTTCACCGCTTGCTTCAGCAAGGGGCCTCCCTTGTCTACTTCCAAATCTTTTGCGCTCTACTTGACATCTGCTAAAATTACTTCAAGCTTTATGCTTCAACCTTGCGGGGCCAGCGCATCCCTCTTGGGGTTTGATTGTGTAACACACATGAAAAATGATGCTCATGGAGTAGGTGAGGCTACAGAGTCCAAGATCACACAAAACCTAAGAAACACACACAGCAAAACACATGTAAGAGTGGGAAAAAGCGTCGACACAATGTGGCTGTAATTACCAAATTCATGGGTGACCAACAGGATATATAAGCGAGCACTGGCTATAGCGAAGAAGCGTGGAGTAATCCAGCACAATGGGGGGCTGCTTTGGAGTCTGCAAAAAAAATGGCTGTCCTGAGTAAACGCACACATACTGGAGAACCACCCCATCATCCTGACAACACTCATCGCACAGCCAATCAGGTGCTGCTTAAATCAAAAACACTTGACCAACACCCCACAAAGCACTATATGAAAATTTTGAAAGACATTTATACCAATGTTTAACATAACTTCAAAGCTGTAGTAAATACTTTTTAAAGCATCAATAGTCAAATAACTTTTTCTTAACATTAAAATATTGAGGAAGTAAAAATGGTGGACACATTCACCACACAATACAAATTCAGCCAAGGAGTGAAAAAAGCTGTGGTTGGAGGGAGAATGGGCGAGAATGGGAGGAAAATCCTATAGATTTCACTTAGCAATGGGCGTTAAATGGGTGGAACACATAGCCGAACTACATAAATCCATCCTGGTATTTTAACTTTTTTCTTTCTCTACAGAATTGGGAACACTGTCCAACGGTGCTTAACTCTTTCCATTGCGCATGTCGGCCCGACTGGCTTTAGCATGTGCCCGTCGTGCGACTGTTCCTTCCCGACAGCAGATCCCCACGCACTCACTCCAATGCCTTGGCGAGGACCACAGTTGGGACGGATGCTCCGCGTGTGAAACCCTCACGCCCAGGTCGCTTAAGCACTGATTAGAGCATTGAAGGGACCTTTTTAACGGGACTCCTTCTCAGAAAATTAAGGACTACATCTGGAGGAAGACACAGAAGGGTGCGTGCATTGTTCTCCAAGGCACCATGCAGAGGTGTCTCCTTTGCGGGGAAGCCCTTTGGCATGAAGGGTCTGTCTGGCCCTCACACCAGCTCAGGGAGCACTGAGGCTCATGAAGCTATCAGCCTCACGGCTGAGGGAGTCCAAGGGCCCTACCATTCCTGCAGCTGAGGGACCTGTGGGCTCTACTACCACCAGGACCCATCCCGAGGCCCAACACCCTGATATCGGGTCTCTACCCGAGGGAGCGCCTTAACGCAGAGCCAGTACTACCGGGCGGGAGGCAGAGGGCGCACAGGCTATCTGGTGTATACCTGAGGTGCAGTGTGTGGCAGACCCAGTGCGGCATGCAGGCCGAGCCCGGGAACACGCTGGCTACAGGTCCACGTGCTCATGGCGCGGACAAAATGGCGGCAGCTTGTGACAAAATGGCGGCCACTCCAGAGCAGCGAAGGCGGGAAGCCTCCAGGTAGGTGCGGAGGCCCGCCCGACCTCCCAGCAGCCAGGAGATGTTTTGCTCCTAGGACAGACCAGGTATCATTGACCACGCCCTCCCGCCAGTCAGCTGGTCCATGTCTTATCCCAACATCTCGGGGTCTAGGTACAGCAACACCCTGCAGGGGCTGGGGAGGGAGCTGGCATATTTGCTGCCTCAAGATCACGCTCAGCCAGCATGTGAGGACAGGTTTTTAAAAAAAAAATGAATGCCCTTCATGCATTCCCCACAAATGGGCTCCATTCTCAGGGGCGTTATTAAGGACCTGCTACCCCCAGCGCAACCCACGCCAGCACAGCCAATGCTGCCTCATCCGGCTCCATCACCGCAGCAGCCCAGTCCTGAGGCTCCAGCTACCCTGGTGCAGGTCCAGGCACCCCCCCCCTCAGAGGAACCCCCAAAAGGCAATGGGCACCACCCCTCTAGTGAGAGGACCAGCAGGACACAGACGAGGAGGAGCAGGATACTCCCTCATCAGCAAAAGCCTTCCATGGCAGGATTGCCGACTTGTCAGAATGCCTGGGTATCCCCCAGCCACAGAAGGAGCTCCCAGAAGCAGGTGTTCTAGCAGAGATTCTGAGCATCAGGGTCGAGGCAAGGTCTGGCATCCCCCTACAAAGGGATGTGGAGGCCTTGCCCAAAAAGGGCTGGCTCAAGCCCCACTCCATGCAACCCATTAACAAGAAGCTGGATGCTAGGTTCATACGGAAGGGGATGGCATACTGCTCTCTACACACTCGCAGCCTCATCAGTAATCGTTGCTGCATCCATGTATGCCAAGCCCCAGGCCTCGTCATCCAGTACCGCCACGACAGCCCACCGGAACAAAGAAGAAATGACCCTCAAATCATACGCCAAGCAGGTCTACTGAAATGCCGGCTGCACCTCAGGCAGGCTAACGCAGATGCTATCCTTGCTGCAGCTAATCAACGCATGTGGAAGTTGATTGCAGATTTCATGCCTGACATCCCTAAGGACAAGCAGGCCTCTTTCAAAGCTGGCCTAGTTGAGGCCAAACTGGTGGCGCAGGACATAATGGAGGCATTCGTGGGTTACATCAGCATGGCCGACAGGGCAATCTGTCTGGCAACAGACATGAGGACGACGGCCTGGCTTAAGGCTACCAGGTTCAACCTGGATGTGCAGGATAGAATCTTGGACCTTCCGTTTGAGGGGGTGATCTCTTCCACTCCTCCACTGATGAGGAACTCGATAAGAGGAGCACCTCTCACACTGCAAGGTCTCTGGCCAGCCTCACAAAACAAGCACCTAAGCCATTCTCACAGGCATAGTCCTGCTCTGACAGGGGGCATTAATTTGGCAGCATCCACGGGTTCCAGGACCGCAAAGCCAGACAGCCGGACAGGTCTCCTACTCGGTACTGGAGAAAACACCATAAAGCATCTCATAAGGGGTTCTTCCAGGCCCCCTCCTTTTCCTCAGCCTCTAACCAGAAGAAACAATGACGTTGTGTCTCAGGTCCACAGCACCCCAGGCTGGCCCTATATAGTCGGGGTTGGCGGGCGAGGTTCGCGGACGCCTGCGTTATCTCAGTGGTGTCCTAGGGCTATTAGTTAGCTCTACCTTCTCCACTTCTGCCTCCCCACCCTTCCCACAGATCGCCACACCATCACTACTGGCGGAGATTCGCTCCCTCGTACAGAGCAAAGCGGTGGAGCATGTCCCCCCTCCCAGCAGGGGCAGGGATTCTACTTCTGCATCTTCGCGATCTAGAAGAGCCAGTCAGGCCTACATGTGGTGTTGGATCTATCTTCCCTGAACCTTTGCCTACCCTTGCAGAAGTTTAAGATGGTGACACCAGGACTCATTGTCATAACACTGTGGGGGAGACTGGACGTGTTCCCTGGACCTGAAGGACGTGTATCTCCACAGTCCCATTGTGCAGCCTCAACGGGCCTTCCTCAGTTTCCGGGTCATTGGCCTTCATTTTCAGTACAAGGTTCTGACTTTTGGGCTAAACTCAGCTACGAAAGTCTTCACAAGGCTCATAAATGTGGTGGCGGCTCTCTTCATGTCAGATGGGAGGCATGTCTACCCGTACCGCAATGACTGGCTAGTCGGGGGTACTTCTCCGGAGCAGGTTTGGGACTCAGCAGACAGGCTTATCTCTACCCTATTCGAACTTGGCTTCTCGATAAACTACCAAAAGTCTCACCTCAATCCTACACAGAGCTTTTCTTGGTCTTGGTATCAACAGCTTCTGGGCCTACTAGAATGTGTCCTGGCGGTTTTGTACACCAGACTCCGCATGAGGAGGCTCCAGTTGCATTTCGCGGATTCTTGGGATCAGAAATCAGGGAATTGGGGGGGACAGCAATCTACATTCCGCAAAACACCTGGACCACGACCTCAGATGATGGCAACAGAAAGAACATTCTGGTGGGCAGACCCTTCCGGCAACCCCCTAAAGTCTCCCCCCCCCCCCCCGTAGAGTACTCAATGACCACAGATTCCTCACTTCAGGGGTGGGGAGCCACTATGGGAGCCCACTCGGTGCACGGCCTCTCGACCTCGACCGACAGGCAGAATCACATCAACTGGCTGGAGCTTATGGCGATGCAGTTGGCACTCTGTTCTTTTCAACTGAAACATCAAGGCCAGATTGGTGTGCATCAAGACAGACAAAACGACCTGCATGTTCTGTATCAACATGCAGGGGGCACCAGATCCCCTCAATTGTGCGCGTTAATCTTGGCAATCTAGGAATGGGCTATCAGCCAGGAAGTGAATCTCGGCGGTCCACTTCCCGGTAGAATCCACCTGTTAGCAGACAGACTCACTCAGTCGCTTGGCTGCGGACAATTAAGAGTGGCAGATGAACGGGAGAGTCCTTCAGGAAGTATTCAGCAGATGGGGTCTCCCAACAACTGACCTGTTTGTGATGGCACAGAATCAGACGTGTCAACAGTTCACGTCCTGGGGAGGTAAAGGATGTAACTTTCTCTGGGATGCACTCCAGATTCCCTATGACAGGATGTGTGCATATGCATTCCCTCCCACACCGCTCGTGCACAAGGTAGTAGATCAGGAACTCGGGGAGCTCAGACTTATCCTTGTGGCGCCTCACTGGTGGCATGCCCATGGTTCTCGAACCTGAAGCAAATGTCTCTGCAGCCATGAATTCTACTCCAGCTTGGTAAGGGCCATCTACTAGCACAGCCAGGAGGCACAGTGCTACACCCCTCTCCAGAGAGGCTAGCCCTAGGGGCCTGGTTCCTGAGCAGCTAACTCTCCAGAACCTTCAGTTGTCCAGCGACAATCTGGAGATCATTCAGAATGCCAGGAGCCTGGCTACATGCAAGCAGTACAAAAGCAAATGGACAAGATTCTGCTTGTGGGGTAAGGAACATGAGGGGAACCCACTGACATGCACCCTCGACCAAGTCTTGTCATTTTCGGCCTATCTCGCCAGGTCTGGCATCCAGGTTGATACCTGCAGAACGTACCTGGCCGCTATTGATGCGTATAGGAACTCCTACTCTCTCGTCCTTTCCTCAGCCAATCCTGTAGCAAAGAGACACCTCACTGGACTGACCAGGCTGTACACCCCCTGGCGAAGCACCCTCATCCCGTTTAGGACCTAAATGTAGTCCTAAGCGCTATAACCATTTGAACACATGGCCATGGCAGACATTAAATTGGTCACACTAAAGACAGCCCTGCTAGTTGGGCTTACTTCAGCTCGCAGAGTAGGCGAGATCCAGGCATTAGTCGCCTGGGAGCCATACACTAGATTTCACAAGGATATGGTGGTGCTCCATACACACCCAAAATTCCTTCCGAAGGTGGTTTCATCCTTATGTATCAACGAGGAGATTGTGCTCCCACATTCTTCCCGGACCCCAAGGAAGATGCAGAGAAAACTCTCCACTGCCTGGATGTCAGGAGGGCGTTGAAATCTGATCTAGACAGAATAAAGGGCATCCGCAGGTTGGATGCACTGTTTGTAACATTCAGAGGCTCTAGGCCTGGGCAGAAGACCTCCAAAGCATCCATAGCTCGATGGATGACAGCAGTTATCCAGGAGGCATACAAGGTGCAACTTAAGGATCTGCTGCAGGGCATACATGCGCATGCGGTGAAAGCTAAAGCGACTGCAGTCGCCTTCAGTGCCATTTTCCCTTGCAGGTGATCACCAGGGTGGCAACATGGGCCACATCTCTGCTTTTTGCAAGCACTACTGCCTGGATACGAGTGCCAGGCTGATGCAGCATTTGGCCAAGCGGTGCTGCATAATCTTTTTGCCCAGAGGGTCAGGCTCTCCTCCCCAAGGCATTGTTAGTTGTAATTCCCGATACACGATGGAGGAAAGGGGACGGGACGTAGAAGTAATTAAGTGTTACTCACCGGAGTGACTTACTACTCGTAGTCACCATCCATCCCCTTATGATAAGACCAGTATGGTTGTTAAAATATAATACAGCTGACGCGTCAAAAGGGTACTGAGGTGTGGCGCCAGTGGGTGGGGTTAGGGGAGCCTGTGCTCCTTGGGTCGCACCCCTGAATGCCAGTAAATCTAAATGAGAAATGTATTTTTCTAGTGGAAAAGAGGCTCTATCCTGTCCCTCGCGAGGCACGCCCATACAGGATGGAGGAAAGGGGACTATGGACTAGGAGTACATTAGTCACTCCGTTGAGTAACACTTAATTTACCAATGATGAGTGTCTTTAAATCGATAGCCTGAAATCGCTTCATTGGTTATCGTTCTTACAGGGGTCCCCTGTCTCGTGAAAGGCTCAGTCAAGAGCGGCCATTAGACATGTTAATCAATAGACATGTTAAACTCACACTTGAGAGGTAATTTTGTCATTCGTATACAACATGCAGGTGTATTTTTCAAAAATACCCAAACTGAGTATTGTTAACCCATTCTCCTATATTGCTGCATTGGTGCAGGACCCAATTTTGGATGATTGACTCCCATGACATAATGATAATGTTGCCAGTAAACACGCATACGCCTACGTCCCGTCCCCTTTCCTCCATACTTATGGGACATCTCTCCCTCCTGTGGGACGGGACCGGAGCACTTTGTAAAAAGCATCCAAATTCTTTTAAAAAATGTGTCCCTCCTCTCTTTCCAGAGCGGGGCCCGGCACGCGGCCGTAACCCGCCCACCTTGGCTCTGCCCCGCGCATCGCCCATCAGTCCTTTTCTCCGCACGATCGGGGCCGGACACACTTGCATCCTCGGAAGATTTTCTTCCCTTTTTTCCCTCTCTGGCTCTCGCTAGCGTTCGTTTACTAGTCTGTCTGTCTTTTAAACTAGATTTTCCAGACTGTTCATCGTGTCACCGTCGCGTCGCGAGGGCGGATCCCCATCCTCTTTGTTTAGAGTGTTTGGGTCCAGAACACCGTTGGGACTCCTGTTTTTACTGTGACTCCCTTTCGGTCCGGGCAACGTAGGTTGGAGCGGTGGGAGGAGGTGTTCGGACAGACTCCTCCTTCGCATTTTCAGGCGTTCATCGACGAGAAGAAAAAACGCCCAGTAAGTTCTTTACTTTTCAGAGCACCCCGGCCGGGGGATACCTTTCCGGGTTCCTCTCGACCAGGGAGGGGCGTTGATCGCTCTGTTACCGGGGTTCGCCCTGAGGTGCCTGTTGGGCCTAATAATTCTACCAGAGTTTTCTCCGAGGGTCTCCATAAGGGGCCTGTGTCCACCGGAGTACGCTCCGAGGCCCCTCCTGTGGGGACTGTTTGTAGACCCAGTTCTACTGAGTCGTGGGGTGCCGGAGCTTGCTCTGAGGCCACTCTTTCGGCTTCCCTCAAAAACAAAACCGGGGTGCGCCCCGAGGTCTTGGCTGGGCTTGAGGTTACCGAATGGATGTTCGAGGCCCATGCAGGATACCAACAGTTCTGATGGGCCGGGCAAGGCCCTGTTGGTGACAGCGCACCATTCCCGCTCTTGTGGTGACACCAGATCTGTTGAGGGGGCAAAGAAGAAAGTTTCTTCTTTTACCGGCAGTGCCGAGGCCCTTCCTTCGAAGGCTCAGTTGGCGGTTGGTATGTCGCAGATACATTCCAGGCCTCATAGTACCGGCTCTGCCGAGGTTCCTTACGTTAAGGCTAAAATTAAGACCCCTGACCCATCGACGGGGACCGCTGCCTCACTTGCTCACGCGCCGCAGTTCCCCTCAGATGAGGACAAAATGGCGGCCGTTCCCGCCACGACCACGGCGGACATTTTAGGTACTACTCCTACAACTACGCCATCGGCCCCTGGTGTAGGGTTCAGTCCTTCGGTGAACCTAAGGTCCCTTGTGCGCATCCTTAACGGCAAGTTTATGATTGGAACGCCCGGATGCCTCTTCCGCACAATGTTTCGTTGCCCTTGGGGGCGGCTCCCTTGATTTATGTGGATTTGTCGGTGGAGGGGCCGGTGTGGCACCCTTCTCCTTTGTCCCCCTCATGAGAGGCCTCCTCAGGTTCCGAAACAAACTCCTGAGGACGCTTTTTCGGTAAATTTCAAGCGCTTATGTGCACCGACCCCATGAGGGAATATTTCAAAGGGCTTTTCAAGGAGATATGTCCACCCGCGCCTCTGGCTCCACCCGTTCCGACGGTGGTTCCGCCGGCGCCTCCCTTGCCCGTGGTGCCTCCCCCTGCACTTCCGCCTGTGCCACCATTGTCCCCAGTGGACAAGGCAGTGCCTGACACGGCTCAGCAGGATCCTGACCCTCAAAGCGATCAGGACAACGAGGACCTTCCTCGCTCTATCAGAGCTTTCCATGACCGGGTGCTGGACATGAGTTTCTTAGATGTTCTGATGCCCGAGGCACCTGCTCCGCAGGAGGGCGTGCTTTCTGGGGTGTTCACCTTGTCTCCTTTGGAGCGTACCGGCCTGTTCTTACAGAAGGGCGTTCTGGCCGAGGTCCATAGAGTTGGGAAAAGCCACACTCGGGACTTTTTGTCAATAAAAAGATTGACGCGAGGTACAGGCTGCATTCTTCGGAAGAAGTGGCCTTGTCGTCTTGTCCGCCCCCCTCCTCCACAGTGGTGGCTGCGGCTACGTTGCAATCCAGGCCTGCAGCATCCTCCTCAGCGACGGCTACTCGGGTCTTGGGAAAGGAGGACAAACTCCTGGACTCCCTAGGGAGGAAAATCTTTGCCAATTCGGCCCTAGAGCTCAGGCATGCTAATGCAGAATTGATTTTGGCGGGCGCTAACAAGTGGATGTGGAGAGGTCTGTCGGAGTTTGAGGAGCACATACCGGTCGAGAAGTTGGCGGATTTAAGAGGAGGCCTTTCTGATGCCAGGGTATTGGCCCAGGATCTCCTGGAGGCTGCGGCTCATCACGTAGACACCTCGGCTTGGGGTCTGATGCTTGGGGTTGATGCCTCACGGCAAGCGTGGCTGCATGCCACTAAGTTCTCGAAGGAGGTGCAAGACAAGGTTCTGGACCTTCCTTTTCATGGTAAGGAGCTTTTTCACTCTTCTACGGATGTAGAGCTCACCAAAACCAAAGACAGCACTCAGACGGCTAAATCATTGTCTGTTCTGGTTAAAGCTCCTTTCAAGGCTCAAAGGCCGTTGTCGCAAGCTCGACCTTCCTCTGGTTTTAGGGGCTTCCTCGACCGCAAATCTCGCAGAGTGGATACTCCTGCGGGGAATAACCAGCGTAGACAACAGTGTACGCAGTATTTCTCCCGCTCCTCAGCCTCCTCATCAGGTTCAGGTGGCACCGCCACCGATAAACCTGCCAAATGAGGGTTTTCCGCGCTCACACGAGACCTCGGTGGGAGGACGCATTGCGTCTCATTGGGAGGCATGGCAGGCCATCACAGAAGACAGATGGGTCTTGTCAGTCGCTCGAGCGGGCTTCTGCTTACCTTTACCCCCTACCCCACCCCTCAACCCTCCTTTTCAGCTGTCAGGCTCACCCTCCCTCAAGGCCGAGGTTCAGAAACTTCTGCACCTCAGATCTGTGGAACCCGTTCCCCTTGGGGAGCGAGGGGAGGGCTTCTACTCCCGGCTTTTTCAAACCCAACCAGGCTGGCCTGCGCACCATCCTAGAACTTTCCCAATTCAATCTTTTCCTACCCCAAGAGAAATTCAAGATGATCACGCCCGGCCAGATTCGCTCCTCTTTGTAGACGGGTGGTTGGCTCAGCGTGGTGGATCTTCAGGATGCGTACCCTGATTTGAAATCCACACAGGAGATACCTCCGCTTCTCTTTGGGAGAGGAGCACTTCCAGTTTCAGGTGCTTCCTTTTGGCCTCAGTTCGGCGCTGCGTGTCTTCACAAAGATGTCGGTGATTGCGTCCTATCTTCGTCTCCAGGGTATCCATGTGTATCCCTATTTGGACGACTGGCTCCTACGCAGCGCTTGTCCGTTGGCAGCAGCGGGCAACCTCCAGTCTCCTTCAGCTCCTGTTCCATCTTGGGCTGTCGGTGAACTGGCGGAAATCCTCCATGACGGTCTCATAAGACCTGACTTTCCTGGGTTTTCGTTGGAACACAATAGACTGCCGAGTGTATCTGACCGGGGACAGAATGGCGGATCTGTTGGCCACGTGTCAGACGTTTGTGCAGTCGGAGAGCATGTCGGCCTGGTGGTTCCAGAGGCTTCTGGGCCTCATGGCCTCGTGTGTACTGGCTCTTGCTGGTCTCAAAATGAGACAGACCCAGATGGCTCTTCGGAGTTCCTGGCGTCAGGCTGTGGACCCGGACTCCAAGTGGATAATGATTCCGGATTCCATGAGTGGACCTGGACTGGTGGTCATCTCTCAGCAACTTGTCAGTGGGCGCGGGGTTCCAGGACCCAGCCCCCATGGTGATGATCACGACAGACTCCTCCCTTTTCGGGTGGGGTGCAACGTTCGATCTTCTTAAGTTCTCGGACCTCTGGTCGCCTCAGGACAAGCTCCTGCACATAAATCATTTGGAGCTTCTGGCGATTTTTCTGGGGCTCAAGGCGTTCAGACCTCTCATTGTCAACAAGGTGGTCCGCATAAGAAGGAACAATGCGGTGTCAATGTATTACATAAACGAGCAAGGGGGAACGAAGTTTCCCCCTCTCGTGGACCTGTCCATCCAGATTTGGGAGTGGGCCGTGCTTCATGGGGTCTGGCTGCTTGCAGTACACACCCCGGGCCGGCTGAATGTCACCGCGGATGCCCTCAGCCGGCGGACAATGGTCAGCTACGAGTGGGAATTGAAGACAGAGATCCTCTCGTGGATTTTCTCACGTTGGGGCACACCAGAGGTGGACCTCTTTGCCACGGCGGTAAACAAGAAGCTTCCTCAGTACGCCTCCAGAAGGGGGCGGGGAGCCTCCTCTCTGGGGGACGCACTCGAGATTCCATGGCACAACATGAGAGCTTACACCTTCCCGCCTCTTCCCCTAGTTCACCGAGCAATTTGGAAGTTGAAGAGCTCTGTCAACTGTTCTCTTCTACTGATAGCTCCGCGGTGGCCGGCCAGGTTTTGGTTCTCAGAACTTCAACACCTGTCGGTGTGTCCGCCGATCAGGTTACCAGTAACTCCCAATCTTCTTCACCAAGGGGAACAGCAGATATGGCACCCCTCCCCACAATCGCTCAACTTGGTGGCATGGTGCCTGAGTTCACGTATCTAGAGCATTTGGGTTTGTCTGCGGATAACATGCGCATTATCCAGGCAGCCAGGAAACCCTCGTCCAGATCCCAATACTAGAGTAAATGGCTCAGGTTCTGTCATTGGTGTTTGGAGAAAGAATTGGACCCGAGGGTGGCGACAATTGACACGGTGCTGTCCTTCGTATCCTCCCTAGCAGAGTCAGGGGTTCATGTTCTGTCTTGCAGGACTTATTTCTCGGCGATTTCCGCTTCTCTACAGACCGGTGTTCTTATTCTTTAACTAACCCGGTGGTGAAGAGACATTTTGCTGGCTTGACACGCATCTACCCTCCGGTTCGTAGTCTGCACCCGCCTTGGGACCTAAGTGTAGTCTTGACGGTGCTGTGCCATAAACCTTTTGAGCCAATGCCTACGGTTGACCTCAAGTACGTTTCCTGGAAAGTGTCCTTTCTGGTAGCCGTTACGTCAGCGAGTAGAGTGAGTGAGCTCCAGGCATTGTCGGTGGAGCATCCTTTCTTGGTCTTTCACAAGGACAAGGTAGTCCTTCGTACGAACCCAGCTTTCCTACCAAAGGTAGTGACCGAATTCCATCTGAATCAGTCGATTTCCCTTCCAGTCTTTCCAGTCTTTTTTTCCGAACCCTGCCTCGGAGGCGGAAAGGGTTCTACACTGCCTGGATGTCCGAAGAGCTCTTAAGTTCTACCTGGACAGGACTTCCGAGCTTCGGAGCTCTTCCCAACTGTTTGTGACCTTCAGTAAACCTCAGGGCAGGCCGGCGTCTAAGGCATTCATTTCCAGATGGATTGCCGCCTGTATCACGGAATCTTTCACCGTCCAAAAGCTGAAACCTCCTAAAGGTATCCATGCACACCAGGTGCGAGGCAAGGCAGCCGCGGTTGCTTTTCAGAAGTATGTTCCCTGGGAGTCTATTGCTAAAGCGGCTACTTGGGCCTCCCCATCTGCTTTCTGTAAGCATTACTGCCTCGATATGAGCTCTAGAGCTGACGCTCAGTTCGGCCAGGCTGTGCTGAAGAACCTGTTTCAGTAAGGGGTATTTCCATCCACCCATAGTTCCTGTAAGCAGTGCTTGGGAATCTCCCATAAGTATGGAGGAAAGGGGACTGGACGTAGGAGTATTACCAGGTTACTCACCATAGTGACCACCTTACTCCTAGTCCATAGTCCCCTTTCCTCCATACGCCCGCCCGCCGTCCCCTCTAATAAGGTTCCTCTGTTATTGCTAATGGGTCTTCGACCCTGCGATAGAAAAGGACTGATGGGCAATGCACGGGGCGGAGCCAAGGTGGGCGGGGTTACGGCCGCGTGCCGGGACCCGCGCAGGAAAGAGAGGAGGGACACATTTTTGAAAAAAATGGGGATGCTTTTTACAAAGTGCTTCGGTCCCGTCCCACAGGACGGAGAGATGTCCTTTATGTATGGAGGAAAGGGGGGGACTAGGAGTAAGGTGGTCACTACGGTGAGTAACCTGGTAAATGTGAGTCACTCCCAGAGTGTAACAGGTCACTGTGTCTCTTTTAAGCTTGCTTTCGTGAAAAATTGCTGGGGTAAGCCTATAAAGTAATGATCTTGGATGTTCAACTTTGATCGAGTTCATATTGCAATTCCTTTTCCTGGAAACCTAGGCGGAGGAAAACCTCTTTAATGTGTTGCTTACCTTTGCTAGAGACACTAGCAAGAATATTCGAAATCAATGCTCATGGATTTAGCCACTAGCCATTGGTTGGTGATAATGGACCAGTGCTGAATAAGAAATTGTGGTCCGTGCATCTTGAGAACTGTGGGGGTGAGTGACTTTTCATGGCCAACTATTTGCTTGCAACTTGACATTTTTACCCCTGGATGAAGCAATTATAAATGCCCAATAAATAAAAATGGTTGTTGGTTAAACTAGTATCTAACAGTATGCAATCTTTCTACGGATAATGTACTCGCCCTCTTCCCTCATTCTCTTTCTGCAAATCGGGTTCTTGCAGGTTGAACACATTTCTCTAATTCAATTATGAATTAGAGAAAGCCACTCATGGAGGTTCTGATAACTGCAATATTTGCAACCATCATAGAATGTTGAGAAGGAATGCCTCCCCCTGAAATCACCCCTTATGATAAGCTTAGTCCATGCCAAAGTTTTTGGCATTTGTTAGGCATTGGATAGACATTTGACAGGCATTGCGATAATGCTATTAACTGGCCATAAGATTGCAAGTGATGCGAGTACCTGGCCATTTGATGGCAGTGCCTGCCTATCTAGTGCCTGTAAAAAGAGCCTCCAGCAATTTAATTCAGCAATTAAAGCGTTGCTCCACCAGTAGCAATTTATGCAAAGAGTGTAAATTGCATACGGGGGGAGTACTGCTGAAATTTGCTGCTAGATATATTGTACTGATGTTTTGCAGGGCTTTAAAAAGCAGAGACCTAGGTCAGCGGTAGATGATCCCAGCACAGACTATCTTTACATTTTGGGGAATTCGCAGCCGATTTGATAAAGTGAGTGATCTGTTTAATCAGGTTTATAGCATGGTTTTGCGCGACTTGAATTGGAAGCACATCTCCCAAATTGTGAGTAGGTTTGACCGGCACCAACATGAACGCAGACAGAACAGTGTTCGCCATATGGCTTCCATGAGTGGAGACCTGTCTCATAATTCTCTCACAGAAAGCACGTACAGCAGCGTATATAGGTGCCTTTGTCAAATAGCGTGGCATTCCACACTGCTGATGTTGACTGATCGTTTGCTCTGCGTTCCTGGCTGCGGTCCGCAAGAATTGCGCTTTAATGTATTCTTACTCCTCGAAATAGTCCACTGATATTGAAGGGCTCCTTTGTGGATCACGGAAATATCTTTTTTGAGCTATTCAGGTTACCTTATTTTATGTTACTTGGCTTTTATGCTGCACAAATATCCATTTAGGAGCCAAGTAATATCTTATTTCTGTACCTTACAAATGGTGGCTTTACCAAGCTTATAAGACTCTCGTGCTGCTGGACTCTTCAGACATTTGGCATTTCGATTTTTCACACTTTACCAGTGTCACAACATGTGTCTCTGATGAAGACCTTGTACATTGTACAGAGACTTGGTAGGTAAGTGGATGAGGCAGGTAGGGGATTTTGGTACAGGGGATCCTGAGATTGAAGACCCCCATAGGCTATTATATCCCCTTCTTTAGTAGGATTATTGGCAGGCTGCGAGCCATCTCAAAATAGGGGTGTACCGGCTGAAACATCTCTATTTGGCTCCAGACAAATAATTTTTTGCCTTTAGTCCCCAGGCAATTACTCTTGTCAGAGGCAAATATGGAGGTCAGGTTGAAAAAGGAAATGGAAATAAACCATCTCTGTAAGAATTTTTGATTAAATATAAAATTATTATTAAATATAAACCTACTGTGCATATGTTTGTGTATTGGCGAGGAGTTGTGAGGTGTATACACTGAACACAAAAAGGGGGGACCCAAAATGAACCACTTCAATTATTAATACTCAAAAGGCCAATCTGTATTTGGATATGGCCATTACATTTGGTACAGAACAAATCTTTATGGAGGCACACAGGTAAATATAGAACAAAGCCATTTTATTGTATTTATTACGTAGGCAAATAGGTCCTACTACCTCACACTAAAGAATAAAATGCATATACTATTGATCAGTTCAAAATGCATACAAATTTGATCAAAAATTGTCGAAATAAAAACATTTAATAATTACTGAATGTTAGGCAGATACCAATGCTGCTGTATGTCTGCAGCAATGTGCTACTTTTCATACATGAGAAGGGAAGTGCAGCTGCCCAAACGCAACCTGCGTTTTATGTTGTCCTGTTTCTTGGTCTGATGTGTATATGTGGCGTCCTGATGCCTGAGGGCTTTGGCGCTCTATAAATTAATAAATACAAATAACCATGACCAATTCATATTACCACCTTACCTGTAGTGCCCTGCCTCCATGTCAAATCTGTGGGGACTGTACACACCCTCTTCTGCTAAAGTAACTGCTCCTCGTGTGACGTCAGACTTTGTTGCTCAATAATTTGAGGAGTTGGTAAAGATGTATACAGGACTGGCAATTGTCCTTGCAAATAATCTCAGGATATTCTGAAATATCAGGTACTGGAAGATAGGCTGCTAATTTTGTCGGTCTATCTGCTGGAACGTTTCAGAGGGAGCATTTCACAGCTGCTACTAGAGTGGGGCGGGACAGGGCATATATCAATCTGTCCAGCAAGGCAGCGTGTTACATGGGGGGACCATATGCTCTTCTAAATCCCCCTTTTTGTTTTACACCTGGACAACCCTCAATGAATCTGTGGTCTACACGAAGCATCAGGTCCCTCAGTTGCTCTCGCACTCCCGCCAGGCTAAACCATCCACATACAAGACAGACCAGCACGCATAGGAGGCGGATTAGCTCTCATCTCCAAAAAACACTCACTTAGACCAATTAATCACCCCTGGGACAGCAACTCAGACATTCTATCTGTCAAACTTGCACTATCCCCTAATAGTACCATCAACATTCACACACTCTACCACCCCCCTGGCCTCCCACCAGATTTTCAGGGTCACCTCCTGAATCTACTCAGCGAAAACATCAAAGGATCGACCAAGACCGTACTTCTTGGAGACTTAAACTTCAGTTCTAATGACCCTAAAGATAAAGCTCCCATTACCCTCACCAAGGAACTAAATGATCTAGGTTTCACACACAGTCTCCGGCCCCACACATACCAAAGGCCGCACCCTAGACTGGGTTGCGGACCACAACTGCCACTCCTCCATTACCGCTAACTCAGCGCTGCCTTGGACCGATCACTATTGTATCGAGTACATTATACCAACTTCCTCCAGCACTAAAATCCTCACCACATCCCCTCAAGCTCAAGTGAAAAGCTCCAATAAACTTAGAGGACAGCCTTCGCTCACATCTTAAAATCCCAACTCTAGCCCCACCCTTCTCCAGTGACCCATTCTTTCTAGCGGACATCTACAATGATGCACTATCCAAAGCCATCAACTCCATTGCGCCACTTGAAGCCAAAAAAGGTTAAAAAAAACCTACACATGAACTCCTGGTTCACTGATGAACTACAGTACTTACGCTCCCGCAAAAAAACTGGATAGCACACCCTAGAGATAACACAAAAAACTGTTTCAACCAAATCTCCCGCCAGTATAAAGATGCCATTACTAAAGCCAAAGCTAAATCCTTCAACGTCCATATTACTAATGCAAAATATCAATCCAAAGAAATATTTGCTATCTTCAAGGAACTCATCTCGCCTCCTAACACACCGCATGAGATTATCAAAGACGAAGCCTGGTGCACAGGTATCTAAGCTGCCATGCTAAACAAAATTGCACTCCTTCAAAATAAAATTCAGGGTCATCACAAAGCCTTATAAAAAAAAAAAGAAAAACTCCAGGACCTACACAACCAGTCCCTCCCCCCCCCCCCTTAACTAACACCAAACCACTCTTTGCGTTTAAAGACATCACAGAACCGGAAGTCACTAGTCTCCTCAGAAATCTAAAACCCTCTACATGTAAAGGAGACATCTGTCCTCCTAAACTCAAGGACTGTGCAAACATCCTCGCCCCACTGATAACCACATTCATGAATGCCTCCTTCAGAACAAGAACTATCCCCAACAGCCTCGAAGCATGGGTTTGCCCCCTTCTTAAATAAAGCCCACCCTTAACCCCGCCCAACCAAATAACTACAGACCCATAGACAAGGTGCCTTTTCTACTCAAAGTCCTGGACAAAGCCGCTCATTGCCAAATTCAACATTTCCTTGAAACCTACTCCATTCTCGGAGAAAGGCAATCAGGGTTTCGTAAAGAACATGGCACGGAAACAGCACTGGTAGACTTAAAAAACCAGATCACTCAAATCATGGACAAGGGCAAGAAAGACCTACTGCTACCCCTAGAACTTTCAGCTGCTTTCGATCTTGTAGATCACAAGACGCTTACCTCACACCTTACCCACTCAGCCAACTTCTCCAAAGAAGCAGCACTTTGGGTCACTTCCTTCTTAGAAGGCAGGGCAATGAAAGTGTTCTCTGACATAGCTGCTGCTGCCCCAACCACTATCCACTGCAGAGTTCCACAAGGCTCATGCACTGCACCCACCCTCTACAACTTGTTCACGAAGCCCCTCTTCGACAAGCTTGACGCCCTAGGTATCGCGTACACAAATTACACTGATGATACCCAAGTACTTCTACCTCTCACTGGCTCGTACACCAGAGATGCTGAAGCACTTCACACAATATAGTCCACCATCCAGGCTTGGATGGCAGCCAATGGCCTCTGCCTTAACGTGGACAAGACCGAAATCATCCTCCTCCTCCTTCTAGGCCTAAAAACGACATTAGCCAAACTAGATAATTTGTACTCTAACTTCACCATAGACAGCACCATCATCCCTGTATCCACCTCCGTTAAGACCCTAGGCGTCTACTTAGATTCCACACTGTGCATATCGAGACAGGTTATCGCCATCACCTCCTCCTCCGCTCACACAACCAAACTCATAAATGCAGTAAAACCATACTTATCCAAGCCCAACTGCCTTACCATAGCCAGAGCAACTATCTGGGCCAAACTGGACTACTGCGACCCCCTTCTAGCAGGTACATCTAAAAACAACCTCAACAGACCTCAAGTTACCCACAACAATGCGCTCAGAGCCGCACTAAGCCTTCCTAAAAGACAACACATCTCCAAGGCTAGACGGGCATCAGTTTCAAGATCCTCACACTCGCACATAAATGTCTAAGCCTCACAGCACCCTCATATCTGGCGCACTCAAGACCTATAAGGACCCATCACTCCAACAAACTACTCACTCCCCACATCTACAGATCCAAAGGGGGAGGACTTGGCTTCCCCTACTTAGTCCCAAAGCTATGGAACACACTACCCACAGACATCAGATCAGAAAACTCTCTCCTCACCTTCCGCAAAAAACTCAACCTTCCTCTTCATTTGACCCCCTGTATGTTCTGTAACGTCCTCATATATGTCCGGTTCTTTTCCTCCTCTTTGTAAATACTAATGCACTGCAATTTTAAGTTATCTGTCTGTAACCAGCGCCACAATGCCTCTGGGCTGCTGTGCGCTCAAAAAGTTAGAAAAATAAATATAGTCGCAGTAGATTGTTACTCGGCACCTCTGTAATGCTTGCAGGGCCTCAAAGCGATAAGCTCAGCTGCTTGTGCTGTGTAGTGCATGGGTAAGCTCTTTTGCGTTAACATTTCATCCACTAGATGGACCACAGCGACCCTGTGTCTCCTCCCTGTCTCCTGATCAATAGTCGCTGTCAACAAAAAAACATGCCCGTCATCAAGAGCATAATCTCATGCTTTTGGGATGCCATTGTCTGGCCCCTCGTAGGTTGCACAGTCATTGATATCGTTGTCAGTAATGATTTCTGTTAAAAAGGTGACTGTATTCAGTTTTTCACCGTACTATGCGGATGTTTGGGCTAGACCGTATGACCTCATAAGCTGACACTCTGTAGTCCGGGTGGATTTAGATCATTTCAAGATGGCAAATAATGCGTGCTCTACCTACGTCACTGAACACCCTATTGTATTAGTCGCTGACTTCTCTATGGCGAACACTGCTGTATGACTGTGTCTAGCACACCACTGTAGTACGCCAAGGGCATATGGACCATTGTGCTCTTCTATGTTAGTACAGCCATCATCATCTGCCGTCTGAATGTGAAAAGAGATAGAATGCTTGTGTGTAGTCGGGAGTAGCTAGAACAGGGGGTGTGGCAATGACATTTTTCAACTCTGGGAAACGATGAAGCATGTCCTCCGTCCATGTGATTGGGTGTCTTTGAGTGCCTGTAACAATGGTCTGGTGTAAGTCGTGTAGTCAAATATCTATGCCCTGCAGTAATTACACAACCCCAAGAATTTCTGCATGTTTTTTACTGTCACTGGTTGGGGTGTGCTACGCACGACTGCAGCACTTTCTGGTATTGTTTTCTTTCCATGGACAGATATGAGTTGGCCTAGGTATAACACTATATACGTACTTCCTGCTGGCAGTACTGGAACATTGCCCTGTCCACCTTGTACCTTTTGTCAGCAGGCAATTGCAGTAGAGAATCGTCCCTAAACTGTTGTTCGTTGGTGCTGCATACTAAAAAGTTGTCCACATATTGAATGATGGTGCTTGGAACTTGTATGTTCCACAAGTTTGCGTGTAATACCCGGTATAAAATACTGGGGGACTCAACATACCCATGGGGCAGTCTTGTATGTTGGAATTGCCTTCCGCCTTGCGTATACGCTGTGAGATATTGCGCACCAGGTTGCAATGGGACTGAAAATAATACATTTTTCAGGTCGATACCAGTCACTGTTGTAGTTATGTATGATAGTATTGCTGTGGCAATGGGCACTACCGGAAACTCAACTTGCACTATATCATTAAAAGGGCGTAAATCCTGAATCATCTTCCAACTAGATCCTTTCACTTTCTTGATGGGGGGATATAGCCGTGTTACACAGAGTTAAAGTGTACAATAATACCTTGGTGTAGAAGTGTAGTGACAGTGTCATTGATTCCCTCCTCTGCCTCTTTTGATAGTGGGTATTGCTTCACTCTGGGTAATACTGCTCCTGGCTTAAGGACAATTTGCATTGGAGCCATGCTCCACAAGAGCCCTACGTCATGGGGGTTTTTCGTCCACAAGATGTTGGGGACCAGCGCTAGATTCCCTTTGGCAAACAATGGAACACTTTCTGCCACAAACATGGGACACGGGACCTTGCAATACTGTATCATAATCTTGCAGGGAACACACAGTGCTAACACTATTTCTCCATAATCATCCTCGTCTTCAAACAGGTCAACATCAGTCAATACTTTCAACGGTTAAGTAGGTTCTATGCACAGCACTGTGCGCCATTGTCCTCCATCGGTATCTGTCCCTATTAATACAATCCTGGTTTTTGACACCACCCTTTCAATGTCCAAAGTGAAAATGGTCC
Organism: Ambystoma mexicanum; assembly: GCF_040938575.1. Classification (NCBI taxonomy): domain Eukaryota; kingdom Metazoa; phylum Chordata; class Amphibia; order Caudata; family Ambystomatidae; genus Ambystoma; species Ambystoma mexicanum. The sequence goes on from NC_090921.1 coordinate 463,007,842, forward strand.
CTATTCCGTGTTTTTGTTGCTGAGCGGACCTGAATAGAAATCCAGAGGGTGTTCGCCAACATTAATTACCTACTTTGGGTATTGCCTATAGTAACACTGTGACATCATAAACAAATTTGGGTGAATAGGAATTCCCCCGGCTGCCATCTCGCTCCCCAATGCATCAGTAACTATCATGGCTCGTATATATGGCACATCCTTGGGGTTGAGCACACCGCTCATCTCGCAGTGAATGTGATAGTCATGTTCAGGTTGTTGAGCACGTCTTATCCTAGCAGATTGACAGGTGGCGTTGTTGAAAACAATAACGGGGCCCATACTACCTTACCCCCTACCTTGATGGCTAATTCTTCTGTGAAAAGAATGGATTTCACTGCCCCAGAAAAGCCATGCGTGTCCATAGCCTCAGTTGACAAAGGGAAGTGCCCCTCCTTGATACATGATTTGATTGTGCCTGTATCCACCATGAAAATAAAGGGGTTATCGCCTATCTCCAAGCCCACCAAGAGTTTCCCTTCTGGGTCAGCAGTGACTGACAGGATTGGGCAAGCTAGGGTTCTCTGTGGGCTGTCCTAATCTGGGTAGGTGTTTGTCCCTGGGAAGTTGACAGGATTCCCTCCCAACACACCCGTCCCTTGGTAGTGTGTAACAGTGTCATTGAAAACTGCATTACTGTTGGGTATTTGGGGTGCTTGTTGTTGGCCCAGATGCGCTGCACAAGGAGCTGGACTGTTATGCACCTGCGCTTGCAGCTGTTGGAACTGTGGTGGGGATGGGGCTGACGAGGGCGATACTGTACGGGGCCGCTGGAGGCATGGGGGCATAGTACTTTTGGTTAGGGACTGGTGGTCCTGGGGCATCTGATTGTAGGCAGCTGCTGGCCTACTTCTACATTCACATGAAAAATATCCCATCCTCCCACATGTCTGGTATTGCCTCCCCTAGGTCCCATCCCTCCAACCTCGTCTCCCCCTCAACCCCCAAACCCCACCTCAGTGAGACTTTGCAAAATCCCCTCTTCCCCTTGGGACCATCCCTGATACTGTGGCTGAAACCCACTGTTCCACTGATCCTTCTCCCCGTGCAGGTGCTGCTCTCCCGTCTGCCTGCACCGCTCAGGACTGCTACTACCACCCCTTCTACTGATACCGTCGATAACCTTTTCTGCACCAGTTTTGCTTCCTCTGTTTGTACTTGTTGAGCTGATTCCTTCTCCTTTTCCCTCAGCCGTTTGCAATGGTGTACAATTATAGTGTGTATCTCTGGCCACCTTTTTGCCTCAATCCCCGCTATTTTGTCGAGGGCAATTTGCACTTCCTTGGGCAGCCCTATTTGACCACAAAATAGAGGAATGGGAATGCCTGCTCCCATGACTCGCCCGTCTCTGCCCTCCACATTTCTTGAGTATGTAAATATACTGGGCGTGATCTTTATCTTCCCGCATCGTGTGCTGCGTTATGGACTGAAGGTCTGGTGTGTCTTGATAGGCATGCACGCCGTGACGCTGCCCACACCTGCACTCTTATGTCAATATAGTGGGGCCCCATCATGAATGTTATCCCCTACCCGCAACCCAGGATACCCTACTTTCACCCATGGGTCATCTGCCGGATATCTTAATATTGCAACAAATAAGGTTTTCAAATCATCTAAAGCTAGAGTGATACCAGCAGTTCTTTTTTCAAACATGTAAATCAATTTCGAAGGGATTGTGTCCTCCCATGTATTCCTTATGTATATATTTCCAATATCCAGCTTTGCTGCTTTGGGAAAAAGACATTTCAACAGGGGACGCTGTGCCTGTCGAGTCGATGTCCCTCGGAGGCCCCCGTTTCGTCATCGACATCACCGCAGGTATATGTGGTACGCGCAGTGCCCGTTGGCGTTAGTTCCATTCTTCTGCACGAACAGCTTCAGGTGCACCTTGTTCCTGACAGGAATATCTTTGAATTTTCTTCGAAAACTCTTTACTATCTCGAGTTCCAACGCAAAATGTCTTCTTCAGCGTCGTCCACTCCTCGATCCAGCTTAAAGAAATGCAGCGACTTTGATGCAAAGATGTCCATGATGGACCCTCACAGGATCTGCCTGTGGTGCCTGGGGTCGACTCATCTGTCTTTGAAGTGCGAGGGCTGCCTATCTATGACGGCCAAAGCCCTGAGAGAGAATAGAGGCAAGCTTGCGGCAGGTAAGGCCCAAAAATCCCCCTCGACTCCATCAAAACAAAAGACCTCAGATGAGTCAAACAGTTTCTCCTCGTCGAAAGAAGTCCAAACGTTCTTGTTCACCAAGTGGTTCATACCATTCGTCTTCTTCCTCACCGGAACGGGTCATTTGCCCAACTAAATAAAGTTCACTGACCCAGTGGGAAGAGTTTAGACTACGAATGTTAAGGGTTTTCTAGAACGCGGCCTTGCCCCCTCGACTACACCTAAAGGCAATGCTCCGGTCGAAAGACCTTAGAAGCACAAGAGCAGTGCGTACTCATACCCGGCGACCAAGTCTCCTCGAGAGCGATCTCATCCCTCGAGTCGAGAAAAAGTTCCCTCTAAGACTAAACCATCGACTCCAAAGTACTTGATTCCGACACTAACTCAAAGTGCGTCATCAGCGCCGATAACTGTGGAGAAGCCATTGACGCCTCGAGTGTCGACCTCAACGCCATGTTTCGAAACCATCCTCGCAACCGTCAAAGCCATTGACACAACTGTTGAAGCCATTGTTGACAATTTTGACATTTTCGGCTCCTCCAACAAATATAATGTCAACTTCCGTTTGAGAAAACATATACTCCTTTGCCACGCTCAGATTTCTTCAAATCCCTCTCTATTTATGAAGATGCAGGGCAATCCTCTGATCCTTTGGGTTACAGTATGGAACACCATCAGGCATTGATATAAGAGGACTCAAACATGAAAAACTTGCAAGAATGCCTTCATGAGGCTATTGGAATAGACAGCTCTCGAGGGGTTGTTTTCGGAAGAGCAGACCCTGGTGAGCTTGCTGAGATGAAATACAGACAGCTAATGTCAAGGGTTATGGATTACATGGGGTTGTCAAGATCTACACCGGTCTTTGAACAAGATGATCTCACTGATATATTAGACAGAGGGCCACAGGAGGACCCTATTGTCCCTTTTCATCAAGCCTTACAAAGGCATGTGGCTACTAATTGGGAGACACCAGAGGTTATTCCAGCTGTAAATAAAAAGTTGTTTCTAGCTCTGACCCTTTTTACCTCTCCAAGCACCCAACACCAGAAAGCATGGTAGTTCAGGCAGCCACCTCCATGAGCAGGCAAAATGCTGTCGTCTCTATCCTGAGGGTATCGTAGGATAAACGTTATGACGCCATGGCCAAAAGGTTTTTTCGGACGGGAGTATGGCTACGAAGTCGGCCAATGCTACATGCACACTAGCTAGCTTCACACACACCCTGGGAGTGCATTTCAATGGCGGCTGACCATATCCCCAAAGGGGCGGAGCAAGACGGATTCCTTAACATTGTCAAGGATGGGAAAGACGCAATGGGCAAATCCCTCCAGGCTGGTCTAGACTCTGTTGATCGTATCAGCAGAGCTATGGCAGCTAGTATAGTGATGCACAGGTTTGCTTGTAGGAGAAAGTCAGGATTTGCCCCAGACATACAATCCAGACTTCTCAACATGCCCTTTGACGGCACTAATTTATTTGGGAACAAAGCTGATGAGTTTGGAGAAGCTGCAAACTTCCAAGGCAGCAGCCAAATCCCTTGGAGCTGCAATAAGACAAACTCCAAACCGCACTATGGGTACGCCCTGGAGGAGTAGGTCCTTTTGCCACTACTCCACATTTGGAAGGGGCAGAGGACAGCCAGCTCAAAGAGGACATGGTACTTCTTCCCCTTCCTCCACGGGGGAATCATCTAACACTGCAACAGCAGCGGTTGCCTTACCTTCAGCCACTGCGTCGGCCACTCCAAAACCTCTCTGAGGACTTGATACACAAGACTGCAGTAGGAGGCAGATTATCACAGCATCTGACAGAATGGCAGGCTATTACTTCAGATGCTTGGGCATTGGAAACAGTTGCCCAAAGTTACTGCCTCCCTTTTCTGCAAAAATCTGAGTCATCCAACAGGGAAAAACTCTTTGAAAGTTCCAGATATGCTTCTTTAGCAGGAGATTTTAACCTTTCTAGAGAAAGGTGCTTTGGAACCTGTACCTGTAACGTAGAGTAACAAGGGTTGGTATTCCCCTTACTTTCTAATCCCCAAGAAGGACATAGGATTGAGGCCCAGCCTGGACTTACGAGACTTGAACAAGTTCCTCAGGAAGGACAAGGTCAAGATGGTAACCCATTCTCAGATCCTTCAGGCCCTCCAGCTTCAGGATTGGATGTTCTCATTGGACCTCCAGAATGCTTACTTTCATGTGCCGATCCATCACAAGCACAGACAGTACCTAATGTTCGCATTTGGCGGTTCTCACTATCCGTTTCAGGTTCTGCCATTTGGGCTGACCTTAACCCCAAGGGTTTTCACCAAGCTAATGGCGGTTGTGGCATCTCGTCTCAGGGGAGGGGGGGGGAATTCACATCTACCCCAACCTAGACGATTGGCTGATCAGGATCAGTTCCCCAGAACAGGCCCTGGAACATCTCTGCTCCACCTGTCACTCCCTTCACAGGCTGGGCTTCTCCCTCGACTTCAAGAAGCCCCATATGATACCATCACAAAGACTCCAATTCATCAGAGCAGTCCTGGATGCATCCCTGTGAAATCCCTCCCCACCAGAGTTGAGGGCTCAAGACATTCTGCAGGTAATCAAATTCCAGAATGCCCATCATCTACCGGCCTTCGATATTTCTGAGGTTGCTTGACATCATAGCATCCTGCATTTTTCTGGTGCCAGACGCTCGTCTGAAAATGAGATCGCTCCAGTGGGCTCTCAGGACCCGGTGGTCGTAATTCGCAGGAAGGATGTCAGATCTCCTACAAATCCCAAATAGAGTCTCACTGGGTCTTCATTGGAGAGTCTGTCGGGAGAACATCTTCAAAGGAGAACCGGTTTGGCAACCATAGCCGGAGCGAACTACGGACGCCTCACTCACGGGGTGGGGAGCCCATACCAACGATTTGACCATCAGCGGTCGTTGGTCTACATCGGAGTCCAACTACATATCAACCTTTTAGAGCTGAGGGCAATCCGATTAGCGCAGAAGGCCTTTCTGCCCTCTGTACAGGGAAAGAATGTCCTGATAATGACTGACAACACAGTGGCCATGTACTACCTCAACACAAGAGAAGGTGTAGGGTCACTACCACTGTGCAGGGAGGCAATGCAGCTCTGTTTCTGGGCAATACAAGAAGGAATCTCTGTTGGCAGTTCTCCTAGCCGGAGAGAAGAACAAGACGGAGGATGCTCTTAGAAAGCAGAGCACAGTCTCCCACGAGTGGGAACTAGCTTAGGGAGTCCAAGAGATCTTCACCCTTTGGGGAACCCCTTAAGTGGATCTGTTCATGACCAGTGACAACCGGAAGTGCAAACTGTACTGCTCAAAGGAATTTCCCCCAAGAAGAGCTCCAGGAAACGTGTTCGTGATGGACTGGGAATTGCCACTCCTATACGCATTTCCTCCAGTCCCAACCATTCCTCATGTAATCGGGAGGTTAAGAAGGTTCAGTAAATCCATGATCCTAATTGCCCCAAACTGTGTCAGGGGGACGTGGTACCCGGACTTTCTGGACATGTCCATCTGCCCTCGGATAAGTCTTCCAAAAAGAGAGGACCTTCTTTCGCTAGAGGGTCGGGTTCTCCATCCAGATATCCAGACGCTCAACTTTCACGTATGGTTTGAGAGGCTGAGATACAAGGATTGGGACTTCCCGGGCGACGTAATGGAGATTTTGCTTTCGGCCAGGCAGCCAGCAACCAAATCTTTATACCGCTGCTGCTGGAATAAGTTCTGCAGCTGGTGTAGATATAACAATGTTGACCTTTTTCATGTAAAACACTGATGGCGTTATCCTTTCTATTACATCTGGCAAATCTGAGGCTCCAGATTGGTACCATCAAGGGATATCCGCTTTCTATTTTTAAGTGCACTTCCTCTAATAGTACAATTCTTTAAGGGACTGACTAATGTTTTCCCTCCAATCCCGTTTCAATCTCAATTTAGTGTTTTGATGGTAGCTCCTTTCGAGCCTTTACACTCTTGTCCATTAAGACTTCTAACTCTAAAAACCATCTTTTTAGTGGCAATGGCATCTGCCCCAAGGGTGAGTAAGCTACAAGCTTTATCCTGCAAGCCTCCTCATACTGTCTTTTATAACGACAGAGTGGTATTAAAAGTGAAGCCTACACCCCCCCCCACCACCCTCCAAAATTGTCTTTATCAGAAGATCGTTACCATGTTTTTATCCTCCTCCACATCCTGGGAAGGAAGAGGAAAGACTTCACAGGCTTGACCCTAGGCGTGCACTGAGCTTTTACATCTCCAGGTTGGCAAGATTAAGACAGGATGACAGTTATTTGTGGGTTATTCAGGTCACAAATTGGGACTGGCCATTACCAAGCAAACTATATCCAGATTGTTTATACTAACAATATCAGAATGCTACAAACCTGCAGGTAAAAATCCTCCAGAGCACCTAAGAGCTCATTCGACCAGGGGCATTGCAACTTTGTCTGCCTTTCAGAGGGAAGTTACGATAAGGGATATTTGTGCAGATGCCACATGGTCGTCTGTACACACCTTCACTAAACATTACAGTTTAGACTTTCTCGGGCCAAGAATCTGCATTTGGAAAAGCAGTGTTGCATTCTGTGCATGCACAACCATAAAATATTCATGTCATATTAAGTTCTACTCCCTCCAAATTACGTAAACTGCTTTGGGAGTGTATCAAACATTCGGAATACATGGGAGGACACAATCCATTTGAAGAACAAGTTACTTACCCCTGGTAACGTTGTTTCGACTGGATGTTCCTCCCACGTATTCCTTATTGTTCCTCCCAACCTACCCCGCAGTAGAATTTCCCTTGCGGTTGCAGTCTACGCTCTCTCAGAGGGAGTAACCGTCAAATACAAGATAAATGCTCCACTTGTAGAAACGAACGTAGGCCAACAGGCGCTGCGCATGCTACATATATCTGCAGTGACGGACGTCGAGACGGAGGCCTCTGAGAGACATCAACTTGACGGGCATCGACGCACAGTGCCCCCTGCTTACAATTTTCTTTTTCCGAAACAGAAAAGCTGGATATTGGAAATATCAACGATGATGAATACGTGGGAGGAACATCCAGTCGAAAGAACGTTACCAGGGGTAAGTAACTTGTTCTTCTCCAGCATTGGATTGTTCATAGATTCATATGCTGTGAATATTCCCCGTCTTCAGGCTGGGAATCCTCGGTAAAATAGAGCAGTTTATATAAAACTGTGATTTCAGTCACTTTAGTGCTCTATCATCGTCGTTTTGGGTCATGCTGTCCGTAGCTAATAGGAGTCACTGCCTTAGCTCCTCCCCAGTCGGCCATCTTCCGATTTTATTTATTTTTTGCCGACTTTAGTTTTGGGAGTCCCCAAAAATCTTCTACAATTTTCTACGATCAATATGATAGTTTTGCATTTTCTATGAAAAATACGTGTTTTCTTAGACATTGTTCGACAACCGGCAATGCAGTGCCAACGAGACCTCAATCCAACGTTCCTGCCGCTGGTAAACATCAAAGACAAGTCAACTACGCAGTTGGGCCTACCTCATGGCGGAATCCACGAGAAAGTGTCTTCAGGGTGTGTGCCCGTTGTGGGCTGTGGAATGGTTTGTGAGGAGGATCACCACCCGGAATGCCTCTATTGCCTTTACCATCGCCCCGAACATGTCATTAAGGACTGTTAGATCTGTCAGTCCTTCTCATCCAAGACGCAGAATGGACCGTCGCCGCCCTCTTGTCACTTGGCTGGAAGACGCCGGCGAGGTCTCCGACTCGGCTTCGGTACAATGTCATGCCTCATTACGGCAGGGGAGGACGGCACAGCGAACCACCTCAAGAGGTGCAGATCGCACGATGACCATGCCATAAGTGAGAAAAGGCAGAAGGAAGCCTTCAGGCGATGGCTCGAGGTTGTCCTACAAGGACCACGCCTCCACGGCAGTCGGTACCCAGGGAGAGGTGGGGCGGGTCACCAACTGCAGACTGCGCATGAAGCTCTTTACTTCGCCCCAAAGAAGCATCTACCTTGAGGTCTAGCTCCATGTCTGGTGAGCACTCCTCTGACCTTATCACAGTCGGCTACGAAGCCGCCTTTGTTGCATCCCTGGTCATCTATACTGAAGTCATCGACCGCAACTTCCTCGGCGGTGGCAAAGTCTGCGGACTTGTAGTCCTCATTGGTGACAAAGCCATCTAAGACATCGTCAGTGACTAAATCATCTACTTCGGTGTCGTCGTCTACAAAGCCGTCAACACTAGGACCGTCTCGACCTTAATGGCTACAACCGGGCCTGGAGGATGGCTCGTGGGCAACGCGCTCACCTTGGAAGCAAAACGACATGGAGCGACAAATCCAAATCTTCGATTGCTAGCTGGATTGCGGCCTGCATCTCATTCTGCCACCAGCAGGCGAGCAGACCACACCCAGCAGACCACACGCTTATTCCACTAGAGCAGTGGCTGCGACCACTGCATTTCTCTCCGGGACCCCGCTGCCAGACATCTGCCACTCACACATTCACCAGATTCTACTGCGTCAACAGGGATTCCACAGAGGAGAGTCGGCCAGGCAGTTCTATGAAATCTGTTCACATACGGTTGGTAAGATTCCTGTGGTAAGTGATATGGGGAGCTCCTGCACCCTTGTGTATTGGTTATTTTTACTGCTTTGTAATCTATTCACAGCATGTGAATCTATGAAAGATTCAATTCTGGAGAAGGAACGAGTTACTAACCAGTAACTCCTGTTCTCCAGCATGGGACCATGATTCCAACACTGCTTTTCTATTTTGTAGCTTCCTCCCCTTATATTTAGATGCCAGAAAATGTGTACATGTGGCCTAAAATCTCCTTATGTGTCCCCTGCTCTGGCCACGGTTTGAACTATAAAGCCAAAGTGCCACGTGTTCTTTCCACTACACACCACACCTCAATCACAGCATCACCACTCCGGTTCACACTCAACTACTACACATATCCCTTGTTTTCTCCAACTGTGGTTTATAGTCAATCCGTCGGAAAGAAAATTACAAGCCACAGCATCTAATGAAAAGCATTGAATGCCAAAGCATCAACAGGCCATCTTTTACATGTAAAAGTGCCTTTCGAATGGATTGTATCCTCCCATGTATTCCTCATCTTAGATAGATATATCCTTACCTTTAGGTTTCGCCTCAGAAGGCGAAACCTAAAGGTAAGGATATATCTAAGATGAGGAATACGTGGGAGGAACATCCAATCGAAAGAACATTACAGTTGGTAAGTAACTTGTTGTTCCATCTAAACCAGTCCATCGAAAATATAAATGGACTGGTTTCAATGGAAATGCACTTTTACATGTAAAATATAGCATTTCAATGCTTTTTTTGTAACTCTAAAACATTGCATGGAGCTGTCCACTGCTGAAATTTCGGCACTGGCCAGCTCCTTGTAGCGTTAAAAAAAAATGTTTTTGTATATTGGGGCTATCACGCCCACCCCTCAACCCTAACCAACCCTAACGTAACCCTTAATCTAACTCTAGCCCCAACCCTAACCCTTTTGCAACCCTTAATCTAAATTTAGCCCTAACCCTTACATCTACGTGCTCTCCCGAATTCCTTCATCATGGGCTCCAATCAACAGCCTGCACAATCTGGGAGCAGCGCCACACTCCAAAGAACAGACAGGAATATTGGCAACACAGCTCCTGTACACTCCAGGTTGTGCACAAGGGGCTGGTCGCTGCAGGTGGGCCCTACCCTGCAGATTTGCAGCCAGCAATCCTCTGTCTCTGTGGAGGAGTCTGGGTTCACGTCGGTATCATCAAATTGTCGGACAGACCACCAGACGAATAAAAACAATCCTCTGAGGAAAAAGACTAGATGGGCCTCTTGCAAGGATAACAAAGTTTTTTATTTCTCATACAGAATAGAAAAAGTCCATGTCAGCAGGGGCATTCAAACCTGACTGCCACAGAGTGCAGCCAAGCAACATTTTATGAAGGGAATTGGCGTCACCTATGACACATACAGTATAAGGTACTCATACCCCACACCCATTGGTCATCCCCTATAAACATACCACCCGCTTCTTAAGGGATGCCTGATGATTAGTTATGGTTTTTGTGCCAATCCCCTTCTACATGGTCTTCGGCCTTGCTACCTTAAGTTCTAGAGACGTGATTGGTGGCCCGCTTGAGAATGCTTCTCCCCGTCATGGCCACAGGGCAAGAACCACAAGCTCCACTACCTAAAGGGTCAAGTCGGACCCAGTCCTGGTGCCTTTGGAGCCAGGCTCATGAGAAAGTGTGCTCTGCGCACTTTTATCCTGGTGCACGTGCTATTTTCTCCCCTGCAGGGCCTCCACGTGCCTCCAGGTCGGGCGTGGTCATAGGAGTACATTGGGCTGCACGTGCAGCATCTTCTGGGAGTGGCAGGGTGGAGCCACAAGTCAGAACAAATGGGCGTGGCTGGGACCAGGCTATTTAAGCCTGCCCGCATGCAAATGCTTTGCGTTAGTCTTATAGCAGCGTAACGCTCACTGGCGCCTGAAGCGCATCTTACCTGAAACCAGCAATAACCATTGCATGAAGCGCATATTACCTGATTCCAGCAATAACCATCGCCTGAAGCGCATCCTTAACTGATTCCAGCAGCAGTTGGAGCGCATCCTTACGTGATCCTGGCTCCCAGCCTCAACACTTACTTGGGAGTCCATCTTCAGCCAGCATCCTCGTGGAACCAGGCATCCTTCACCCGCCGGCAGATCTTCGGATAACAGCATTCCAGCCTGACTTTGCCAACCATCTCTGCAAAAGAAAAGGACAAACAAGGTTAGAAAAACTATAAAGACCATTAGGCTAAGGTCACGCGCAATCCAATCCTTGCGCTTGACCTAAGAACCAAACTTACCACCTATTGCGACATCGTGAACTCCCCTGTTCTCTATTGGGGCTCGCTTCTTGCACCGCAATTCCGCTGGGCCTCACATCACCTATTGGGGAGAAGGAAAGACATTACAAGTAAAACGGACAAAAATCAAGGAAAAAGACATTACAAAAGAATACGGACAATATTCATTATCGAAGGATGCTTACCTTTGAAGTGTTTCAGCCACAGCCGGTCTGGTCTGCCACGCACATGGACCAGTGAAGAAACTAGGTCTATCTGAAAGTGCCCCTGCAGTGAGAAGCAGGACGGAGAGCTTGCCATCATAATTAAACAGGTGAGACTATATGGGTAGGCGCATGCTCACCACATTCTGGGAAGGATGGTTTGAGGGAGACCACAGCCATATCACAGCATTGTCGTATTATCCCAGGGGCAGTACCAACAACCAGCGCAGCCCACAACAAAAGAGCAGGGGAAGAAGCCTGACCCAGGAGAGCCAGTTCCAGGGAGGATTGCAACCGTTCCCCCAACGTCCCCGCAGAGACCAGGTGAGCGTAACACTACCCCCCCATAGATAACTCATGTGATGTCCACCTGCTAGTTCAACATGAATTCGGTGGATACGCTCGAGGTCAAATTGGCCCTCTGAAACGTGAGGCACTTTGGTTCCCTGACACGCAGGTGCCCCCACCATGCCTCCCCGGCACTGACCCATATTTGTTGGTCTCATCCTGTGCACCTTGTAGTGCAAATTGCAGGGAATCCTGCTCCGTGCACCGCCCCCACCGACCCTCCTTGGCAGCTGCCCCCACCCCGGCAATTCACCTGGCCTCCTCAGAACCACACTAATCGGTCAAGTAGTGAGGGATTTAGGAATTTTGTTTGTGGGCATCTGGCAGCTCTAATAGATTGACCATTATCTTGGGGGGGCGCTCGTGCCCTAAATCTGAGTTGGCTATTTTGGCAGCTCAGCTCCTAGGAGATCGTCTTTTACGGATGAGCGCAGCCCAGCGCTCGACTGTTTGCATTCCTTTCTGATTGCACAGGCCTGCAACATGACACAATGGAGGGTATTTATCCAGCTCGAAGGTCTTTCACCTAATGTCGGGGCTGGGAATGGGGATGGGAAAGTGTATTGGGTGCCAGAATACGCTATTACTGTTACTCTGGCCTGGACCTGTCTGGGCCTCGAATTTAACATGGTGGAGCTGTAGTATTTATTTATTTACTACTGCAGGACGGGGGCTGACTATTGCATGGTTTATTCATATTACTTGCTACTTTATTCCCTAACCCCCCACCCCCTCCCATAGCCCTTCTTATTATTCCCAACCCACTACACCCATACCCCACACACTATCCTTGTGTCACCTATGGCTTACCCCCACCCCGCTATGCCCAGGCCTCCTCGCTTCCCTTCGGATTCTTAGTCTCTTGTCCTCAACCTGAATCATTTTGGCGGGGCAGGGGACTTGGACATGCATCCCAACACGGTCCTGTGGAGTCAGACACTGCACCCTCAGTCTACAGAAATTGAAATGTTCTAATCATTTTATGGGAGACCTATTGTGGAATGACACCACCAACCTGTTGATGTTAGTGCAGCTTTCTGTGGCTGCTCCTACTGTCACCATCACCATGTCTCCACAGAAGAGAGATCTGGATATACATATTCTGTAGCTTAAGGCTATTTTCACTGCCCACAAAGCCTTTCTATCAAACATCAAGGGTTGGATAGTCCTGATTCTGACCAGCAACTCTGCAGCCAAGTTCTATGTGAATTAGTGGTGTGTACCAAGCCCTCTCAACTGTCAATATGTATGGGGTTGTGTGATTGGTACACTTGTAATCTGGCTTCAGGCCCTTTGCCTTCCAAAAGAGTCTAACTAGAAAGCGGATTTTCTACAGTCTGGAATTGGTGACTCAAGAGTAGGAATTTCATCTCTGTTCTTCAGGAACTGTGCAACCAGTGGGGCTTCCTTTTTAGTTTAGGATATTGGGTGGCAGCGCCACCCATAAGCTGAAACTATTGCATTAGATTACAGAAAGGGAGAAATGGTACATGAGGAGGGGCACACACCTTGAATGTGGTGTTTGCCCATGGCCATGCTAATCCCCAAGGCCATTACTGGCCAACCCAGCCCATAACACCTCCTCCTGGGAACTCTGAGGTCGCTTGAATCAAGCCTTACCCTCAAACTTTGTTCTCAAAGGGGCTGCCAGTGTTATTTCAAAGGCGTCTTCTGCGAGTTACAGACTCTATTGGAACAGTAAGCCCTAGTACTGTTGTAATAAAAATGTCTTAACCAGGTGTGCCTGGCAACTCGAGTTATAAGCATTGTGCATAATTTTTCAAATAAAAGGTCCTGGAGGGGGATACAAGCCCAGGGGCATCAGGGTGCTCACAGGAAGACCAACAAATACATATATCTAAACTAACAAAACAGACCAGTAACAACCAAGCAGCATATACTTCAAATTAAGTGGAGTTAACTACGAGGGGCCTTTAAAATAAACAAGTGAGTCTGCAGGGCTCGTTTGAAGGAGGCCACGGAAGAGCTACCCCTCAGATCAGGTGGCAGAATGTTCCAGAGCCTAGGGGCTGCAAAATCAAAGGCACAATAGTCCGTTTTGCTCTTGGCACATACAAGTTGGTGGAGTTAGATCTTCATGATCTGCAGCTAGTCAGCAAGGAGATACTTTCTGATAAATAACTTACTGTTGCTGGATAACACATGTATGTAATGGTAAGAAATCCAAAGGATATCCTAGCTTCCATTGGTAACCAGTGGAGTACTCGTCTGGCCTGTGTGATGAATCCCTCGATGTCGTCACTTCTCCCCCAGAGGGGACCCTCCCATGGGGCCAGAGAGGTGAGGCCGCTAACCTGGTAGTCCCCCTGGGGGTGGTACTCAGTGGGAGGATTCAATGGGTGAGGACACAGACTGTGGGAGAAGTGAGGACTGTCGAAGCACAACACAGTATCCACAACATCATGATGCCAGACATATTTCACCCAACCATACAAACAGGGCTCCTATGCTCCCATCCACGGTCTCCTCTTTCTTCTACTAATTTCCTTATACATAGTAATTATGTATATCAGGCAGATAATACTATGACAAGGAAGAGTGAGGGAAGAGTGAATATGGATGACTCCAAAAGTACTGCCAAGGGGAAGAGCAAGTCAATGAAGAGCCCTACACAGACGATGCGAACATACTAGCTATTGCAAGTTAGAAAGACAATTTGACATAAACTGACCAAGAACTCTCCTCGAGGTCAGTCCTGCGCCGGAACAGCTTCATGCTGGGGGGCGGAGTTCTGCAGACCCGAACGCCTGGAGCAAGAAGGCAGGGACAGAAAAGGCAGAGAAGAGTCACAACCTACCTGGTTATTGGGGAACCCAGGGTTCGGTGGCAGAAACCAAGCCAGGCGAATGACAACACATTGTGAGAAACCAGCGTGGTGGAGCAGCCTAAAGCCGAAGGAAGACCGCAACATTGCAGTGTAAGCTGCAGAAGCTACCTGGTGTTGCTGAGGACCGGAACCCTCACGGAACAAGTACAAAGGGGCGCAGAGGGGGACTGGGAAGACGCAGGGAGACCCCAAAGGCTGTGTTTTGGATGAAGTACAGAGCCATCATCCTCGTCCCAGTGGTACTGAAGAGAGAGACCATTTGAGAACTAAGGGGGTGAAGGAGCACCCCAAAGAGGCCTGGCAGAATAGTGAACTGGGCCTATTCGAGAAACATTACAAAGCTGAAAGAGGAGTCGGGGACCCGAAAATTGAGAAACCAAGTTATACATCTGAGATAATGCCCGGCAGATTAGTGAACCATGCTTAAGAAATTCATCTTACAGAGATGACAAAGGGGTCTGAAACCCACAAAACGACAAGAGAAGTCCAGGAGAAGAGATCCTTTGGCACAAATCACAAAAAGACCAAGGGAAAAGAGATCCTTTTAGCACAAGTTACGTGAAGACCAGAGGAAGGGTATATATCCTTTGGCAGAAGACAGAAATGTTATAAGGCTAATGGAAAAAAGAGCCGGAGAAAGGCTTGAGGAAGGGAGACTCCTTCCCTATATTGTTTAGGAACTTGGAACTTTGCTGAGAAGGTCTGGAGAGAGAGAGAGAGAGAGA
Source organism: Ambystoma mexicanum (assembly GCF_040938575.1). NCBI lineage: Eukaryota > Metazoa > Chordata > Amphibia > Caudata > Ambystomatidae > Ambystoma > Ambystoma mexicanum. The sequence goes on from NC_090921.1 coordinate 463,023,056, forward strand.
GAGAGTCCACCTCTGTGATCATGGTGAACAACACAGTAAAGCCTAGTGACGGCTAGGGAAAGAAGGATATTCCCTCACAATTTATGTACTGCCTGAACCATCCCAAAGAAGGGAGTCATCCTGCTATAAGCAGGGTACAATCTAGTTATAGGTTTCTGTTGAAGTGCAAGGGATGGAAATAGGTTTGGGATATAGGACAGTGCACTATTTACTTTTGGAGGGCATTCTGACGTTATCCTTTGTGTTGGTTAAGACAGGGAAACCCATCTTCGTTAAAGGGACAGGTACCTTTCCTGATTTTTAGTTCAATACGTTTATGCCAACAAGCATTGCGCCTTTTGTGTCCCCGTCTACTTCTGCACCATCGCACATGAGAAACATGTTCTTTCCTACCTATACCTTCAACCACACATACAGCATTGTTCTGAATTACCTGCAGTTTAGCCCCACCTTTACTTATTCTGTATAGCAAGCTACTACAATGGTCCAGTTTTGCTCCAATAATTGCTCATGCCAAACAAGAGCAGCTATTGTTGGATAGAAAAGGTTGAATCTGACTTAATAGTTTGAGATGATATGCTGAGCTGGATGCAATATTGCTAACATGAGCCTTCATACTCATCTCATAATCTAGGTAAACTCCTAGAGTTTTTTACTTTGTCAGAGTATTAATGGTACAATCAGCTATCGCAAAGTATTTGTACTCCAGACCTAGCTTTTTGATTCTATTGGCTGTGCCAGGAAGCATTCGCTGTCTTAGAATCGTGCAGAGCCATGCCATTATGAGCCATTAATTAATAAATAGAGTAAACCCCATTAATGGTTTCTGTATTCTTATAATCCCCTGAGATGGGAATCAGACATTGTATCATCAGCATAGTTGGCATATGCGATGCCCATGCTCTTCAATATCTGAAACAATGGTATTGTGAAGATGTTATACAGGATTGGTGATAGGCAATGATGCCTGTGGTGCCCCATAGAGTACTTTTAAACATGTCTGCAGCTACATCACCACTGCACCCTCTGGCTTTGTGCTTGGACAAGAAGGATTGTACCCACTGCTGCCACAATGAAAAACTGCAGTTTAGAACAGTCTGTCAACTAAGATGGAGTGGCCCACTAAATCAAAAGCGGCCGACAAGTCCATCCGCATCAATAAAACAATACTTACCTTGTCCATAGCTGACAGAATATTAGTTCTCAAGTCTAACATGGTGGTCTCGGTGCTATGTGCCTGCCTAAAGCCGGACTGGCATTTGCCTAGAATATTCTAAGTGGTCACATTTTCTTGAACCTGAAGATAAGCAGCCGATCTAGGATCCTCAGTAGAAATGATATATTCGTAATGGGCCTGTAATTAGCAGCAATTTTAGGTTCTAAGGTATTTTTTTAAATAGTATAATACATGCCTGATTTATAATATCTGGTACACATCCCTCAGAGAAAGAGCTATTGATACATTTTGTAATAAGGGGGATCGAAGTTTATGCTTTAACCAGGACGGCTGGACAATCACCTTGAGCTGTGCAATAATCTAAACAACCTCAGTTTCCGTTACTGTCTCGAACACAAAACATTCCACTGAACCATTACGCAAGGTGACAGGAGGTCTACCAGTTTCGTATTTTCCATTCGCATGATCGACATTTATGGTCCCTTTATACGTTTTTCTCTGTTCTTACTGATGTTCTGCACCTTATTGACCATTGCCTCCTGGATGTACGTGCACCAAGGTTTGTGTTTAGTTGGCTTTATTTCGACGAAAACTGGGCTTTCCAGTTCCTTCAGCCCATCTATTATATGCTTTATGCTTTACGCTTTGCTACTTTCAGGTCATGTACATCCGATGATTACCAGGCTTTAGATACATTTTTTTGGCAGTAAATTACAGGATATGAGTGGGGCAATATGATGTATAGCCTTGGATAAGAATGTCTTGTATGCCAATGCCAGATCAACTGAGGTTGTATAGGCGTCCAGCTCCTGTATTAGGTGAGTAATACTCGAAATTATGGCTTCAGTAGTAAGTAGCCGTGCATTTAGCGACATAATAGAAATCTTCGATGGTGTATTCAATCCAAAATTGCAACACACTGAGCGTTATGCTCTAGTACAGCTTTTTGAGGTTTAGAGGAGCTCGAACTTATGTACCGATCCATGCAATTTCACCAAATTCGTCATTTCTTCCACCGTTTGTACAGCAAAGCTTTTTTTATGTATCTCCAATTTGAAGTCTTTAAAGAAATCCTTCGAAAAGAGGGCCAAAACCGGAATTTGTGTGTGTGTTGGCACCCGGTTAGATTGCAGCTATATCAGTGACTGTTTCAAAGCGGTAAAAGATAGTATGGCACGATGCTAATGGGACATGCGCCGACATCAGGGTATGGAAGTTAGTAACTTAGACATACTAATATTGTTAACATCTTCTGGGTAAAATGAGTTGGCACTGTGTTCGATTCTGTAATCTGCATTTGCACAAATATGAACTGTCTCAGTTGCCTGAATTTGATGGTCTTAGTTTATATATTTTTTCTTTCAGGTGGAAATGAAAGGCTAGACAAAAATGCATCGAAACCAGCAAAAACAAAACAGAAGCTGCCACATTTCGAAAATTCCCACCAGCAAGAGCATGACATTTTGGGTTGCATATCTAAGTATGTACCATTTTTGCGTATTTGTTTGCACAGTACCAAAGATCTTTTTTCGAATTGCACTGGATATGAATCTCCCATGGTCCTCACTTTTTCCATATTTTACCGATTTAGTTCTAACTTGCTTTTTCTTATTAGTCTTTTATTGACTGGCCTAGTTCCATTTTGTAGGGTCTGGGTGTCGCTGCAGCGGCACCTATAGAGCATAAACTATTGGTATGGCCGTAGAGAGATGGGAAATGTGTATACAAACACATCTGCCTCATTGATATTGTTATTTGCCCCTTGTGTATGTATGTTTGTTACGGTTTGTTGTAAGGTGAACATTCTGTGTACTTTTTTGTAATTGTTTGTCACTGCTGCCAATTTCATGTGGAAAGAGTGCCAATGTTCAGGTTCACAGAAAAGCTTTTTTCTCTCCTATTTTTTTTTTTTTTTTTATTTAAAGTGTGCGCATGTTTTGCGTTAGTACTTTAATCAGAATCACCTCTAACGATGTACACTTACTGCTGTCCTTTAGTCATAGCATGAAATTCATTGGAGTATGTACTTGACCTAATAACAGCAAAAACCTATTGGCTTTGCAAATACTTATTTTCATTTGTACACATACGACCACAATAGGAGGCAGTATGTTAGAAATGCCAAGCTTTCTTCACATGCGAGTATAAATCTGTTGCTTACTCATCATTTTGGTATCCTCCCTCCCATCCATAATTTTTGATTAATATTGGCGCACAAAGTTGATCCTGGCAGAACTATGTTTTTTTTCATAAACGGAAAACACTTCATTTTGCCTTTTTAGGTTTTAACACATAGGCTATGTGTGAAAATATAATGCTGTCCCTTTAACAGGTTGAGCTTACTTTTGCTTTCCACATGAGCATCCTAAACCCAACTACCTTGTTGTTGGTAGTTGTTTTGTCAGTTCCTTTTTTCACTGTTTGCTGTCGTTTTTCGATGCATTTCACAATTCTATTCCACAAGCTGAGCGCATTTATATTTGAATTTCCACTCTGTAAGAATCACACCACTATTTGACTAAAAACAGTTTTTCCTTAAGGGAAGTGGCCTACTACGTAGATTAAGGCTGCAGTGCCTCGATGCCCGCGGGCTGTGGGAGCACTTTAAAAATGCAAAAATAATAATAAGGCTTTTTCTTGTCCTGTTCCCATGGCTAGCAAGCAAAAGTCTCTCCAGTAAGTCCATGTCTGGATCATCTCCTCTACCTTCTTGAGGACCAGGGGTTGGAGGGAGGAGTCTTCACTATCCCCATCTCTAACCCCCAGGCTTCCTCTCCACTGTCCAGGTAGGAGCCTGGCTTCTCCTGACTTCTGGGTGTTGTATTCTGCTCTCCCTGACACCGCCTGTCTTACATCTGCCTTGGGCCAACCTGACTTTTGTTCCTTCCTCCTCTTGCTGTTAATGCCTCCTCCAAATGTTAGTTTCCACCGGATTCACGCTACTACCTCCAGATACTACTTCGTCCACAGACTTACCAGTCTCTTCTCTTATTACGACCACCTCCTCCTGATGTTACTACATCTTTCCAATTCTCTGCAGCTTCTCCTGCCACCAGCACCTCCAGCTCTTCACCACCTCCTCTTCCTTGTCCATTTCTTCCATCTCCCCCTTGCCGCAAACAGTCTCCTCTCCTTCACAGTCCTTGCAATGTGCTCTAAAATTAATTATCCAATGTTCAGCCGCAACCAGCACCAACAACCCACATTACCAGATAGATCCAGTTGATTCATATAGACTGCTCCCCCTCTTAATGGATGGGACCTGGGTTGAAGAGCTGCACCTGTGGGTCCAAGGTTTTGAGACCAGTTACTGGTCCCAGCTTCCCACCAGCCACACCATGACTGAGGGGGCATTTCTAAGCCTGTATGAACCCTAACAGCGTATTTGGAAATGTTGTATCAACAGGGTGAGCCAGTGAGAGCTTCCTGCACCTGGGACAAGCCTGCATCAAAGATTTGAGCTTGTAAGCCTAAATTGGGTTATGGGCATTTGTCACCTTTTCACGTTTCTTGTGTTCCTCAGAGTGAGCCCATGTGTTAGAGTTCGACTTTTTTCATGGGCCTGGGACTGTCACGGTACCCGCAAATAGTATGCTCGTTGTCCAACTGGTTTCCGGGGAAACTACCAAGGATAAGCCAGTCATGGATTCCCTGGTGGGGAGAGCTTTGACCACAGGGTCTCGCATGTTACTAAGCCCAAGAGGACCAAGGGATGCTCCACATACGCTGCCAGTCCCAACATCCACTGCATCAGGGAAGAACCCAGTCCCAGGACCACTGTTATAGCCATCCACAAAGACAGGCTAGGGATCTCAATATTCCCCCTTCGCTCTGCACTCCTTGTGATAGCGAGGATGCCTAAACTGTCCAGAGCATCATTGTTCAAACCCTTGTCTACCAGCTTAGTGATCCACCTATTTTGAGGAACTCTTCCAAGAGATGTCTACCTTCAAGGCACTCATTGACAATGTGGCATTATTCAAGATCTGAAAGGCTGTCTAAGCACTTTACGCAACGAAAACTCATGGAGAACCTAGAAGATTGATTTGTTATCCCAGGCAGGTGTTTGAATGATATCGAACCAACCTTTTGTGCCCTTCCTAGCACTTGCCCCACATAAGTCCTCAAACCCTCTTCCTTTAACCTGAACACATCTCAGAAACCCATTTTTGAGGCCTTGGCACTCCATGCTCTGATCTGCAAGTCCTTTAACCTATGCCCCCAGCTGATATAGCAGATTCTCTGAAGCTTATTTTACCATCTTCTCCATGTATAACATTCTTTCGGCAGAACACTGCTTTTTGCTAAATAGATTCAATCATTTATCATTTTGAATCTCTACAAGCTCCTACAGTGGACACAAGTAAGGAACCCCTGGCGCCAGATGTTTGTGTGACCACATGTAAATTCTCCTTCAGGTTAAAGTAAATCATCCCGTGTGAAATAGATATCACGGTCTTGATGAGCATTCTTTTTTATGGCTGTCTTCTCCCTATCATGGCTACTGGAAAGTGGCATGTATGGTATTCATAAAGCTCAATCCTAGCTGTGAAGCAACTGAACACTGTACATAGGGGATGAGTCCAAATAGCTATAATTAAAGATGCAGGAGTAGCCGAGGTATTGAGATGGATGGGGCTGGAGCAAAGGCTGGGGGAGTGAGGGTGGGAGGGTATCACAAGAGGGGGAAATCTAAGGTTGTGTGGAGTCATCAGAGACTGTCAAGATGGTCCTTGAAGGAAGAGTAGGATCTTCACGATTTTCCAGAAGTGTAGGATGGGTTTGGGCGGTCTTATCTGCGTAGGTAACAAGCAGATATAGAAGCAAATGAAGGCCCTCTGATTTACCTACCAGTGATGACGGGTCATTTGAAAACTATGCTTCTTTTACCACCATACTCCTACAGTTCTACTATATTAAATTCACTGTTTGTTATAGCTCTTGGATGCTTTTTAAATTATATAACTCACCTACACAAAATAAATAAATGTAGGTAGAATCAGACCACAGCATTTACTCATTTGACCAATCCGGTGACATCAGAGATCGTTCTCTTTATCATCATGGCTGCTTTTCATCCTGTGGTCTAACCAAGTATTTGCATCTACCCTTCTTGGGGTGTACTGTGATGAGATTGACAAAATTATAACCTTCATTGTTACCTTAACTGTGGACTTTCAGATTAGGCAGCTAATGAGGAGGTTGTTCAAGCATTTGTTTCAAGATGTGTGCTGATTAGTGTGTTCAACATCCACAATATGTGGTAGGTCAGAAGGAGGCAGACAAATGGTGGCATTCTTATAATTATTTTAATTAAAATATTAAGAAAAAGGCCGGACTGTTCTCTCAAATAGGTTTGCCCTACCTAACATAAAACAAACTATGTGCCTTGTCAGTATGGCAGTCCAAAGTAATGATCTGTCCTCCGTCAAAAAGTTAACCCTACCTTCATTTGCTTTAGAGTTGTAACATTCAGTAAAATTCAATAAAAAGAGTTTTCAAAAAAAAAGTTAACCCTACCACTAATTAAATACCAAAGGAAAAAAATAAGGGGCCCAGGAGAATGACTCCCTTCTTCTCCAGGACAGGCTTCTTCCAGCCTTAACAGTCTATTTTCAAATATTTATTGGTAACCATGTGAATAAAATCCTTTAATTCTTCTGGGGGATTTTCCACCTTTTCTGCTTCCCTTTTAATGCTTTCAATAGAGTTCCTTTGTTTCTCACAATCGGGTTTGACCCTTATCCCTTTAGATTCTTCCAGTGTCTCTAGATAACTTTCTTTCTAGTGGATTGTGCCCTCCAATGTATTCCATCCAGCTTTAGCTGCTTCGTAACATTTTTTTGGCAGAGGGCGCCGTGCATCGATGTCGTCGAGTCAATGGTCCCTCGAAGGCCTCCGTCGAGGGTGACGTCATCGGCTGTACAAGTAGCATGCGCGGCATCCGTTGGCATCAGTTCCGTTTTTCCGCAGTATACGTTGCTTCGGATATTCGGTGCGGCTCGAGTTCTGTGATGAGAATAAAATAAACGAATATGTCCGCGTCATCGACGCCAACCACGACCCCAAGACCGGGTTTCAATAAGTGCAAGTGCGGTTCAAAAATGTCGATCACTGACCTGCACCGAGAGTATCTGTGGTGCCTCGGAGAAGGCCACGACATGGAGGCCTGTTCGAAGTGTCAGGCGATGACGGGGGAAGGTCTTGTGAGAGAGGAGGGTAAAACTGCAGCTAGGTCATAAATCCGACCGTAAAGCCTCTAGCGTCGAGTCGAAGACCTGTGAGGAGTAATCTCCTCGACGCGAAAGGCATCAGTCTATGTCCTGAAGCGATTCCCATCGCTCGTCGTCTTCGACGAAAAAATCGAAGAAACGACGCCACATGTCCCCCTCCACTTCGTCCTCGGACGAATCCCCAAAAAGGATGAAATGTCCCACTAAACATTCATCATCCGAAGAATGGGAAGCATTCAGGGTCAAGATGATGGAGGTGTTCAAAAAAGCAAAGCCTCGGTCCGTGCCTTCCTTGGAAGCCGACCAGGAGCGTCATCGCTCCGACACTCGCGCGCCCGCGAGCCCGGGTGATCGAAGGAGGAAGGATAGAGAACTTTCTAAGACGCCGAGCGAGAAAGACCAGTCGAGTCGACCGCTCGAGGTCACTGACGCCGTCCGAGACCGAACACACCTCGAAGGGCAAGTCTTCGAAGAGCATCTCAACGCATTCGAAGTTGACGCCGTCGAAGACTGGTATTACGTTGACGCTATCGACCCCTTTGTCGACCCCGAAGCCCTCGATAGCCGAAACCTCCAGTTCGGCAAGATCAGCTAGAAAAAAAAAAGAGGCTACAACACCTGTGATGCCTTCAGGACCCATTATCACGCCTCCACCTCTCCCAGAAAAGGTGTTGACTCCTCTCCCTAGGAAGGAGTTTTTCAAGTCCCTGACCTCAATTTTTGAGGAACAGGATAAATCCGATGAGGAGAATGTACCTTTTGGGCTACAATATGTCACTCCAAATGTCCCAGAATGCCTGATTTCAGAAGAAAGCACGATGAGGGGTCTGGTTAAATCACTGCACAATGCAAGTGGTATTGATACCTCTCCTGAAAATGATTTTGGTAGAAGAACATGCCAGGCCATCATACCGTCAGTTAATGACTAAAGTAATAGATTATTTAGGATGGGCCAGACCTCAGCCCATTTTGTCCAAGATGATCTTACACACATATTGCATCATGGTCCTACTGAAGACCCAATTTTTCCTTTTCATGTAGCCTTACAAAATAGGGTGGCCAAAACTTGGGAGACTCCGGATTCTATTCCTCCAGTGAATAAATCCCTTACTTCGAGAAACCGCCCTGCCAGTAGCGACCCCGGCTATCTGTCTAAACATCTCACTCCCGAGAGTTTGGTCATACAGGCAGCCACAGCTTCTAACAAACTGGTGTACCCTTCTATCCCTCTGGACAGGGAGGATAAGCGTGTCGATGGCTTGGCAAGAAAGGTATTTTCAGCTGGGAGCATGGCGTTAAAATCGGCCAACTCCACATGTGAGTTGGCAAAGTTTTCGTACACTGAGTCATTGCAATGGCGGCGGAGCACATACCAGAAGGGGAAGAAAGGGAAGGATTCCTAGCCATTGTTAGAGATGTGAAGGAGGCTATGCAAGAATCCCTTGAATCTGGATTGGACACTGTTGATAGTGTGAGCAGGTCCATGGGCACTAGCACGGTAATGCACAGATTTGCATGGTTAAGGAAGTCTGGTTTCGCACCAAACGTGCAGAACTGTCGTCTAAACATGTCCTTTGACGGGTCTCACCTTTTTGGCAGCAAGGTTGTCGAGAGCCGTGAGAGGTTGCAGACCACAAAGGCAGCTGCCAAGTCTTTGGGAGCTGCCATCAGGCAACCTCAGCCTTTTCGTGCAACAAGTCAATCTTGGAGGGGACAATCCTATCTTTACTACTCCTCATATGGAAGGGCGAGAGGAATGGCCAGTCAAAGAGGCCAAAGAAGGGCCACTCCCGGTGGACTAGGAAAACGTGCAAAGCCAGCTCCAGCTACAGCCTCTCTGCCATCAGTGGCTACAGGAACCGCCTCAAAACCGATTTGAGGGCTTACATCACAAGACACCTGTAGGAGGCAGGCTGTCACAGCATCTGCAAGAATGGCGAGCCATTACTTCAGATGTTTGGGCTCTAGAAATAATAGCCCATGGTTACTGCCTTCCTTTTCTAACGCAACCTCAAAGCAATCCACCAGGGAGACACCCTTTGAGGTTTTCAGACCCGCTCCTACAGCAGGAAGTTTTAACCCTGCTGGAGAAAGGTGCTATAGAACCGGTACCTGCAGCGGAGAGGAACAAGAGATGGTACTCCCCGTATTTTTTGATCCCCAAAAAGGACGGAGGATTGAGACCCATCTGGACTCAGAAATTTGAACAAGTTCCTCAGGAAGGACAAGATCAAGATGGTTACCATTTCTCAGATCTTTCAGGCCCTTAAACTTCAGGATTGGTTGGTGTCATTGGACCTCCAGGATGCTTATTTTCATGTGCCGATTCATCTCAAGTACAGAAAATACCTGAGATATGTAGTTGGTGACCCACACTGTCAGTTTTGAGTCCTGCCATTCAGATTGACCTCCGCCCGAGGGTCTTCACCAAACTGATGGTAGTGCTGGCAGCGAACAGGCACTAGATCACCTGAAAGTCACCTGCCACTTCCTCCACAGACTGGGTTTCTCCCTCAATTTTAAGAAGTCACAAATGACACCTTCTCAACGGCTCCAATATATAGGAACCGTATCAGACACATCCCTGGGAAAGAGCTCGCCTCCCAGGTCGAGGGCTCAAGACATTCTTCAGATTGTTTCCAAATTCCAAAATGCCCAAAATCTTCAGGCCTACTACTTCTTAAGGTTACTCTGCCTCATGGCATCCTGCATCTTTCTGGTGCCAGAGGCACGTCTGAGGATGAGATCCCTTCAATGGGCACTAAAGACTCAATGGTGCCAGTTCTCAGGTCAAATGACGGATCTTCTCCAGATTCCGAACAAGGTTCGTCGGGATCTTCTATGGTGGACTTATTCAGAGAATATCCTGAAAGGGGAACCTTTTTGACAACCATGGCCGGAGATCACAGTAGTGACTGACGCCTCACCCAAGGGGTGGGGAGCTCATGCCACCGATTTGACAATCGGTGGTCCTTGGTCTACATCCTTCTGGAGCTGAGAGCAATCGGACTAGCGCTGAAAGCTTTCCTGCCGTCTCAGAGGAAAGAATGTCCTGATAATGACGGACAATACAGTGGCCATGCATTATCTAAACAAAAGAGGAGGGTTAGGGTCACTACTTCTGTGCAGAGAGGCAATGCAGTTCTGGTATTGGGCAATTAAAGAAGGAATCTCCTTAACGCAGTTCATTTAGCCGGGGAGGAGAATATGATGGCAGATGCTCTGAGCAGGCAGAGCATGGTGTCCCTCGAGTGGGAACTGGCTCGGAGTCATTCAAGAGATCTTCGCCCTTTGGGGAACCCCTCAAGTAGACCTATTTGCGACCGGAATCAACCGGAAGTGCGAAAGGTATTGCTCAAGGGAATTTCCCCCGAGAGGAGCCCTGGGGGACGCGTTCGTAGTGGAATGGAATTTCCCACTATTATACGCGTTCCCTCCGATTCCCGTCATTCCTCAGGTCATTAGGAAACAGACGTTTCGGGAGCCACATGACCCTAATTGCACCGGATTGGGCCAGGAGAACCTGGTACCCGGACCTTCTAGACATGTCCATCTGTCCTCCAGTAGGTCTTCCTCAGAGAGAGAGAACCTTCTCTCTCAAATGGAGTGTCAGGTTCTCCATCCAGAGGTCAAAACCCTCAACCTTCACGCTTGGTATCTGAAAGGCTGAGATACAAGGATTGGGACCTCCCAGATGACGTCATGGAGGTGTTGCTTTTGGCAAGTAGACCAGCTACAAAGACTCTATACCGTTGTCGTTTGAAAAAGTTTTGCAACCGGTACAGAGAAAAGAATGTCGATCCTTTTTTATGTTCTATTCCGGAAGTATTGTCCTTCCTACTGTCCCTAGCACATAAAGGTCTAAATGTTGGAACCATTAAAGGTTATCTTGCGGGGCTTTCCATCTTCAAGCACTCGTCGGAAGAATGCTCCTATTTCAAAATTCCTTTGAGTGCAATTCTCAAGGACTCACAAATGTTTCTCCTCATCCGATCAAGTCCCAATTTGGGATCTTAATCTAGTCCTAAAATTCGTAATGTGTGCTCCTTTTGAGCCTATGCACACTTGTCCATTAAGATTACTGACATGGAAAACTGCTTTCCTAGTTGCCTTAACATCTGCAAGAAGAGTGAGCGAATTGCAGGCACTGTCTTCTGGGCCACCCTATACTGTTTTCCACAAGGACAGTTGTGTTGAGGGTTAAGCCCTCATTTTTACCAAAAGTGGTATCTGATTTTCATTTAAGTCACATTTTTACCCACATTCTATACTCCACCCCATCCTAATGAGGAGGAGGAAAGATTACACAGGTTGGATCCAAAAAGAGCTTTAAGCTTTTACATCTCTAGGTTTTCTAGGCTTAGAGTGGACAATCAACTGTTTATTGGCTACACAGGAAAAAGATTGGGTCAGTCAGTAACAAAGCAAACAATATCGCGCGGGATTGTGCTTTGTATTTCGGAATGCTACAGATTAGCACAAAAAGACACACCAGAAGGTCTAAGGGCTCATTCCACCAGAGGCATCACCTCGTCGACAACTCTACACCGAGGTGTTCCTATAAGGTCCATTTGTGAAGCAGCAACTTGCAGCAGCCTCCACCCTCCGTCCCAATTATTTTTTTTTTTCACCCCCCACCCTACTTACCTTATTTCGCTCCTCCTGCAGGCCTCCATGGAAAGGGAAGAGGGGCTCCATTTCCATAGCAGCCATGTTGGAAAATAATTTTCCTGCCTATAGTGGGATGCTGTGCGCGCCTCGCTGTAGGAGTAAAAATCCTTTTTTTTAGTACCCCGGGTTACCATTTTGGCAACCCAAGGTGCTAATGGCCTTCATCCCCTGTTGCAGGGGCTGGAACGGGGGATAACAGACCTCAGCTTTTACCTGCGCTCGCTTCATTTGAGCCGATACCTTAGGCTGCCAAGGCATTATCCCCTGTTCGGCCCTTGGAACAGGGGATGAGCGCCACATTATTGCAATTAGCATACCACAGAATGCAAATGGAAATGTTGGAGAATCTTATTGAGTCCATCTACTTTATTGAGAAATATAAAGTAGATGGAGTCTATAAGGTAATTTTGTTTGTTCTATTTTTTAACTGAAAGGTGGTTCCTAAAGGAACCCTTTTCTTTTTTTTGTTTTGCAGGAGGGGTCAGAGTAAGGTGGGGAGGGAAATGAGGGAAGAGGTACCAACTACTAATATGGAGGGGCAAGTGAACAGGGGAAGATGTTGCTTGTGTGTTACATCTAAGGTAGGGGGCAGTATTTCTCATGGTCCTTGCTTACAGCTTCAAAGGCACTAAGAAATCGCTTGCCCATGCAGAGTGGTGTATTGCAGTACATGCAGAGTAATATTGTCTTTGAAAGATGTGGATCAACAGCCTCTATCACTTGCAAGGTAGCTGGTGGGATTTTGTGTCCCACAGAAGTATGCTGTGTTACAGTATTGGTTGAGCAAGATGAGGTGGAGGAAACAGCCTACTACTTGCTAAGAAAGGAAAAACTTTTCCGAGAGCATTACAGTTGTTGGATTTGGTGTGGCGGCGCATGGAGGTGGTCCCATAGGAGTACTGTCCAGGTAGTCCGTGACTGAGTACAGCGTTTCACTGAGTGCGTTTTACTTTGGTGGCTATAGGTAAGCACTTCCTCTACCTCATCTTCTTGGTCCTCTTTATTGTCTTTGGAAGTACTGCGCTTATTTTGTTGTGTAGGTCCTCCAGCTGGTGGTGGCAGCTCTTGTGGAGGATGGATGATAATAGCTGATGCCATTTTTAAGATGAATGACAGTTTTGCTAATATTCTTCCAAGTATTTGCTCTCTGCTAGACTGTTAATGGATAATATGGAAGAATAGGTGTAGGAGCTGTGCAATGGTAAATTTTGAGCTCGAAAGTTCCTAGATCAGCAGAAAATGCAGTTACGAACTGGTCATGAAGCACGGACCCGGTCGTGAAGTGTGGACACGATCGCGGACACATTATCATGCCACGTGCGAGCGGTGGTCACGTGACACTGTCCTGAAAGTTTGCAAGGACATCGGACGTCGACAAACAGAGAAAAAGTTGTAAGAAGGGCATAGAAGTGTTAAAAAGGATTCTAGAAGGTGGGGAATGGCAGAGTTTTAAGGTGAAACTTTTTAAATGTTGCTCTATTGGGGTAAGTATGATATTAGTAAGTTGTAGGAAATTAAGGGTGCACTCGTAAAAACCTATAAAATTCAATAAAAAACGTTGTTAAAGGGATGTTATGGTTACAAGTAAAATAGAAAAACATCAGAAATTCCCCAGTTCTGGTAAGCTAAGGAGCACTGTGCGCAGCTAAGACTAACACCCAGTACATGAAAGATGACGCCTGTAGGATACCCGGGACGGACATCGGGCTACGGACGTCTGGGGGACATCACCATGTGACTGTGCCTGTGTGGCGTGATGGTGTCTGAGGCCCTGAATAGTTTAAAAGTACTTTTCCAGCCAATCTAGGGTGTTTCAAGCAGAAACGTTACCCTTCCACAGCTCGCAGGCCCATTCTGCGTTGATCCATCAGCTTTTTACAACTTTCCAACGCCTATTTTCCACTCTGTAGTCAACGAACAGCATGACTGTCCGCAGGCGGTTTCTCTAAAGGGGCCCACCCATTACCTTCCTCATTCTCAATCTGGCTGTCTAGGAGAGAGCATCTGGAGAACACCTGCTTTGCAAATCTCTGAAAACTGGCTACAATGGCATCTGCTATGGCCATCTTTGCATCACAAGCACCCCCACCACCACCCCATCAACAACCTGGAGGGAAACAGGTGTGGTGATACAGAGGAGGATCAGGACGAAGAAGAGGATGAAGTGGAAGAAGTCATTTTCACCAGTGCTCAATTTTTCACCACCTTTGGAAATGCCCCAAAGGCGCATGCAAGCACGGTTCGGTGCAAAGTTGCACTCAGTAGTGGGAAAACTGGCTTGTATTCCTACAGAACTACTTCCATGAGGTGCCACACCAATTCGGACCACCGTAGTGCTCTAAGAAAGGCAATACCTTTCTCAGGTAAGAGCAGGTTGACTTCCTCCACTCCATCTTCATCTGCTCCTGTGACCACAAAGGATACCCCTTTCGGCCAGAGAATCCCAGCAGTGGTTTTGCAGGCCATACAAAATGCTGTTGGCCCGTACCCTTTTTTAAGGGTCACAGTGCTATGCATGTACTGTGAAGCACCGATCTCAAGAGGGGAGCAGTTTTGGGGTGCTTTCGAGGCTGTGGTCAAGGAGCATGATAAACGCTGTCATCTACCTGATTTAAGGCCTGCCCGACATCTTCCTCTCTCCAACTGGCCCTTCGTCCCTGTGGTTGGTGCCCCTTTTCCCCCCCTACCCTCCCCTACCTTCCCTTTCCTGAGAATGATTTTTTTTAATACAAATTTTCTTTTTAAAAAGGTTCCTTTAGGAGACACCTTTCACAGTTAAATAGAAGTGTGGGGGAAAAAAAGCACAGGCCGCAGCACAACCTGCATAGTCCACGGATATCGCGGTTGTCTGCGGACACGTACAAAATTCCAGCTGTGGTAAACTTGCGATGATTGCAATTGTTTTGCGCTCAAAAAAGGTGGCTCTTAAGAGAACAGTTTTTTGGGGTTTAAGTCTTTTAATATATTTTCTGCTTTTACAAAGTGAAGTAAGAACACATTTCACTGATTTTCATTATTTCTTCTCACTTTCACAGAAACTGCTTCAACGCATTTTGAATGTTTTCCACAAAAATCTGATTACCCACATCAATTAGATGGACTCCATCTCGCCGAAAAATGTTGGCCCTATCAAATTTAATGTTCTCATTATGGAACGATGTCATGCCAACATCGCATACAAAGCACACACAGCTTTATTGATGTTGCGCCTCGCTTTTTTCATTTGCAGACCAAATGACCTGGAATGCATCCACATCTGTCTCTGGGCAATTTGTGAAAAAATTATTTTGGAATTAGGGAACATTTCCTTCAACTTTCCCCAATGTCGTCTTCATTGCAAACTGCAATGAAATTCCAGTCACGTTCCCCCAAACTGTTCCCACCACAATGAATAATAATGTTTGAATGCTTCAGTTGAACCATATTTGCACAAAATGGGAGAAAGTCCACCCACTTCATGCCACACACTCTGTACCAGAACACTTCTAATTCAGGAAATTCAGAATTATTGGATTATTCCACAATGCCCAGTATACACCTTCACCCAGTGGACATAAGAGTCCCCCAAAATCCATGCACTCTGCTTGCTGAATTACATTGCCATGGCCATTTTCAATACTCTCCCCTCCTACTAACAAAATGTGTGCTACCCTCTCTTCCTGTACACCGCACCCAGGAAACCTGATTGGCTGATCCCCTACTGTCTGCGGCCTCAGCAGTCCCCTTTCCATGCCAGGCAGCATCAAAAGACCCAGATATGGCTCGTTCCATCCGCGGTGTCCGCAGACAGATCGTCCAATGGAACAGAGCGGGAAGGGAAATTAAACCCAGTGTAAGTTATTTAATATTTAGTGGTGACTCTGAAAAGATCCTTTGGGGGGGGGGGGCGGAGGGGTCGGGCCTGTAAACACTTTTAAAAAAAATGTTTTTATTTTTATTACAGGAACCTCTTCAATGCATTCCTTACATAATAAAGGAACATTTGGATTTCTGACATCTGTGAAGGGAAAAAAATGCACACCCTGAGAATTGGTATTGGCATTCTCAAAAGAAGACCTTTCTAAAGCACAAGAAAAGCACCTTTTATTGACAAATATGCTTTGATTGTTCAATTTGAGGACTAAAAGGGTTGGTTGGACATCTCGATGTGCGTCACTGATTTATTTCTGAAAATCTAATCTGAGCAGCAGGAAACAGTTGCATTAGGCTTTTTTAAAAAAATCCTTTAGCGCATCTTGCAAAGACACTGACGTCACAAACTCCAAACTGTCACAACGGACAACCACAATATCTGGATATTTGAAGTGAGCCATACTCTCACAATATGAAAGCAAGCTTGCCCAGTTTGAGCCAGAAACTGCATGCCAGGAAACTTCCACTTCTGCCAATCCAATATTTTGGAGGATGCCCTGATTATTAGCATATGCCTTCAATGACTGAATTGGAGAGTCCCTCACAATCCAAACGCTCTGCCTTCTCAAACACATAGCCATTATAACTGCTCTCACAACTCCTGCAAACAAAACTCCCACTACCCTCTCTTCCTGTACACCATACACAGCAAATCTGATTGGCTGTGCCCCACAGTTCCCCTTCCATGCCAGGCATCCACAAAAGACTCGAAGTGGCACGTGCTGGCAGCGGATTGCCACAGTGTCTGCTGACCCGCTTGCAGATGGCAGCCCTTCTACCCTTTCCACTTCCATATTCTTAACACTACTTCATTGGCACCTTTCAAAGAGTCACACATGCATCCACCACTGACATTCAATACCTCTACGCCTAACCATGACATCTCTCTTCTACACTTCATATGTACACTTGAACTCTCAGAGTACATATCTCCTGTTAATGAAGGACATCTGCATCAAAAACTACTGTGCAACTGGCCAAGATTTCTATTTCCAGATTCAGCAAGATATCCATCATCTAAGAAAACCTGGTACAGGTATGCTTATATTTAAAAACATATTTTCTTGAACTCTTTCACAAATAAATATATAAAGGTTTCCGGCTACTTACCCTGTAATAAGCTTCGCAATAAGCATATTGTCTTTTTTAACCACTCTAGCAAATGCCATGCAGAGCAACATTCATCAACTGCTCACATGTAGCAGTAAACAATTGCAATGCTCTGCATTTCAAAATGTTCTCTTTTTACATAAATTTTGATGAAATTAAAATAAAATGCATATGTTAATGAACAGCAGCACTGTGTCACTTTTCCATAAAATAAGGGAACACCAGATAAAATAGACCTGTACACCATTTTGAAATGCCACTTAGTGTCTCACAGTTTAATATCTTGGCAGCACAATCCCAACATCGCCCATTCCAATGTATAGGTGCTTCTTAAGTCTTCTTTTTTCCTTTGCATTCTGTCAGTTCCAATTGACTTCGCCTATTATAAAATTCAAACTAGAAGTCCCATAATGCAAAGGTAAAAACGACACGATGAAACTTCACAATTTCAAACTGTGACATGTATTCCAAATAAACCTATGTAATGCTGTGCTTTTCTAAATATTTTTTGGAAGCCTTTTAAAGAAAGAAAATGCATAGCTCCATTTCCAGCAGCAGTGTGTCGCTTTTTCATAAAACAAAGCAAAAGCATGAACAATTGATGTGAACACCATTTGTAGTTGGCGCTCAGTGTGTGCCGGTTTAATATATTGACTGTACATGTATACTTCCTAACAGAACCCATTCCAATCTTCAGCTGCTTCTGCATTTCTACTTTTTTCTCTATAGTCTGTGACTTGTACTCCAATGTTTATAATGGTAAAAGTGGAACTAAAAGTCCCATAATTCAAACAAAAACTCTAGGACTACATAAACACTTGCAGATTATAATGCATCATGTTGGCAAGTATTCACACATTAAACTTATAGACACCATCTGTCATTTAAAGTGTACTACAAATCGTTTCCATGAACTTTTCTTCGCTTTTACAAATTGTTACAGAGCTTCTGCAAATGCACACACATTTCTTAAACTTCTAGAAAATGCTCTTAAAAGCAACCATTTTTAACCGTCCACCAATTTTATTAACTTTTCCCCACCACTCCTCCTTCCATTACAAATGTAACCCTTCCTTCATAGCAGTACTTCACCATTAACACATATGCCCACTAACTTTCTTTTACAATTACAGGAAAGAAGCACATCACTGCAATCAAGAACCGAAAAACAAATACCTTTCACATCTGCCAAAGTAAGTACATTAATGGACCAGGTATATGTATGTTATTATAGCAGCACAGTGCCACTATATACATTACCCCTGACTACTTTTCTCAAACCAACCATTTCTATCACTGTAGCCCATTATATTCCACCATGCACACTCCTGCTATTCCCATCTACACACCACCATTGCAACACCCACTCTGTTCCTCAAACAGCACAATCACCATACAGATTCAATCGCACTACTACTGCCTTCCTCACTAACTCAACACCATCACACCTCTGTACACTCGTATTCCAACCACTTTTCCAACCACACCTAATATACCAGCTCACAATGAAACAATACTCTATTCATCTCTACAATCACATCCACACACCATAGATGCATATACTTTGCACAACTTCCCAATGTAACCTTTCTCTTTTCCAGCCAGACACCAAAATACCTACCAAAAGAAAGAAAAACTGGAGCAGAGAAGACTCCAAGTACACCACAAAGTCATCCACCCCTAAAACAATGTATAGAAAACCTTAAAACAAAAGAGCTAGTAACATCACTCAACAAAACTAAACCAACCACGACTAAAGAAGGCAAGGCGCCTCTTGTAAAAACAAAAGGCAAAAAATGATGTACAAAGAAAAGCGCACCTACAAACAAACCCAATCCTCTCTACCAGTGTTAACATATAGTCACGGTAAAGCAATCTAAAAAAATGATGTTACAAAAAATGTTCCACTGTAAAGTTCTTCACAATCTTTTAAAAACATCTAAAAAGTCCCTGATCTTCCCTTAAAAACGACCGCAGGAGAGTAATCCTGCGAGCTCTAATCGACAGCGCTTTTCTACTAAAGAGAACATTGTTTATATTGATTTGAAACAGAATTAAACCACTAATTAAATTAACCAATAAATTACAACAAGTACTTCTAAACGTGCAGTGTCAATATAGAGACATTTTCAAACTTCTGTGATGGTGAATGGATGCACACAAGCAGCACAGAACCATACTTCAATGAAGAAGCTTTTAAACAAGAAAAAACAATTGCCGTAGAAAATAGTGGTCGAGGGTATGAAATGGTGGATCAAACCATTATGGCAAAAGAAACCCTTCTAAAAAAAAAAAATCCCCCCACAAACCTTCAACCAAATGCTCCTTTCACCCAAACAAGCCATCCAGTGTACAAATGGACATGCAGCTCAATGTATAATGTACGCCAACAATCCTTTAAACCTTTACAGCAATTCCCCAATCACTATGTAAAATTAAACGACAAACGTAAAATGAAAACTTTACAAACCATAGACTCCTGCCTAGTGCGCAGCCACACTGGTCTGCAAGGACATTCATTAGCGTGCACTGTAGGGTCTGCGTGCAAAAGTACTTTCCACCACATCGAAATGTTAGCGACACACCATTCCACTATACGGAATCTAGTGCATCGACTGTACTATGAAGTCCTACTCTAGAACTGCTAAATTTAAATGACATTCTCCTATGTGGAACAGCCAAAGAACTCGCACAAGGAATGGAGCACATCCAACGTAAATGATTTGGAACTGAATGTGACTTATCGAATTCTGTACCTTCAGAAAACATTACCGAAAGCCTGATAAACTCCAACATCCTAATATACACATACAAAAAAGAAATAATTAAGTTTCAAAACACATCTGCTGAAATACCAGACTAAATGTCTGTTGCCGCAGAGCTTTTTCTAAAAAATCACACAAATAGTAGATCTAGCTTACAAAATAGAAGACAATGAGGAATCCCAATTGTTCCAATTAGCTTTATATCCAACTGCAGAAGGTAAATACAAAATAACTAACCTCTTACGAGTGTGAACGTACTGCATCACAAAGCTTGACAATAAGCAAAAGCCATCACGTGTGCTATCACTAATATAATGCAAACAGTGCTCCCATTTCAAGCTATAATACGCCTTCAGCCGAAAACAGCCAAATTACCTTCATCCGAGCTACTAACGGCATCAGTGGCAAAGTAGTATATTTACCATTGGACCTAAAAGAAAATGTTGAAACTTGAGGACTACAATGGCCAATAGATCAATCTTTGATTATAATAGTTAATGGTGTGCCAACAAAAGACAAAAATTAGCAAGAACTAGTTGACTTAAACAAAGTTAGAGATGCCCTACAATATTGAAAAGAAAACAAAGAATACTACAAAGATATAAACATAGAGGAACATTTAAGAGACCACCCACATTGTTCAAGAGTCACTAGAAACTGGCCAATTTCACCGTGTAGACCCTGTTACAGTAGCCAACATTTTAGATCAGTATACCATTCACCCACTGCACACCAAAGACACAACTGACGATGTATTAGAAACATATCAAATGCATCAAGCCAAAGGATCCCCAATGAGCATATGGGAACAAATTGTAGCAGCACATTGTTTTCCTCTACTCTTTCCTACAGGAAAATGAGGAATATATGATGAAAGGTCCACACAAATTAGTGCATCATAATATCGCTCTTTAAAAATGTATTATGAAGACCCCAGATTCAGGCAAAATGTTGAATACATTTTCTGCCTCCTCTTTGAAAGTGAAATAGCAACTCTATGTTATGGAGTTGCACACACGTTAAAAGCAGACTCTAACTTTGTATACCCATTCGCTACCCAACTTTTCAAAAATAAGACAAAGATGACGTTTTGTAGTCAAGTATCACAAATCTCTCGGCGCACATGCGTGGTACAAAAGAATACTGGTTCCGACGTCACGCTGATGTACGTTGTATGCTAAGGAACCTAGGCCCACCCACATGGCATGTTACTTTAAGTTGTGCAGAGTATGCATGGGATGACTTGCATCACTTATTACGCACTGCAAACCAAAATAAAGACTGAATAGACAAACGCTTACCTCTGGTGCCCTGCAGGAGTGCCTGCTCTGGATACCCCTCTGCGTGAATCTAATGATGAGCCGGGACGTGCTGAATGCCCAAACTACTCCTAACCCACAGGTTGGCTGCAAGGCGGACTGCCCAGCGAACACGCAAGTGGGGAGTGACTTGGAAGTCTAGTAAGTATGAATATGGGTCAGGTCCCCTCTGGTATTGGCATCTACAATGAACAAACATGAGGAGCAGGTAAGTGTTGGGCTAATAGTTGTCTTCCCACCTCCCCGCTTCCACCTGCCCCCCAACGCGAACTGATTAACTGGTGTCACTGTAGGGATGAAGCTCACCTTTATATGGAGGCAAGTGAGCGTTGGATTTAAGATGGACTTCTGCTTTCCTAGTTACCTCACTAGGGGAGGCCCAGACCTGCTGCGCCTTCCACAATGTCCAAAATAAACGTTCTTCTTGCAGTTTGTAAAAATAATGTGTCAGTTGCTCAGATGTTGCTCAAGTGTCCAGTAAGGCAAGCATTGCAACGGTTTAGCAGGAGTTTTATTTGTGGATGTAAGCGCGTGTGTCCATTAATTACTGTGTCCTTTATTTGTTCCGTGATAATAAATGCTCTTTCTTTACCCAGAGCCTGTGGCCGGATGGCGTCCTCGGAGGATGAAACAGCTGATGCAACAAAAGAACATGTAGCTCCACTGTCAGGTGAGTAAAAATGCGGGAGGTGGTGCTGGAGGGCTTGGAACACTCGGGGAGCTTACTGCGTGTCTTTTCTGCTGTTGACAGGTGCCGGAATGCTGCAAGGAAGCAGGGGCATCTTTGCATGCGCTGAGAGGTGCCAGACTGCTGGAAGGAAGCAGGTTATTTTCCGGCGAGCACGTTGAAGCTGCTCTGGAGCTTGGAGCTGTGTAGACGCTGAGGCAATGCGGCACGTGGGAATCAGCAAGGCTTGTATAGCCCTGGGCTGCACCCAGCACCACTAGACCACCAAGGATATTAGAGAGCAGGATAGCTGGTGGCCATTTTGGTTTTTACCTTGTGACTCATCCCGGAGGCCATCTTAGAATTGGTGCTTAGTTACATAAACAGGCTGCAGCCTGTTCCTGCGCCAGCTAGCTACTTGGTGTCCAAGCAGCGCCTGCACTAAGTGTCTGGGATTCAGGTCCTCTGCGGGGAGTCATGACATTGACTCTGTAAATGTATCAAGGTACTTTCGCCATCGCTTCATAGCCAAACTTCATTTTATCTACAATAAAACTACCCCTCCTCTCGGAGAAGTGCAACACTTCTTTTGGAGAAAAGAGTAGCAATCCAGAGGAGCACCACACATGCTCATGCTTTTGTGGATAAAAGATGCTTCAAAATGTGGCCTTGATTCCGACACCACTGTTTATTAAAATATATTGAAAAATACCTTACCTGCAACATCCCTTCAGATACCACACAAAGTGAACTAGATACACATGTGTTACGTGCCCAAAAACATAAATGTGGCAAATACTGCCAACGCAGATATTAAAAGAAGGGAAAATACTATACCAAATGTTGCTTTGGCTTCCCCAGACCAGTGTGAAAAAAAGTACAAATAAATAGCTTGATGTCTTCTGTTAGACACAGCGTTCAAAGCAAATCCCCTAAAAAGACATATAACGTTAGAAGGGACGAAGCATCCAAGTACATCAATTATTACAATGCAATCATTGGCCTCTTGTGGAATGCAAACATACATACAATACATTGCAGCCAATTCCACTGCAGTTACAAGATATGTCACAGCCTATTTCACCAAAGCTGAGAAAACAGAGCTATAGGACCTCTGGGATGACGCATCATCTGACAAAACACTATCACAGAAATTGAAAAGCTTTGGTTTCAAAATGCTCTCCCATGGAGGAATGCGGGTCCTACGAAGCTGCAGACCATTTAACACGTACAGCCTTTTATGGCAAATCTTAGCACATTGTTTGGCTGAAACTTGGAACAGCCTTTTCCCGAAAAAAAGTACTAAAATCCTACCAAGTGATAGAAAACATTGCCACAAATGATCCCAACAGCCAGGACATTTTAAAGAACAATTTACTTGACACATACTACCCAAACAAAGGTGCTTCTTTGGAAAACATGTGTATCTGACATTGCCCAAAGCTGCACCTACAAAAACAATGTCGCACCAAATGAGACAACTGCCAAATATTCAGTTTTAACTTGTGAAGGAAGGCTAGTGAAGCTAACTAAACCAAGTCTAATTAATCATGTAAAGTTATCATTTAAAACTCCACAACATAGAGAACTGTATTACATGGCCAAACATTTTAAACCTTGGAGAAAAGAAAAATAATTATTAGGTGGTTGACTCATTTGAAGCTGCATTTAAAGCAAATGAAAGCAGTGTAACAAATGACAATTTGAAACAATACAAAGACATATTGGACAATGAACGCCAACAAGAGGAAGAAATTGAAGCTCAACTACACAAAGACACTCCTGAGGGCAGTCAACCTTCCCTTACAGGAAGCCAAGACCCACTTGGAGAACCCTCCTAATTCTAAATGAAGCAGAAATAGCCATGGCTGCGGTAGAAAATACCATGCATCAACATAAACAATCTGAGGAAAAGGAATCTCAGCTAAATGATGAACAACTGTCATGATGCCTACCCACGGAGCACCAGGCCAGGCCCAGCACCCCCGGGAGCAGGCATCATGCCCCCGGGTAAAAGCCCAGTGGCCCCTTATAGGGGCTCTTTGGACTCTGTCCTGGCGCCATTGGCGCCAGGCTCATGTTGGACATCAGTCCTGGCGCCACAGGCGCCAGGCTCATAAAGGAAGGTGTTTTGTGCACTTACCTGATGCACACCATGCTGCAAGATTCAGGCCTCCCTGAGACCTGAAAGGGACTATTTTTTCATTGGGACTATTTTGCCACTCGGGTGTGGCCAGGGAATGATACTTACCTTGAACTACTTTGGGGGCTATTTAAGCCACGCCCAGACAGTAGCTCACGCTTCGCGTTGTTCTGCATCCAAGCAGCTGAACGCTCACCATGTCTGCTCCTGCATCTGGTCTCCAGCCACGCCCGCCTCGATCACCTGTAAGGAAAGAAGAGAAGAGAAAGGTGAAAACCAAGAATTTTATCAAACTTCTTATCTGCATCCGGAACCTTCACGCCAGCGTTCCTGAGAAAAGACTTTCATTTAAAAGCACCTCGTTTCTTCGCTGCATCGCCGCGCTTCACTCACCTGTCCTCAGGAGTTCTTCTGGCTCCACCGGGACTGTCTGCACCGGTTGCCACATCTCTGCGCCTAGGGGAGAGAAGAAGAGACTAAAGGTGAGCAGAAGGAACATATGAGGAAAGCCTAATTTTCCGCCATAACACTTACCGGTCTTCTGTTGGTGGACCATTCCTCATTTCGGGTCGGCGCCGCTTCGTTGGCAGGTACCGCACCCCGGCCCCTATGGGGAAAGGACAAAAAGACATTACTGGAGGAATATAAAGACATTAAGAGGGATCGCCCCCATCGCTAACTCACCTGAGTTTACCATCGGCAATTCAATCCCTCAACGCATCGCCTTCATTCTGCACCTGAAATAAAGGACCGATCACAGGTTAGGAAGGCAACAGAAAAGGAGGCTCAACACTTGAACTTTTGTAATCTTCATACTTACGGCGTTCCGCTCGGAAAAGTCAAGTGGATTTTGCCAGCGCCATTCTGAAAACCAGTGAAGTAACTGGACAAACACGGGCCCCTGCACCAGAAGCAGGATGGAGAGTTCATCCTTTCAAACCATAAGGTGAGCTTCAACCGGGGATTTCGGAGGAAGTTAGAGAAGAACGAAGGGGGGAAGGGGGAAACAAGCACACTATTCTGCAGACTGTTAATCCCCTTTCTCATCTGCAGAAGGATATTCCTACGGGCCAGACAAGCAAGATTTGAAGGTCCTGTTCAGTCGGTGTTCCGAGTTCTGCGCATCACGCTCGAAGAGGCCACAGCAACCCAGACTAGAACAGCGCCTCTGTGGGAGTCAGGTGAGCGTTACAACAACTCAGCATTTAGCTGGAAGTCACTCCAAAAATGGAGTATGGTTTTAAACATGAACGTAAAACCTGTACCTGTAAAAATTATAAACCTCTGCTCCTGTAAGTGGTGAAGCTGGTTCTGGCAAAACATTCCTAATTAAAATATTCAGTACATTTCTACAAAACCTAACAATCTTTCGGCTGTAGTAACAGCCCTCATAGGTTTAGCTGCTTGCAACATAGGTGGTATCACTTTGCACTAACTACTACCCCTCCCTTGGAATACTACAAATTGTCAGCAGAGGTTGCAACGGAGGCATGCAGAATTCTAAAACAAATGAACGTGCTCCTGATGAACTAAGCATGGTGTCCAACCTAATGTTGGCTTTAATTCATCTCCGAATGCAAGAAGTCCTAAAAACCAACTACAAGGAACGATTTGGAGGAAAATGTTGTTATTTTTGTAATGCTCACCTTGTATCCACAGGGACGCCACCCCACCGGTCTGGAGCGCTTCTGGGACGGATTCACCTCCCAAGGGGACTCGCGCTGCCGTGGGATTATTCTGGAAGACAGGAGTTAAGTTTTAGCCACAATCACCTTCTCTCGGGGCCCGATTCCCAAGTGTTTCCCTTGTGACCCCCTTGGAGCCTCTCTCACCTTGTATTTCGATAAAGTGCGCTCTCCGTCCTGCTGTTCTGTGCAGGGGCGCATCGTGGCTCGGCACCTTTCCGCCGAGTTACTTCACTGGCGTTGGCCCGGGAGTCCAGGCCGGCTGTGACTCCGCTCTTGAGGTAAGTCTTTTTTTTTTTTAAAAGAATGAGTGTGCGCAATTGTTGTTGCCCTGTTGACCTTCCCCTTCTCTCATTGATGCTGAAGGGGTGATGGAGACGTCGAGCTGATGGAGATGGCAGTGCTCGAGAAGGTAAGAGAATGCGCGAGCGCGGCGCTATGAGCGTCTTTGAATAAGGCTAACCTGTTCGATCCTTCCTTGCAGGTCGCCGAGAGGTTCCTGGAAGAAATGCGGCCAGGTGGAAGCGGAGCGTAGAATTGAAGATGTCCGGGCGGTGGTTGAATTTCCAGGAAAGCTTCGGTAAGTAAGCAAAGTCTGGAGGCGATGGAATCGGGAGACGAACGCTTACCAATTGTCCTCTTCTTGTCTCTCCTCTCTAGGATTTTGCTAGCGGAAGAAGACGAGTTCCAGGGAAGGTTCCGGAGTGATCGAGGAGCTGGATGCAGAACAGGTAAGGAGGAATAACAGTGTTCTTCTTCTCCCTGAAGGTGCAGGCCAAGGATGCTGCAAGCAGGTGTTGGTGAACATCACGCTGCTAGTGCAGAATAACGTGAAGCACGTGCATCAACTCGGGCGTGGCTTAAATAGCCAGAAGGTATCCCAGGTGCCTCCAGGGCGGACCACGATCTGGATGCTAGACTGCATGATGCAGTTCCATGTCTATCCTTAAGGGGGCAGCCATGTTGGTCCATTCCCCAATAGAAACTCCACCTGCCATATGAGCCTGGTGCCAAAGGCGCCAGGACTAGCTCCAGGACAGCCGAGAGGGGCATGATTGGGCCCTTGGGGCCTTGCGGAAATACTGTGGCGAGGGCCAGAGGCCCTAAGTTCCCAGGCTAGGGGTTAAGGTCGTGACAGTTTTCAAAGACCTCCAGTTGACGCCAGTGAAAGGGCAACCTATTTTCAAAACATTAGGACACAAAGAATGCTGTAATGCTCTCAGCAGCATTGGAAATGTAAATCTCTTGCAACATTTTCACTACAAAGAACTAACTCAAAAGAAGTGTCAGTCTGCAGAAAATACTAACATTTTAAAAAGCATTAGAACTAGGCTGCTTACAAAAGATGCAAAATCCATCTTAAATGGTAACTAATCAATGAGCTACATGGGCAAAACACATGTGCTCCTGATGTCATGGAACAATTAACGCAACATAATCTAAAATGTATGTCCTTAATGCCAACGCTTGTAAGTTGTAGTCGGTGTTGAAAAATGAAATGCAACCTATACTGCATATCCGCTCCACAGACAAACTAGAAGTGCACCGCATGACACTTCCTATGTGTCAACAAGCAACAGCATGACTAAATAGCTTATAAAAATGGATCTCCAACTCAGCTGGATTGGAGAAAATATTAACTGTGCCTCTAAACTGCAGAGTAATTCTAAAACATAACCTTGTTGCAGAACAAGGCTTAGTCAATGGAGCAATTGGTACAGTTGTTGGCTTCCAGACATATCTGCATGACAACAATATTCAGTTTGTCAATATCCACTTTGACAAACTTGTAGAGGTTAAACAAATTGGCTGAACAATAGGACGTTTCCTTCTTTTCAAAGACATGTACGTACGCAGAGAGCCATTTTCTCTGTCACTTGCATATGCTGTCACTATTCACAAATCACAAGGTCTAATTCCATATCAAGCTTTGATTGACTTTGGCAGCAGTCTTTAAAGAAAGTATGAGTTACGTAGCATGTTCAAGTCTGCATATACTCAATGGTCTATTCCTAGTTAACTTTGATTTAAATTAAGTCCTTGCATCCTGGAACACAACATGCTACGGGCACAGTACAACCCCCATCTAAATATGTACCCTGTACATCAAAAAAAAACTTTTTAAGAGACAAATAGAAACAGAAGCTATAGCAGATTTCCCGCCAATACCACTGAAAAAACTACAAATACCTGCATCAAACAATACAACCACAAAACTATCTACTACAAAGTCAAGTTCCCATCCATCAGAATGCAAAGACACAAATGTCTCTTCTCCACAAAGATATGCAGTCCCATCTAACGATCCACAAAATGAAATCTCTGGTCCATTTAAATTAACAAACACCACGGGAGTTAATTGTTATGCTAATGTGACAATCTTCTCTTTCAATTGCCACCAATGGTTCACAACATTTACTTAAACGCCTCAGACCAGTTGTTTGCAAATTCTCGTCATTCACAGAAATTCCACAAATAATCCTGACAACACTAGTGTCTCAGGTATAAGGCAACAATTGGACTACTGTGCAGGAATGGTAAAATGTACCATAAACACATAAGAAGATCCACAAGAATTCCTGATGTACTTACTGCAAGTACTGGAAACCAGAAACATCCCTATAAATGAAATGAAATCTTCTAGATTTCATACACTTGGAAACATACATGCACTCTCTGCAACCATGTTTCAGAAGGCCACATCCCTAATGAACGATTTCTTTATGTATCAATACCAAATTGTAAATTCATTCCCTTTCACCTGCTTCTTCAGAATGCAAATCATGGCATATTATGCTCTTTTTTGCAATTCAGACGATCGTTCCACCATACAAATAAACTCACATAGCCAATATATCATACTAATGCTTCTAAGGTACAATGCTGATTGTACCAAAAATAACTGTAAGCTTACAGGCTTCACACACGGCTAAGTATCTCTTGGAAAGAAATCCTTCACAACAGTAGGTGTAATATACCACGCTGGTGCCAGAACTACTTCAGAGGACTACCCTTCATATGTGAAATTGTTGGTTTGAATGTAACAATACCTCCATTGCCCCCAGAATCCGGCCACTGACCACAACACAATTAACTGTATAACAAGTACGTATTGTACACGGTCAACCAATAAAACTCACCCCCACCCACCTTGTAATCGAAGTGATGTCCATGGACACCGAAATTGACCACGGGCCTGGTGCAAATTACAAACTATTTTTTCACCTATAAAAACAGCTCTACATTACCTTCATTCCGCTCCCCTACCATTGCTACGCCTCTTCCAGCCTTCGAATAACCCCAAATGTCTTTTCAAAGCAGTCTGTTCGAACTACTGCAGTGTCTGCGGACAACCACAGCACCTGCCTAGCCTTTTTCAACCTACAAAAACAGCCCCATACCATTTTTTTTTTTTCACTTCCCTACCCTTCCCAGCCCTTCTTTCCACCACCAAATTACCAGAAATGTGTTTTCCAGAGTTTTTCCCCACCAAACCGTCCGCGGTCTGCTTCGACTGTCCGCGGACCAACATGACTGGTGTTTCCCAAAAATCTGGCGTACCTCACACTCTACACCATCCAATTAGTAAGTGTGTCTGATGTCCACAGACATCACATCGCCCCCGGGGCCAATCGGAGGCCCTTCCATAGACCGAACAGGGAAGTGAGTCCACGGACTCTGAACCCAGATAGCACTAATTTCTTTTGGGCACACAGCTGCTGTTCCTGCCGCAAATTTGGTGAAATCCCTCCAGCGTACACCTTTTCTTTTCCATTGCGTCTATGGAAAAAACCACACATTTTTGGACCCCTCTTATAACTTTGACTCCCCACCCCATCCCGCACCCCAAACCCTTGACGGAACCACACCAAATGTTGCATAATTCATCTGACAGGGCCATATACTTTTTTTTTGCAAAGTTTCGTGAGGATTCGTCCAGTGGGGTGAAGTTATAAGCCGCCCAAAGAAACAGTGCATGGACAGCAATGCTGAGGGAATGCACCCCAGGGAGTCCTGTTCTCCGGAATGTGAAGCCTTCTTATTTGCAAACAAAAAACCTCAAAGGCTGTATAATGAAAATTGTTCACAGCTTTGTTCACACAGGGAACACAAGGAAAAAGCACGGTACGCCGCGATTCTCAGCCTGAGTGCTTGTTCACGTACAGAGAACTCTGTGGAAGACATTTTTAAACTAACTAGCATAAAACTCTATGGTTAGTCGTCTTTGTGGTTTATACAATTCCCTATTGATAGTCCTTTGTTTCTTTAGCAAAGTGCCTCTATACACTCAGTTTGTTTACCTTACCGCCAATATAGAATGGGTTCACCTCTATAAGATGCAAAGTGCTAACTACAGAGACTGTACTGCACACATTTGCAATAAATGTGTACAGACCTTTAGACTTTCTTGAACAATTCTTAAAGCAAAGCGTAATTGCTTGCTTATTTACAATTATTTAGCTCCCTTACACCAGTCACCAAACATTATCCATATAAAAGCATTGTGCATTTTCCAACTGTGGATTTAAGCATTGAAGATTAAAGTTGTCAAAGTGCTTAATGCATGTTTTTGTACATATCTTGTGTCAGCACAGCTTTACCTTTCAGGTACAAATGTACATATTTGTTTTGTTTTCCCTCACACAAACTGTATCCGTGCTGAATGGCAGTTATTCAGCTGTAGAGTGGCATCAGGGTGCATGGTACATAATCAGTAAAAAGTTGCTTATGCTATTTGTCAACACATGAATACCACAGCACCCAACTAGCATTGGATTGACAGTGCCGGTACTAATTAGCAGCAATAGATATTGTGCAAATTAGCAACTGTGCAAATATGCATCTCAGTGAATAGTGCATATACAGTACTAGAGGCTTGAGTACTAAATACAAAACGCTTATGCTATATGTTAAGACATATATACCATAGCACCAGCCACATTACATTGGTGATACAAATTAGCAGCATAAATATTGTGCAACTTGGCAACTGTGCAAATCTATACATGCCGATATCTAGTGGAAGTGCAGAGTATTGTTCGTGAAGTTTTGGAATTTCAAAAAAAGGGACGTCGACGGGGCGTCTCCGTAATTATATCCCTAGTGCAACGTCCACTTTACCCATGATCCCTCATGCATTGAGGTCCCACAGATTATTGTGGCGTCCAGTAGCAAAGCTTCTTTGAAGTTAAGTACCTCTTTGTCTTACTTGGAGGTTACCGCTCAACGCATATTTTCGACAGCTGACCTTCGGAATTATCTTGATGGTTGATTTTTGGGGACGGAGACAGACGTTTGTTCAGGCAACAAGCTTCGGCCTACACCTGGCTTCGGCTAATCAGTAAGGAGAATGTGGGTGGATTGATCCTTTCTATGTAGAGAATGCCTACCTCCATTCCCAGTTTCTACTGTTCTTGCTGCGCTGTCTTTTTCTCTACCTTTCACCATGGAGCACACTCCGTTGACATTTTGCCCGAAGTGTGATTGAAAGTTCCAGTCGAAAGACACCCATGGAGTGTGCAACCACTGCCTTCCCCGTGATCACCTGGAGTCCTGCTGCGTATCTTGCGAGCTCATAAGTCTTAAAACCCTCAAAGAGCCAACAAAGCTGTGGGTGGCTGTAATGCTTTTGAATGCTTTTGAATTGTAATGTTTTTGACTAAAACGTGAAGTCTGTGTGAAATGCATTCTGGGTGCGCTCAGAGCAGCAATGGACATTTTCTTTCTCTGTGTGATCTGCATTTTATGTGACGTTTGAACACTGTTTCACTGGCAAACATGTTTTTCAGCGAGTCTCACTGCTTATAATCTGCATTGCTTCAAGGAACGTTTTGAAGAAAGGTGCCCGCTAGCGCCTGTTAATGTTGCAGTAGCCAAAGGAAAGTTATGCTGTCCTACGCGCTCCCATGAGAAAGGGAAGAGTTTACCTCTTGAGATAGCGATGGGTCATTTAGTTGAGGATCCATGGGAATTGGCAACAGGTGGAAAACCAGAACGTTCTGGAAAATGCCATTTATGCATGTGTGTGATGTTTAAAACGACGAGCACTGAAAACAGTCAGACAGAAAAGCGTTGGGGGGGGGGGGGGGTAGTGTGGACGCACGGCTTTCCATTCCTGTTGCAGGGCGAATCGCTTGTGCCTAGCCTGTTTTCTGAGCTTATCAGTGAGGCTGGCAAGATGAGGAGGTGATCGGCAGTGACCTCAGCGTTGAAGTATTTTTAAACCATTTACTAATCATTCATTTTAGTTATTCTATTTATTTTGTTATGTATGCTGATTGAGAATAAATGGCCATAAAGAGAGTGTGTGCCTGTATGAATAATTGTATTTCAGAGTCCAAGGTTGTTTTTCCATTAGTGTACTGGGAAGAACTAATAAGACGTGTGCTTTTTGGACAGCAAAACAAGGCAGTGGAGGCTGCGATTTGGAGACTGAAGACACCACGAGGGAACCTTGGCGCCTGTCCCCAGCCTCAAAAGGCAGTCGCTGTGCGCTGCTATGGGGAAAGCCTCTAGCAATAACCGCGCACACGCATGCACTCCACCCAAGCACATACCCCAAGGCCACTCCTCGACAGAAGAGCCGAAGGAAGGCCGCACACCAGCAGTAGGCGTATCTCGGTCTACCGATCCACTGCCGAAAAAGCCAGCTGTGATTCTGCAATTGTGATTACCACAAGACGATAAAGAAGCAATTCCGGCAATAGGCATGCACAAACCTCATTCGATGGATCAGGCGGAGATGCCGAAACAGTCGTCGAAAAAAGCGCAAGACACACTTTTCGATGTAAAAGCACCATGATAAGCCTCGTACAGTTCCTGGTACCTAAGAAGACTATGAAGAAGCCCGAAAAAACGTCCAAGGTAAAGCCCAGTAGATACCTCTAGAGAAGACCCAGACACAGTTGTGTTCCCTTTGGCTGAAACACCAAAAACTGGAACATGGACTCAAAGATTTGAAGAAACCATGTATAAGGTTTCATCTTTTGTGGATTCCATGCATTTTTCCTATCTGACAAAAGACCATAAATCTGCATTGTTAACCTCTGGTTCCGTCACCCACTCCTAACCCTACCATTGCATCAATAGATGCCTCTCAGGGCTCTCGGAATGGAGACATCCAATCTGACCAGGCAGATGAGGACATTTGTTAAGTCAATCAGGATGATCCTGATTAGGATCCTGATATTTACAAGACCAAGATGACCCTGATATCACTATCGACCCAACAGATGCCACAACAGTCGAGTGGTCATACCTTCCCAATAGCTGACCAGCTACTGTATGACTTGCTCAAAAAAGCAGCACACCACTTCCGTTGACAGAGGATACAGCCCCTGAAGGAACTGATTTTGCGAAAAAAAACCTCAATGAGAAAAAACCCATTAGTCAAGCTATTCCCATATTTCAATTAATCAAGAAGTGTTATTTCTCCATTTCTTTCTACTCCTTCCCTCACTCGTGCAGTGAACCCAAGGGTGGTAAGTCTTTAAACCTTCACCATCTGATTCCCTCTATATCAGTGGGCATGTGAAGCCAGATTCCCTTGTGGTGCTACTACTAGGAGGAGAGCTGGTGCTTCACTTCCTACCTCAGAGGCGCTCCCTAACAAGGAATGTAAATGGCTTTACACATTGGGCAAGCATATTACCACCTCCGGCGGCTATATGACTAGAAAAGCAAATAACACTGTTGCTTGCCAGCTACAACAGCACCCAGTGGGTCACACTTACTCAAAGTGTCCATAGAGGAAAAGCAGGTGTCGCAAAATAGTCTAGAAAATGTCCTGGACTCTGACACCTCTGGAAGTGTTATCACACAGTATTTCATACTCCTCAAGAGACACTCGTAGCTCCGGGACTCGGGTTTAAAGCCGGAGACGCAGGCAGCCCTTATTAATATGCCTATTGAAGAGGCAGTCCTTTTTGGGAAAGCTGTGGATGAACAGCTAGAAACTACCAAAAATAACACAACTATCAAAACACTGGGGCAGATTTCAAACAAGACTTTTGTACATAGAGGAGTATTCAATACATGCCGGACATTTTGTGCACAACGTTTCAAAAGATCTAACAAATCGGGATCGGGAGCATCTGGTGCCTCTTTTTACAGCCCCCAGTCACAATCTACCTCATACCAATATCAGCAAAGGGGGTTTCACAGTGGAAAAGGGTGAGGCAGGGTTCCAGTCTATAAAGGCACAGCAACCCCTGCCGCAAAATGACTGGCCGATGCACATTCCCTCCCATGCATGTCGAGTCAGGGGTCACATGAAACTTCGCCCAGCAATGGGGGGGGAACTGCATCAGATCGCTGGGTACTCGACAGAGTGGCTAAAAAAATACTCCATAAAGTTCCTGGAAACACTGTGCCACCATGTACCTCGTGTGAGGAAAATGTCCTCGGAAAATTTTCATATACTACAGGAGGAGGTCAAGCTACTACTAGAAAAAGGAGATATAGAGCTGGTGCAATTTCTGGATGAATATGAAGGTATCCAACGAAAGATCTAGCAATGCGCCCAGTGCTGGACCTGCGCCCTGCAAACACTTATGTCATGCCTCAAAAATTCAGGATGACAACGCTGCAGGAAGTCATCCCACTACTAAATGTGGGGAACACATGGCAACATTGGACATGAAAGATGCATACTTTCATATTTCAATGTTGCCAGCGCACATATACATACCAATATTTAAATTAGGAGACCAGCACTACCAAATCAAAGCGCTTCCATTCAGCATTGCATCAGCACCCAGGGTATTTAAAGCAGCAGTGGTGGCCGCCCACTTGCAAGGGCAGTCCATTCCAGTGTACCCTTACTTGGATGACTAGCTAATTACTGGAGAGACATCTCAAAGGTACCTACAGAGCACACAACAATCAACCTGTTCCAGTTGGGCTTCTCCATAAACAGTTTCTAGGGTCACTAATCAAGACAAACTGTCTAGTCATCCCCTCCAACGAGAGGGTCCAAGACATGCTATTACAAACACTTCAGTTAGTAGCCGGACGTCAAGTGACAGTACGAAAGGCAATGCGCCTGCTAGGATTTATGGCCTCCTGCATCTCCCTAGTGCCACACGCCAGACTGCGCATGCATCCAATGCAAGAGTGGTAAGGGAAAAAGTGGTCGCCAGCAAACAGTATATGGGACGATCTAGTGGTAGTTTTGCAACCTCTGGTTCAATCGCTACAGTGGTGGTCCAAAGACAATGGACGTCATTCCGAGTTGGGCGGTAAGGGTTTACGGGCACCGGTAAGGATGCCGCTGCCGGTAAACTCTTACCGCCCAATTCCGAGTTCCCTTAGCGGGACCAGGGCGCTAATAACTGGCCCGCTATTTGCGGGCCCGTAATTGGCACCTTCCCCATTTCCATTGAGCGCTATGGGGGATCAAATGGGAATGGGGAATGGTTTACTGAATGGGGACTTACCGGGTCCTCCAAGGTCGGAATGACCCGGTAAATCCCCATTCAGCCAGACTGGACCCGGGTTTGGAGGCAGCCTTGGTACTAATAGCACCATGGCTGCCTCCAAACTCGGAATGACCCCCAATCTGTTAAAGGGAAAACCTTTCAACACCCCAGCGATCGAAGCCACTCTTACAACAGAGGCATCAATGATGGGGTGGGGAGCTCACATCCTCCATCACACTGCTCACAGGGTATGGACACGAGCACTTCTAAAAGCAGACAAAACAGTTCTAATCCTAACAGACAGTACCACAGCCATGTTTTATATAAACAAACAGGGGGGACACATTTTCCAGGGCTGTCACTAGCCCAGAATATTTGGCTGTTGGCACTAAAACACATGTTTCTACTTGCACCGTGTTCCTTCGGGCTCGGGTGGTCGCCACGATTCACGGGAGAGGTCCCGCTCGGACAAGCGGAATCGTTCTCGGCACGCCCGTTCCAGGTCCTGTCTTCGACGCTCTCGAGACCGTGTGAACCTGTGGTGTCTTCAAGGAAGACGTCGATGCCAGTGGCGCCGAGGTCGTCGACGGACTCTTTTGAGGCCCCACCTTCGAAGAAGTTGTCGACGCCATCGGCGCCCCGGCTGTCGATGGATACGCTCGGGGCCCTGGCCTCGAGGACTGTGTCGGCACCATCGATGCATTCGGCGTTGACGCCGATTCACTCAACTCCTTTCGAGGCTGTTTCGACGGGGGTTCCCCGGGGCTCGGTGGAACCACCTAGGAAGGCTCTGGCAAAGGCCAAGCATGGCTTTGTTCCGCATTCTGTGCCTTCTTTCCGCCAGCTTGAGTTTATTTCGGAGGTAGATGAGGGCTCTGATGATGGCATGGTTCCGGATACGGTACCAGATGTGATTTTCTCGGGCCATAGCCAAATTGAAGACCTGCGGCAATCCCTGCACGATGCCAGTGGGCTGGACACCTCTCCGGAGGTGGAGTTTTGTAGGCCTGAGCCTGGCAATCATGCCGACTCCTCGTACCGGCGCATTATGTCCAGAGTCACCGAGTACTTGGGATGGTCTGCTCCCCCATGGGATTTTCTTCAGGATGACCTTACGGATATCCTCGACCAAGGTCCACCAACTGACCCGGTACTGCCGTTCCATATGGCTCTACAGAGGAGGGTGGCGGCGGCTTGGACTGCTCCAGAGAGTCTCCCGGAGGTGGGCAAGTCTTTGCCACGAAAATACCACCCAGCAGCGACCACCTGCTACTTGACCATGCACCCCACTCGGGAGAGTTTGGTGGTGCAGGCGGCTACGGCCCCGGCAAAGCAGGCGTTGTATCCTACCATCCCTCCTGATAGGGACGACAAGCATTTTGACGGTTGGGCTAAGAAAATGTTTTCTTCTGGGGGTATGGTGCTTCAGGTGGCCAACTCCAAATGTGCCTTGTCACGTTTCACGCATACTCTGTGGAACAGTGTTTCCTTAGCGGCTGAACATATTCCCGAAAGGGATGAACGGGATGGTTTCCTTGCCATGGTTCAGGATGGTAAGGACGCCATGTGTGAGGCCGTTCAGTCGGGTTTGGATATGGCAGATTGCGTCAGCCGGTCCATGGCAGCGAGCACCGTGATACGCAGGTTTGCGTGGTTGCGGAAGTCGAGGTTTGCTCCCGATGTGCAGGCCCGGCTCCTCAACATGCCCTTTGACGGGGAACATTTCTTTGGCAGCAAGGCTGACAAGAGCCTTGAGAGGTTGCAGACCTCCAAAGCTGCAGCAAAGTCGTTGGGCGCTGCAGTTCGCCAACCTCCGCCTTTTCGTCCTAGGGGACAGCAATGGAGGGTAGGTTCCTTTCGTTATTACTCGTCCTTTGGTAAAGTGAGAGGAGCTGCCAGTCAAAGGGGCCACCGTAGGAGTGCCAGAGGTGGAAAACAAGGTACTTGAGGTGCCAAGGCCGCTTGGGCTGTTGCCTCTTTGTCCTCAGGCAACGTCGCAGCCGCTTCAGCTCAATCATGAGGCCATGTCCCATGGTTCGCTGGTTGGGGGAAGGCTGGCGCAGCATCTTGCAGATTGGCGCCATTACTTCGGATGTGTGGGTTCTGGAGATCATAACCCACGGCTACTGTCTTCCTTTCCGGCAGAGGCCTCACAACAATCCACTGGGGAATCTCTTTGAAAAGTCCGGATCCGCTCCTTGCGCAGGAAATTCAATCCCTGCTGGAGAAAGGCACCACAGAACTGCTGCCTGTAGCGGAGAGGAACAAGGAATGGTATTCCCCTTATTTTTTGATTTCCAAGAAAGACGGGGGATTGGGACCCATCATGGACTTAGAACAAACTCCTCAGGAAGGACAAGTTCAAGATGGTTACTCTCTCAAGTCCTCCAGGCCCTTCAACCTCAGGACTGGTTGGTGTCTCTTGACCTCAAGGACGCTTATTTTCATGTGCCGATACATCCAAAGCACAAGAAGTACCGGAGGTTCGCGGTTGGCGACTCGCACTTTCAGTTTCGGGTCGGATTGACCTCCGCCCGAGGTTCTTCACCAAGCTCATGGTATTGGTGGCAGCGCACCTCAGGAAAGGGGGATTCACGTCTACCCCTATCTGGACGATTGGTTGATCAGGGCGCGCTCTCCCGAGCAAGTCCTGGATCATATGTCAGTCACCTGCCACTCCCTCCACAAGCTGGGCTTCTCCCTCAACTTAAAGAAGTCCCATTTGACACCAACTCTGAGGCTCCAGTACATCTGAGCAGTGCTCGACACATCACTGGGGCAGTGTTTTCCTCCCCAGGTGAGGGCTCATCACATTCAGCAGATGGTGCACAAGTTTCAGCTTGCTCAGTCTCCCAGCGTTCGAGTTCTTGAGATTGCTCGGCCTCATGGCATCCTGCATTCTTATGGTGCCAGAGGCCAGGTTGCGGATGAGATCTTTGCAATGGGCACTCAAGCTCCAGTGGTCTCAGTCCTCCAGCAGGTTTTCAGACCCTGTTCAGGTGCCGTCCTCGGTTGCCCAGGACCTTCTGTGGTCTGCCGTCGAAGACAATCTGATGTGACGATCGTGACGGACGCATCCCTCACGGGATGGGGAGCTCATGTCAACGAGTTGACAGTCAGCGGTCGTTGGTCTCCGTCGGAGTCCAGACTCCATATCAATCTGTTGGAGCTGAGGGCCGTCAGGCTAGCCCTGAAGGCTTTTCTGCCAAATGTGCGAGGGAAGAATGTCCTGATCCTGACAGACAACACGGTGGTCATGCACTACCTCAACAAAAGGTGGGCAGGGCCACTTCTTCTGTGCAGGGAGGCGATGCAGCTCTGGTTCTGGGCAATCCAGCAGGAAGTTTCGATCTCGGCAGTTCATCTGGCCGGAGACGAAAACGAGACAGCGGACGTTCTGAGCAGGCAGAGCGCGATCTCTCACGACTGGGAGTTGGCTCAGGAGATTCTCCTTAAGTGCTCGTCTGAAGAGTGTTCCTATTTTAAAATTCCTTTAATTTCTCAGTTTCTGAAAGGGCTCACTAATGTGTTCCCTCCGTCACCTTTCCTGGTGCCCGGTTGGGATTTGAACCTTGTTCTAATGTTTTTGATGGGTGCTCCGTTTGAGCCTTTGCATTCATGCCCTTTGAGACCGTTAACTCTTAAAACTGTATTTTGGGTCGCGGTCCCTTCCGCTCGCAGAGTGAGTGAGTTACAGGCACTTTCAGTTAAGCCACCCTTCACTGCGTTTCATAAGGACAGGGAGTTCGTCCTTCCTTTCTTCCGAAGGTGGTGTCGGAATTTAATTTAAGCCAGAAGGTTGTTCTTCCGGCGTTTTATCCTCCTCCACATCCTGGTAAGGAAGAGGAGAGGTTCCATAGGCTTGATCCTAGGAGAGCGTTAAGCTTTTATATTTCACGCATGTCCCGGGTCAGAGTGGACGATCAACTCTATTGGTTACGCTGGTAAGCGTTTGGGACAAGCTGTGACGAAACAGACTTTGGCCCTCATTCCAACCCAGGTGGTAAGTTCCCTACTTTATCACCACGGTGTAAACTCAGTTTACACCATGGTGGATGGCGGATTTACCGCCCCATTCCAAGGTGAGTGGGGCGGTAAATCCCCAATCCCCATTTACCCTTCCCCATTCCCATTTTTGCCCCATAGGGCATAATGGGAGTGGGGAAGGCGCTAATTACGGCACCGTAAATTACGGAGCCGTAATTAGCGCCAAGGACGCTTAGCGCCTTGGTACTGAACGCCTGCTAAAAGCAGGCGTTAAACTGGAAATCAGGCGTTGAGGGTTAACGGCGCCGACAGCGCCGTTAAACCCTTAACGCCTGGGTTGGAATGAGGGCCTTTGTCTCGCTGGATTATTTTGGCTATCTCCGAGTGTTAGCGCTTGGCGGGTAAGCACCCACCGGTCGGCTTACGGGCCCATTCTACCAGGGGGATGGCTGCCTCTACTGCCCTACAGAGGGGGGTTCCTATTCGTAACATCTGTGATGCAGCCATCTGGGCTTCGGTACATACTTTTGTATGTCACTACTCCCTTGATTCCATCGGTGGGCAGGATTTGGCCTTTGGCAAGGCATTCCTTTACTCTGCAATTTGATTGGGCATTCTAAATTTGTTTTCTAAATTCTTTTCCCACCTCCTTGCATTGGTACTGCTTTGGGAGTCTGTCATAGATGTGGAATACGTCGGAAGACCCAATCCCCTCGAAGAACAAGTTACTCTCTTACCTGGTAACGTTCTTTCGATGGGATGGTCCGACAACTTATTCCATATCGCTCCCTCCCTACCTTCCCCGCTACAAAATTTCTTATGCGATTGCAGCTTACGTTTCTGCAAGGCTTTGTGTGTCAGACTGGCAGAAGACTGGTGCCACACATTCTGGGGGAAAAAACTAGAACTGAGGCTACGGGCGTCTTGCATCCTACTTAACATCAAGTGACGTCGGCCGTCAGAGAAGGTCCTCGAGGGCGGCGTATCGACATCATCGACGCAGGACGAAGATGCCGAAGATTTTCCGAAGCAGCACAGCTGTGGTGATTACTGTCATAGATATGGAATATGTCGTCAGACCATCCCATCGAAAGAACGTTACCAGGTAAGAGTAACTTGTTCTTCCACCTTAGCAAACCTGGTTGCCATTTGGTGGGGGACACTTTTGTCAGGTACATTTGTGGTAATCTTAACTTGGTGTATGTTCATATTTCATATTGATCTACCCGCATTGATAGAAAATTCTTCTTTTCCCCACTGAGGGTTAAATGCACATTTACAGTGAATAATGCCATTTGTACATGTTGGAGCGGTGTGAGGAACCGGATGGGTATTCTTACTCCTAGTCCCCTTGGGTCCTCTACGCAGGCGGATCCTGACCCTGGTGGTGGACAAGTGAGGGAGGATCACCTGAGTGGAGGGTCCTTGGGGACCGGGACAGGGGTATTCTTGAGCGATACATGGTAATCCCCTTTTTCTGTTGACGAGCAACCAAACTCCTCCACAACCTTCATAGGTTATTGTGAGTCAGTTTCCCTCACTCCTTTACATATGACAATTGAGAGTACTGGGATGAGGAAGAGGCAACCAAGAGCAATGAAGACCATGCTATTCCACTCTGGTGCTGGGACGAGGAATATGCCTGCTGAGAGTTTTTACAGTCAGACATGTTCCTTTTTAATTGTGTTCAGGCAGGGCTAACTGAACATATGTACCTGCAGCCTGTTAAAGGGCCACGGGTGTATAAAGGAGCCCAATTCAAGGAAAGAGGGTGAAGCTGGAAGTGGAGGTGAAGTTGAGGCAGCAGCAGAGAGGCCAAGAGAAACGGGGAATTGTGGTGAAGAGGCCTGCCAAGACGCTGAGGTGTGCAAAGGGAGACAACCTATGGAAGTGTGGCGTGCGAGCTGGGGCTCTGTGCAGCAGAACATTGGGATGGGAGCCATGTGGAGAGGTTATCCCTTTTCATTGAATTACAAGGGCTCCTTCCCCCTGTGTTCAGACAGTGACTGGGGAGCAGGAATTGGAACCCTGATATGGAAAGCAGAGGGACGAACTATCCTCGCTGCTGGCAGACCCTTAAACGCAACCAGTGAGCTTCTAGCAAAGGAGAAACCCGGTATGCGAGTGAACGTTCCTAGAGGAATACTTTGTATCGGAGTGGTCACGGGTGGGAAAAATCACGTTCTCGAAAGTCTGAGCATTGGAATTTTCATTTGGAGTGAATTAAAGTAGCATTACACAGCGGGCTGAATAGCAAGTGTGTTGTGTGTGCAACCCCTCTCCCCTATTAAACATTGAACTAAGCCGAAACTTGCACTACGGGTAAAAAGGGAAGGTGTGTTTTGAACGCAACCCGTGTCTATTGAATACTAAACTGAATGAAACATTAACAAGTACAGTTCAAAATTCATTGAATCACGAACTGAGCGAAACATTCACTTAAGAGCAAATCCATTACATATGAAGTTCAGAAGTAAAACGGAACATTCAAATCAAGTGAAACTAATAAGCGTTGAACTCTAAGTTGAATTTAAAATCTGTGAAGCCAAAAACTGCATATCACAGAGAATTACATTGGAAGCAGAACTAATCAAGACTTTGAAGTTGCTTTTGAATATAATGATATTTATACATGAACTACCAACCAGAAAAAGTAGGCCCTCGAGTGGCAAGAGCTTTACAGAGACGTAAGATGTTTTGTGTTGTTGAACTTATGTCTTGCGGAAGGGAGCCCTAACACTTGAATCATTTATTGACTTGAGGACGAAGTCTGAAGATTCTTTGGTGCTCGGATTTGTGTTATTTGGAACTTGGGGAAGGGAACCCCAAGTGCTGGTTAAAACTAAATTATTCTCATATGTGTAGTTGCTGACATCCCTACACCTTGTCTAGATTAGTGGTGAGGGCAAGAAGGTAAGTACTTTAAGAACATATGAAAAGGTTACTGTCTAGATATACAGCACCTTTTGAATTTTGATATTCTGACTCTCAGTGACCAAAACAGGCCTAGATATTTCAGTAACCAAAAATAAGTGGGCCACGTATGTGATGTCATCAGGGATGTCATCAATGACATTTGTGTTATCTTTGATGTTATGGGTATTCGTCTTAGCAGTGCACGGTGGTGGCGTGAGTTATGGTTGCTTAGCTTACCATAACTGTCGAATTTCGGGGGGTTTTCGGTTTTACCTGTAACCATAACGTCCCTGTAACGTTTTTCCATAGAATTTCATAGCTTTTTGCTAGAGCAACTTAACCATAACGTCCCTTTAACAATGTTTTTGTTAGTGAATTTCATAGTTTTTTAGTAGGCCACTGTAAGCAGAACGTTGCTTTGGCATAGCGTTTTCTGTAAAGAGGGATAGGTATTTCGTATGGCAACATAACCATAAGGTCCCATTAACATCCGTGTTTTACTAATTCCTTGGCTGCCCTCTTGACCAACATGTGCAAAGTGCACATTGTCTGGTGTGTGTATCCATTTGCGCTACCCCTTACTTTTCCGAATAGTGTTGGCGTATCTTACCCATTATACATATACATAGTAAATGTTTAGTGTGGCAGTAGGCTCTTTTTTTGTGTTGGCACGGCATGATAAATCTGTGCCGCTCAGTACTGGCCGAGATGAGTACAACTGAGCAATATGGACGTTTCCTAGGACACTGCACCTGGTTGGCGTATGTGCAATCACGCTGCAAGTATCCGTAGGACTCCAGTGGCCGCATGGCCGCATCTTCGAATGCACCCTTTAAGTAGTTGTGGAAGCGCACGTGTTTCCGTTATACACCTAAACCCATGCATAGGTCATCCACCATATGCTGGTAACACCGCCCCTGTTGCCAGCCCTAGGGAATCGTGCAGAAATCTACCACATTTAAAGTACTGCTGCAGACTTCGTGGGTGGCTCTGCAAACCTACCAGTGTGTGGCTACAGTACTCCTAACTGTATAACGGCCACTGTTAAACAAGGACCAGCAACCTGCATTGTCACGTGGCTGTGTTAAATGTCGCATTACTTTCATCTGCTGCTTGCCTTTCCTTGACCCGTGAAACAAATGCATTGTGTCTGCACTCAGCGGTGTGACGGAAAGTATCAAGAGGTCGCCTGCCAGTCGTACATTTAAAGAAAATATGTAAGTGCAGGTGGGACAGTTTGTACTTGGGCTGCAAAATGGCAAAGCTGCTGCACCTTCCTCACGCACAGACTAGTGCATGTAAAGGCAAATAAGGAAACAGCTGAGAGTGCAAACAACCTTAGTGCCGGTTACAAAAGCGGTGTAGCTGCATGGGTCGCACAGAATAAATGGCTTCCTGCTGCACGTAATGAAGCTGTGTTTCCCGTCCTTGTAAACATTCTTGTATTCCACTATGTATGTATATTTGTGAATGCTACCCCTAACCGTAATG
The DNA here is from genome assembly GCF_040938575.1 of Ambystoma mexicanum. Classification (NCBI taxonomy): domain Eukaryota; kingdom Metazoa; phylum Chordata; class Amphibia; order Caudata; family Ambystomatidae; genus Ambystoma; species Ambystoma mexicanum. The sequence continues at coordinate 463,066,551 of NC_090921.1, forward strand.
GCATAACATAACCTGTTTCGAAGGGATTGTGTCCTCCGACGTATTCCTCATCTTAGATATATCCTTCCAGCTCTGCTGGCCTCGGAAAATTTTTTCTCCAGAGGGCGCTGCGCGTCGACGTCCCTCGAGTCGATGACCCTCGACAGCCGCCGTATCGACGCTCGACGTCATCCTGCCTATAAAGGCCGCGCGCAGCGTCCGTTGCTCAGTTCCGTTTTTCCGCGCTACTCGGTGCCTCGGAATACCGTTGCTCAGTTCTTAGTAATATTTACTTCAAGTTATTCGAATCGTACTCGATGGCTTCCTCGTCGGAACCGACAACCCCTCGATCCGGCTTCAAAAAATGTCGAGATTGTGGGAAAAAGATGTCGTTGACCGATCCTCACAGAAATTGTCTGTGGTGCTTCGGAGCCGAACATTGTTCGGAGTGCGAGGACTGTATGTCCATGACTGCTAAGGCACTGAAGGAGCGTAGGGGGAAGCTGGAGAAAGGTAAGACTTTTAAAGCTTCTTCTTCTTCGACGAAGTCGAGACATTCGTCTCCTCGTCACCACTCACGCTCCAGGTCTCGGAGTGGGTCTCATCACTCCTCGAGATCGAAACACTCGAAGAGGAGACGTCGAAGATCCCCTTCTCCGTCTTCCTCTTCCTCTGTTTCGCCAAAAAGAATCCCTTGCCCCACGAAACATAGTTCCCGGGCTGATTGGGAGGAATTCAGAAAAAACATGATGAGCGTCTTCGAGAAAGCGGCCTCGACCCCCTCGAAGACTGCCGAGAGCGATGCTCTGGTCGAAAGACCCGAAGGTCAAAAACGCCGCGAGTCGCAGTACCCGGCGAAAGAAACCTCTCGAGTGCGTCTCGAACCCTCGAGTAGGACCATGACCTCCAAACCTTCCTCGAAGGTTCCGTCGACGAAGGTTCCGTCGACGTCGAGGTCTTCGACGCCGTTGTCGAAGGGACCTTCGACATACAGGTCTGTCGACTCGACGCCGGCCTCGACACCGGCGTCGACGCCGAGAAAATTCACGATGACCACACATCCAGTGACGATTCCCAGGCCCTCGACGTCGATGGCGTCGATATTGTCGAGTAAAATTCCAATTCTGTCGAGGTCCTCGAGGCCTCCACCTCTGTTTTCGACGCCACGCTCGAAGCCTTCGGCGTCGACGACATCGACGTTTTCGAGGCCAATAATGACAAGTTCAGCACCCTCTGCCTTGGAAATGGGATTTACTCCCTTTATTAATTCAGAACAATTGAGAACTATATCCTCAATTTTAGAAGAGGGTGATCTGTCAGAACAAGATGAGTTACAGGGACCTGTAACCCCAGTTAGAGAGGAATTTTCCTCTGAAGAGCGCAGATTAAAGGATCTTCATGATTCTTTACATGAGGCAAGTGGTTTAGACACTTCCCCTGAGGTGGATTTTGCTAAACCAGACCCGGGGGAGCATGCTGAAACCCCCTACAGAGCCTTAATGGCCAGAATTACAGAGTTCATGGGGTGGTCTACACCTTCACAATCTTTCCAGCAAGATGACCTCACGGATATTCTTGACAAAGGCCCACAAGAGGATCCAGTGGTGCCCTTTCATAAAGCTCTTCAGAGAAAGATCATGACAAACTGGGAAACCCCAGATGTAATACCAGCAGTAAATAAAAAACTGTCTGCAAAATACAGAGTATCTTCCACAGACCCAGAGTTCTTGTCTAAACATCCATCCCCAGAAAGTCTGGTGGTACAAGCAGCATCCTCTACCGACGTCAAGACGGCTTATCCTACTGTCCCACAGGACAGGGACGATAAATAATATGATGCTATGGCTAAGAAAGTCTTTTCAGCATGTAGCATGGCGTTAAAGTCTGTTAATGCTACTTGCACCCTTGCTAGGTTCAGCCATACACTTTGGGAGTGTGCTTCTACAGCGGCTGACTGCATCCCGGAGGGAGAAGAAAGGGATGCGTTCCTGAATATTATACAGGACGGTAAAGACGCTATGTGCGAATCCCTCCAGACGGGCATTGATTCGGCTGACAGTATCAGCAGAGCAATGGCGGCAAGTACATCAATCAGGCGGTTTGCTTGGTTGAGAAAGTCGGGTTTTGCCCCAGATGTGCAAGCCAGGCTCTTGAACATGCCATTTGATGGCTCTTCTTTGTTCGGGAAAAAGGCGGATGACAGTTTAGAGAAACTGCAAACTTCAAAAGCAGCAGCAAAATCCCTAGGAGCTGCAATCCGTCAGACTCCTTTTCGTCCCACAGGAACCTCTGCGAGGGGCAAGTCCTTTCGCTTCTACTCCTCATTCGGAAGAGGTAGAGGACGACTGGCTCAAAGGGGTCAAAGAAGAACTACCCGAGGTGGACGGGGTAGATATTCTAAAGCCGCAGCAACAGCAGGTGCCTCTTTACCATCGGCATCTGCATCAGCCGCCCCAAAACCACTCTGAGGACTTCCCTCACAGGACACCTGTAGGAGGCAGGTTGACTCAACATCTGGCGGAATGGCAGGCTATCACGTCAGATGCTTGGGCATTGGAAACAGTTGCCCAAGGTTACTGCCTACCTTTCCTACGTATACCTCAGAGTCATCCACCGGGGATCAGCTCTCCGAAAGCTCCAGATCCGCTCCTCTTGCAGGAAATTATAGACCTGCTAGAGAAAGGTGCCATAGAACCGGTACCTGTAGTGGAGAGGAACAAGGGCTGGTACTCCCCTTACTTTCTCGTTCCAAAGAAAGACGGAGGACTGAGACCCATCTTGGACTTGCGAGAATTGAACAAATTCCTCAGGAAAGACAAATTCAAGATGGTCACTCTTTCTCAGATCCTCCAGGCCCTTCAGTTTCAGGACTGGTTGGTATCTCTGGACCTTCAGGACGCTTATTTCCATGTGCCTATCCATCTCAAACACAGGAAATACCTGAGGTTCGCAATTGGCAACTCTCACTATCAATTTCGAGTACTGCCTTTTGGGCTGACCTCCGCCCCGAGGGTCTTCACCAAGTTAATGTCGGTAGTGGCGGCAAGTCTAAGGAGGGAAGGGATTCACGTCTACCCCTACCTGGACGATTGGCTGATCAGGGCTGTTTCTCCGGAGCAAGCTCAGATCCAGCTAAATCACGTATGCTACTTCCTTCACAAGCTGGGCTTCTCCCTCAATTTAAAGAAGTCTCAAATGATACCATCGCAGAGACTCCAGTTCATAGGAGCGATCCTGGATACTTCCCTGGGAAAAGCCTCGCCACCAGAGGTGAGGGCTCAAGATATTCTACAGATGGTTACCAAGTTCCAACTTGCCCAACGTCTCCCAGCTTTCGACTTTTTGAGGTTGCTAGGCCTCATGGCATCCTGCATTTTCCTTGTGCCAGAGGCTCGCCTGAGAATGAGATCCCTCCAGTGGGCACTGAGGACTCAGTGGTCACAATTCTCAGGGAGAATGACAGATCTTCTTCAGGTTCCCGGCAGGGTGGCTCGAGACCTTCAGTGGTGGGCCTGTCAGGAGAACATTCTGAAAGGAGAACAGTTTTGGCAACCCTGGCCGGAGATAACAGTAGTCACGGATGCCTCACTCACGGAGTGGGGAGCCCACGCCAACGACTTGACCATCAGCGGTCGTTGGTCTCCATCGGAGTCCAGACTACACATCAACCTGTTAGAGCTGAGAGCCATCAAACTTGCGTTGAAGGCTTTCCTGCCAATTGTACAAGGGAAGAACGTCCTGATAATGACGGACAACACGGTGGCCATGCATAACCTCAACAAAAGAGGAGGCGTAGGATCACTACCCCTGTGCAGAGAGGCGATGCAGCTCTGGTTTTGGGCAATCCAAGAAGGAATCTCTGTATCGGCAGTTCACCTAGCCGGAGAGAAGAACTTGACAGCGGATGCTCTGAGCAGGCAGAACACAGTCTCTCACGAGTGGGAGCTAGCTCAGGAAGTCCTTCAAGAGATCTTCGCCCTTTGGGGAACCCCTCAAGTAGATCTGTTCGCCACCAGCCTAAACCGGAAATGCGACCTGTTCTGCTCAAGGGAATTTCCTCCGAGAGGAGCTCTGGGAGACGCGTTCATAGTGGACTGGGAGTTTCCGCTTCTGTACGCGTTCCCACCGGTCCCTGTCATTCCTCAAATGATCAGGATGTTGAGAAGATTCCGGCGAACCATGATCCTAATTGCCCCGGATTGGGCCAGGAGAACGTGGTACCCGGACCTTCTAGACTTGTCCATCTGCCCTCCATTTCGACTTCCTCTCAGAGAGAACCTACTCTCACAGAAGGGAGGTCAGGTTCTCCATCCAGACATCAAAACCCTCAACCTTCACGCTTGGCTTCTGAACGGCTGAGGTACAAGGATTGGGACCTCCCTGATGATGTTATGGAGGTGTTGCTTTCGGCAAGGAGACCAGCAACAAAGTCTTTATACCGCTGCCGTTGGAACAGATTTTGCAGCTGGTGTAGAGAACAGAATATCGACCCATTTTCATGTGGTACACCAATGGTTTTATCCTTCCTACTATATTTGGCAAATTCAGGCCTTCAAGTTGGCACCATTAAGGGCTATCTCGCAGCGCTATCTATCTTTAAGCGTACTGCGGAGGAACCATCCTATTTCAAATTACCCTTGGTAATACAGTTTCTAAAGGGGTTAACCAATGTTTATCCCCCAAGACCATTCCAAGTTCCCCTATGGGATTTAAACTTAGTATTAACTTTCCTGATGGGGACACCTTTCGAACCTCTCCATTCTTGTTCGTTAAGATTCCTTACCCTTAAGACTGTTTTATTAATAGCACTTACATCTGCTAGAAGGGTGAGCGAATTACAAGCTCTTTCTTGTAAACCTCCTCATACAATCTTTCACAAAGACAAAGTTGTCCTGCAAGTGAAGCCAAATTTCCTCCCAAAAGTAGTCTCTGAATTCCATATCTCTCAGAAGATTATCCTACCATCTTTCTATCCTCCTCCTCACCCGGGGAAAGAGGAAGAGAGGTTACACAGACTAGACCCTAGGAGGGTTTTAAGTTTTTACATTAGTAGACTAGCCAGGATAAGACAGGCAGACCAGCTGTTTGTAGGCTACGCAGGTCACAAGCTGGGGTTACCAATAACTAAGCAGACTATTTCCAGATGGATCATTCTAGCCATTCTGGAATGTTATAAATTGGCAGGGAAAGAGCCCCCTCAAAACCTTAGGGCTCATTCGACCAGAGGTATTGCAGCTTCATCGGCCCTCAAAAGAGGCGTGCCGATTAAAGACATATGTGCGGCCGCTACATGGTCGTCTGTCCATACCTTTACACGTTTTTACAATCTGGATTCCTCCTCTAGTCAAGAGACTAGGTTTGGAAGGGCTGTACTGCATTCTATTCACCAATAGAAGACAGCGTGAAGTCAGTACTCCCCCCTCCGAATATAGAATACTGCTATGGGAGCCTATCTAAGATGAGGAATACGTCGGAGGACACAATCCCTTCGAAGAACAAGTTACTTCTTACCTTGTAACGTTCTTTCGACGGGATGTTCCTCCGACGTATTCCTCATCGACCCTCCCATCCATCCCCGCAGTTTTACTCCTTGTTGTTGCAGCTTACGCTCCTTCAGGGTGATTAGTCTAGTCCAAACAGTAATACTGTGGGCTACAAAACGGAACTGAGCAACGGACGCTGCGCACAGCCTTTATAGGCAGGATGACGTCGAGCGTCGATACGGCGGCTGTCGAGGGTCATCGACTCGGGGGACGTCGACGCGCAGCGCCCTCTGGAGAAAAAATTTTCCGAGGCCAGCAGAGCTGGAAGGATATATCTAAGATGAGGAATACGTCGGAGGAACATCCCGTCGAAAGAACGTTACAAGGTAAGAAGTAACTTGTTCTTCTACTGCATATGATGACAACTGAAAACAAAGCACATGGGACCAGTGAGCAGGCTACCGCCCTTCCAGCAATTACATAGGGTACTTTCGTGTACAGCATTTTGCACATCTGCTGGGGGCAACAAGAGGGGCACTCCTGTAGGGCAGCGGAGCTGTAAAACAACCTTTGCAAACCATATGCCATGCTACAGACCATTACCCGGAAAAGGGCATGGTATTGTGCATGGATTGCAACGCACTACTGTACAAAGGGAAGGCACTTGGAAGGGCGTGGGAACGACCCTTGCAGGAGCATTAGTGAATGGCGCCTATGTAGGTGAGGACCACCCAATAATTCTGGCTCCCGGCACGTCCCCTATAGTATCCAGACCGATACTGCCCCTTCTGTACCAGCCCTTTCCTGCGGTTCCTTCTGTGGCGTGTGTGAGAACACCATAATAAATAAAAATGAACTGTGAAAGGGAAAAAGGGAAATGAAGAAAGGACCTTTCACAGATCAAAAACAAGATTGCCAATGCACGCATGCAGGGCGGGAGGCGTGGCAGTGTGGTAAACACTGTATTTCAATCTTTTACAAAGGGGGTCACTGTACAGAGGTGCTTGTAGGTGTTCCAGAGCGTTTTCAAGAGAACCACAGCGCAACACTAAGTAAAAAAAAATTCACTACTTCCAAGAAGGGCACCAAGCCAATTTAGATGGGGTGTGCAAAAATCTGGATGGCTGGCATAGTAAGAAAAACATTATAGCTGGGGGAAAGTATTTGTGCTGTGAAACATCATAGTCCCATGGGCGAAGGATGCCATTTGGCACATGTCGAACAAAGCCACAAATACTCTTCTTTGCAATGTACCGTGCTGTCTGCATTCATGGACCCAATAGGAAATGACGCTGCCACATCAGTGACTGCATAATGTGCCACAAACGTCTGCAAGAGATCTGAAACAAAAGCATTAACTGGGCAAGTGCCTCCTTCAGCACTACACATGCACATGATAGATTGCAAAATGAGTAGCCACTGCACAGTGTTTTCCATTCTCTTTCACTCAATGTATGTCGGAATTCCCTAAAACCTGCACGCTGTGCCTTGTGAAACACACGGCCATAAAAGCACCCTCTGCGTTTCTGTCGACAAATACACTGTGTACCAAAGTCTGTCCTCACACACCACACCCACAAACTTTATTGCCCACTACCATAGCCTCTGCAGGCCCATTGCTATGGCCCTCATCTGCAAAAGGGGCGTATGTAAAACGTGCCACCCTGCAACTATTGCGATAATTGCAGACTCTTTCTGCTGGGCGAGCGTTGAAGTGAGGGAATAACTTGTGGAAAGTTAGGTGTGGTGGCTCTTAAAAGAACCTTTTTGTTTTATTTTATTTTTTATTTTTTTTTGGAAAGGTGCAACACTTTTTTTGCGGTCTTCATACGTAAATGTGTGTTTTGAACGTCAGCTGACGTTCTTATAATAGGGTCTTCACTGCAGTGTGCTGTGTAGATTGTGAAACATTTCATTGACACTGTGCCATAAAGACATGCCATTTGCCTTGAAAAGGTGTATGTATCGCGAACCAATGTTCTCATTTTGACAAGAGAACATCCCAACAGCACTCACAAAGTCATACACGCTCTGTTGATGAGAACCCTTCCGACCTCTGGCTGTCGACAGGAATCCTTGGAATACTTCCACACTATTCTCGGGGGAATACATGAGAAATCATCATAATCTTCAGTTGACTAAACACACAGGAACAAGGCATGTAACCGAAAAAGAAGGCTCCAAAGTGCACAATCACAAAATGTACAGTTACTGAAGAGGCCACGCGGAGACATTCTAGAAGCATTCCGCCGAAACAGCACGATTCGGCACTACACCACAAAGCGTCCACTGCCCCCAAACCGAAATTGCCAGAGAAGTCTTCTTGGAGGGCATACATGCACAGATCTTTCACAAAGCCATCACCCACGACAAACGGTACGTCTTGCCATGTTTGCCAGCCGCAGTACACAAAGTAATGGGAAACTGAATGCCACCCTTTCCTGTGGCGCACACCCAGAGAACCTGATTGGCCAAAATCCATAGTCTCATTTCAATTGGCAACCATGGTTAGAAGCGCAAAATGTGCCAATTACCTTTCCCCAATGAGCCCAAGGGCTGCACCCTGGTGAGGCAGGAGGGTTCCTTCTCCCTATTGGAGCTCTTTCCTGCACATACACCATGAGCACCTCATTGGCCATAGTCGCATTTCCATTGGCCAGCATGCTAAAAAGCGCAGAATGTGGCACGTGCCGTTTACCAAGGATTGCGAGGGCTGTGCCGTAGTACAGTAGGAGGAGTCCTTCGTATTGATGCGCTTTCCTGTGACGCACACCCTGAGCACCACCTGATGGGACAATCGCTGCAGTCCCATTTCTATAGGCCAGCATGGTGGGAAGCGGCAAATGTGACATGTGTGGGTCCCCAATTATGTCGAGGGCCGGGCCTGAGTGAATCAGGAGTCCCTCTTCCTATTGGCGCACACCCTAATCATGCGATTGGACAATCCATACAGTTCCATTTCCGTGGCCGCCACTCGCAAAATCCCCGGATGTATCTTTCGCGCTGCGTGCGGACGTGTGAAATGACTTACAACCAGGGTAGGGGTAGTTCGTGGTAAGGGGCAACTCTTCAAAGAGCTGGTTGTTTTTTTGTTTTTTTTGGTAGATGCTTCTACGGAAACACCCTTTTTTCGGTGTTCATTAGCTTTTGTGAGTTCTTCTGCTCACATTAGTACAGTACATTTTTCACCGCAGCCTGTAGACGAGCAAACAAAACTGCATTGCCAATGGGTGACAACAAAATGCAATTTTCTTGTAAACAGTCTGCATTTCCACAACTAATGCGGTCATTGTTGCAGAAAAACATTCCACGAGCGGACAAAAATGTCTACATGCTTCTGTTGATGAGCGACCGTCCTCGGTCTGGCTCGGAACAACCATGAGCAATAGGCCATACTCTTCGTGGTATTCTGGATGAGAAAAGCATCTTGGCGGTGGGAAAAAGCATCCTCGCGACATTCAGCTATCTCGTCAGTCTACAGAATAAATCTAAGCAAGGCAGGTATCCCATATGCATGCCGCCGTAATGGATGACAACATCATCTACTGGAAAAGTGGCGAGGTCTTTGCAAAGGGCATGCATATCGGCGAAATTGCACTCGTACACAGCGTTTCACGATGCGTCCACTCCTTCCAAAGGAAAATTGCAGGCAGTGTCTTTGCAGTGCATAGTTGTGCAGATCTATGACAAAGGTATTGCCTACAGTCAACACAATGCGTTTCGCCATGTCAGCCACCCTCAGTACGCAGAATGTAATGTACAACAGTTACATCTCCCCTTCCTGTTAACCACACCCACACTACCTGATTGGCTAATCCCCACACTGCCATGGCAATTCGGCAAGGTGGGGGTAAAGGGCTCATTTTGGCACGTGCGCCTCCCAAAGTAGCGTGAGGGCCGCACCCTTGTAAAGCTGGAGCAGTCCTTCTTCCCTTTGCAATATGTTCTCTGCATCTCCACTTCATTGGGTTACGTGTAAATAGGCACACACGCATCCACCAGTCGCATCGAAGCCGCCATCATCCAACACTGTCACTCTTGTACAACACTTGAAATGTACCGTTATACATTTATAGTACAAATGCACGTCCACTACAAAGTTCAATGAAAGTATGCCCTATTACTCTATACGTGTACATCCACATAGCCACCCTGGATGTGGCACGTGTAATCCTGAAAGTACCATGTAATGCAGTATCTTTTCGTGATAGTGTGGGGGGGGTAAACAATATCAAATTGGGTAGGGGATTCAGTCTTCCATCGTAGATGTATGAGTTTTTTTTTTTTTTTTTGTGATGTGCGTGCCCGCAATTTTTAATTTTTTAATTTTCTCTTTATATGCATTTCTGTTTGCCTCTTGTCATATTTTTACCACATTCTGGTCAATGCTTCTTGCACAGTGTAAAAGAAAATGGCATTGCCATTGGCGCTCAAATAAATGCCATTTCTACGGAACCATTATCTCATAGTGGGTGGAGAACATGCCAGCAGTCTGCATAAAGTCCTGCAAAATTCTGTTTATAGCACACCTTCCGACCTCTGGCTGTGGAAAAATTACACCACCATGGACCCAAACGCCTCTGGGTGTTATGTATGAGTAAACGACCTTCGCAGTAGGAATAATACGCATCACTGCGATCAGGACAGAAATAATAGCCCATGGTTGCTGCCTTCCTTTTCTAACGCAACCTCAAAGCAATCCACCAAGGAGGCACCCTTTGAAGTTTTCAGACACGCTCCTACAGCAGTAAGTTCTAATCCTGCTGGAGAAAGATGCTATAGAACCAGTACCTGCAGCAGAGAGGAACAAGGGAATTTTTTGATCCCCAAAAAGGACGGAGGACTGAGACCCATCTTGGACTTAAGAAACCTGAACAAGTTCCTTAGGAAGGACAAGTTCAAGATTACCCTTTCTCAGATCCTTCGGGCCCTTCAACTTCAGGATTGGTTGGTGTCATTGGACCTCCAGGATGCATATTTTCATGTGCCTATTCATCTCAAGCACAGAAAATACCTGAGGTTCGTAGTTGGCAACTCACACTATCAGTTTCGAGTCCTGCCATTCGGATTGACCTCCGCCCGAGGGTCTTCACCAAACTGATGGTAGTAGTGGCAGCACACCTCAGGAGAGGGGGGGGATTGACGTCTACACCTACCTAGACAATTGGTTGATCGGAGCACGTTCTGCTGAACAGGAACTGGATCACCTGAAAGTCACCTGCCACTTCCTTCCCAGACCGGGCTTCTCCCTCAATTTCAAGAAGTCACAAATGACACCTTCTCAACAGCTCCAATACATAGGAGCTGTATTGGACACATCCCTGGGAAAGAGCTCTACTCGAGGTCGAGGGCTCAAGACATTCTTCAGATGGTTTTCAAATTCCAAAATGCCCAAAATCTTCAGGCCTATGACTTCTTAAGGTTACTCAGCCTCATGGCATCCTGCATCTTCCTGGTGCCGGAGGCACGTCTGAGGATGAGATCCCTTCAATGGGCACTAAAGACTCAATGGTGCCAGTTCTCAGGTCAAATGACGGATCTTCTCCAGATTCCGAACAAGGTTCGACAAGATCTTCTATGGTGGACTTGTTCAGAGAATATCCTGAAAGGAGAACTTTTTTGGCAACCATGGCCGGAGATCACAGTAGTGACGGACGCCTCACTCATGGGGTGGGGCGCTCATGCCAACGATCTGACAATCAGCGGTCATTGGTCTCCATCGGAGTCCAAACTACACATCAACCTTTTAGAGCTGAGAGCAATCAGACTAGACTGAAAGCTTTCCTGCCATCTGTCAGGGGGAAAAATGTCCTGATAATGATGGACAACATAGTGGCCATGCATTATCTAAACAAGAGGTGGTGTAGGGTCACTACCTCTGTGCAGAGAGGTAAAGCAGCTCTGGTATTGGGCAATTCAGGAAGGAATCTCTTTAACTGCAGTTCATCTAGCCGGGGAGGAGAATGACGGCAGATGCTCTGAGCAGGCAGAGCACGGTGTCCCACGAATGGGAACTGGCTCAGGAAGTCATTCAAGAGATCTTCGCCCTTTGGGGAACCCCTCAAGTAGACCTATTTGCGACCGGAATCAACCGGAAGTGCGAAAGGTATTGCTCAAGGGAATTTCCCCCGAGAGGAGCCCTGGGGACGCGTTCGTAGTGGAGTGTAATTTCCCACTATTGTACGCATTCCCTCCGATTCCCGTCATCAGGAGACTGAGATGGTTCGGGAGCCGCATGATCCTAATTGCCCCGGATTGGGCCAGGAGAACGTGGTACCCGGGCTTCTAGACATGCCCATGTGTCCCCCAGTACGTCTTCCTCGGAGAGAGGACCTTCTCTCACAAATGGAGGGTCAGGTTCACCATCCAGAGGTCAAAACGCTCAACTTTCATGCTTGGTATCTAAAAGGCTGAGATACAAATATTGGGACCTTCCAGATGAAGTCATGGAGGTGTTGCTTGCGGCAAGAAGGCCAGCAACAAAGTCTCTATACCATTGCCGTTGGAAAAGGTTTTGCAACTGGTGCAGAGAAAAGAATGTCGATCCCTTTCTATGTTCTATTCGGTAAGTACTGTCCTTCCTCCTGTCCCCAGCACATAGAGGTCTAAATGTTGGAATCATTAAAGGTTATCTTGCGGTGCTTTCCATCTTCAAGTGCTCATCGGAAGAATGCTCCTATTTCAAAATTCCTTTGGTAGTGCAATTCTTAAAAGGACTCACTAATGTGTTTCCTCCTTACCCATTTCAAGTGCCAATTTGGGATCGCAATCTGGTCCTAAAATTCTTAATGTGTGTTCCTTTTGAGCCTTTGCACACTTGTCCATTAAGATTACTGACATGGAAAACTGCTTTCCTGGTTGCTTTAACATATGCAAGAAGAGTGAGTGAATTGCAGGCACTGTCTTCTGGGCCACCCTATACTGTGTTCCACAAGGACAGAGTTGTGTTGAGGTTTAAACCCTCATTTTTACCGAAAGTGGTGTCTGATTTTCATTTAAGTCAGAAAATTGTTTTACCCGCATTCTATCCTACACCTCATCCTAGTAAGGAGGAGGAAAGATTACATAGGTTGGATCCAAAAAGAGCTTTTACATCTCTAGGCTTTCCAAACTTATAGTGGACAATCAACTGTTTATCGGCTACACAGGAAGGAAATTGGGTCAATCAGTGACAAAGCAAACAATATCACGCTGGATTGTGCTTTGCATTTCAGAATGCTACAGATTAGCACAAAAAGACCCACCAGAAGGTCTAAGGGCTCATTCCACCAGAGGCATCGCCTCTTCGATGTCCCTATAAGGTGCATTTGTGAAGCAGCAACTTGGTCTTCGCTGCATACCTTTTCAAAATTCTATAGTCTTGATGCTTCCCAGTCTAAGCAGCTGAATTTTGGTAAAGAAGTACTATATTCAGCCATCAAAGGGTATCCAAAAATCTAACCCCTCCTACAGAGAAATTGTCTATACTGCTCTGGGAGTCTATCTAAGATGAGGAATACGTTGGAGGACCCAATCCGCTTGAAGATCAATTTACTTACCAACTGGTAACATTCCTTCGATTGGATGTTCCTCCAACCAATTCCTCATCGCCCTCCCAACCTACTCCTCTGTAGATTTTTACAGGTTATTGCCACTTCAACTCTCGCAAGGCAAATACCTGTCTGCCGGCACAATCTACACAGTGCAAAATCAATAGTAAACAGGGAAAAACAGAACTGAGGCCAACGGACACCGCGCGTGCTACTTATATACCGATGAGGTCACCCTCGACGGAGGCCTTAGAGGGACCATCGACTCGACGACATTGATGCACGGCGCCCTCTGACGAAAGAATTTCCGAAGAAGCTAAAGCTCGATGGAATACCTCTAAGCTGAGGAATACGTTGGAGGAACATCCGATCGAAAGAACGTTACCAGTTGGTAAGTAACTTGTATATATATGCAAGTATGTTTTTGTTTTCTTTTTTGTGTAGCAGGCTTTTCTGTGTTTTATGAGATATGTACATGACTTTTATACATCCAGATGTGGTCCCCCTTTTTGTTGCACAGTGCTTGGCACCTTATAGCCGGGAAGCTCAATTGAGCAGTTTCATGTTGGCTTACATTTTAATGGCACATGGTACTTTACAAGTGTGCAGTTTGGCATAGATGTTCTACATTTGGATGCCAAAATAGGTTGTATACAATTTGCACAGCACATAACACTTTACATGAGTGTACATTTACTTGGGCAGTTTTAACTAATTATTTTATATGGCTTCGAATATTTAATTAGCCTTCCTCTCAATTGGACATTATTTATGAAGCACTAGAAACTTTAGATATCCATATGTGCAATCACCTCACTTCCGAGATATAAAAGCATGACAAATGTTTTCGTCTTATAAAGCTATTAGTGAATTGGAACTTTTTACAATGTGTAGTTTCGGTGCACAGCACGAAGCACTTGTCTATCTTACTGCAGGTAGTATCTTTTGCAGTATTAAACTAGAGATGGCCGGTGTCTGAGAATGTTGCACTGACATTGGTTATAACCATTTTTTTAAATGACTGTTATAATGTTATTGCCCATGATTGAGTACTTTATATTCATCTAGTGTTGCATAATGGGTGAAACAGTCATCAAACATTGTATACAGTGATATTGGACTGTATGTTGGCTTATGGAAATGTACACTAAACGCTGCACACTGATGCTAGAGTATTATATATGATGTGCTCAATGTTGTAATGCTGACAAGATTGGTTAATGTACTGTGTACCCAGGTGGATGGGTGCCTCCCCTGTGTGTCCCATAACGCGTCACTTCAGCAGGTGTTGCCAATTTAGTTTGCCGTGTCACTATCTTTGGATGCACGCGAGTGTGGGCATTTCTGCAACTTATTTAATCTTAGTTGCACTGTACCTTCTTTGTGTACATACACTGGCACTTGCCTTATACTAGTGATGTCATTGTAAGTAATTATGTGCATTTTGGCACTCTGTCCTTCTAGCGTGCATTTGTTTGTTGAACCGGCGCACTATTCTATTACAAGACTGGAGAAAAGCATTATGCTTCAACTTCATTTATTACTACTCTTCAGCAGTTTCAACAACTATAACCAAAAACAACATTGCAATGTTACAAGTGACTTTCCCACTTTTGAACTATGAATCCCATAGTCTCTGTAGTACTTCATACTCTAGCTCAGCTATGAGCACTTCCTGTCCCTGAGCTCCTCCTCTTTTACTGCTCTTCAAGCAGATAAGTAACGTGTTCGCTACCTCCCTATTTGGGTATAATTGGCATAGACTGTCCCAAATATTTGCTTAGGGAAAGAAGGGATAAGTTTACATCATATATGGTCTGGTAACAGAGAATGCAATTTATTATATAAGCTCTTAGAGCATAGTATTGTACAGCACATCAGGTTAGAACGGCGCGGTAGAGCGACAGCGTTTGTCAGCACACGCTTAAGGGCAGTGTTACCATGCTAGCGCGAGATTCACTTTGAACGCATCGGGCAATAGATAGGAGCTCCGTTGGCGCTTCAGCCCCGTGCTGTATGACAGGCACACTAGGGGTTTTCTCGCCGGCGACCGCAGAGCTCACAGGCCCTCAGACGAAAGTAGGAACCGAGATAGATTTCCCCCGTCCCTCGTGGGGGTGGAGCCAGAAGCGCTATCGGATAAACCCGCAAGGGTTGCTTAGCACAGTGCGCTCCAGCCCCCACCTTCGCGTGGGCGGAGCCGGAGCCCAGCGCTCGACGCGCCTCGTCGCATTTGCATCACGCAGCATTGAGCACCAGAGAGAACGCTGTTATTTGCATCAGTGACACAGAGCACACGCGCGAAGCGTGTTATCAGATAAGCGTTCTATAAACACTGCAGAGCCCAAGGAGATCCCGCTGCTCCTGAGGAAGCCCTTCAGCATAAGAGGCTTAAAGCTCCAGCCTCTCAGAGGAGACAGTGGAGCCAACACACAGCTGCAGGACCAAGCTCTGGCTGACATTAGAGTGACACAGCCTCACTCCAGGAAAGAAAGTGTTAAAGCCTCACCTGGCAGAAAGAAATACAGAAAGTCTGGTGAAGCCACATAAGCAAAAGGAAAAAAAAAACAAATAAATGTATATATTGGGAAAGTGGAAAGACACTAAGGACTTAACTGCCAGCTTCAAGGAGGTGCTGGGAAACTCCCTAGTAGATGCTGTGGCTCAAGGGGTTAGGCCCCTTGAAGAAAGACTGGAGACTGGGGGTACACTTTCGCTCACCCCACTTCCGTCAAAGGGGACCCCACTCCAAAAAAGACTCAGACGGTTGGTCAAGTCATACATTTATTCAATTTCAGCATTCGCGAATGGGCATGACTTCCTGCACATTCAAAAGACTGCGCAGGAGTGAGCTGATAAGCATTAGGTCTGCATGGTTTATATACATTTTCAAATATCATTGGTTCCAATCTCTAGCACGTGCACAAAAAAGGAGTTTACATAAGCATAGCAGTTAGTTACGTAATCTCCCCCCCCCCCAATCCCTCCTTCGTGCAGAAGAGTTCCTCGTAAACGCACTCCTGGGGTGAGCTGATAAGCCTAAAACTGCAGTCATTACACCCTTCTCGGCATCTCAGGGGCCCTCTTGAGGGAATCCACTTCTGCTGTTCATGACTATCTTGTATCTGTTGTGTCAGGCCTTTACCACCCTCTGCCCTTCCCTTCTTCTTGGAATTTGACATCTGTTAACAAGAAAACAAATTTTGCAACACTGCCTAGTCTTATCTAATCTCCCTTTTCTACTCTGGGGCTCTAAAGGATTCATCCTTCTACAACATGTGCATGGACTTACTAATTTTTGTATCCACAAGACTTTGGAAGTGATGCTTCACCAGCCTAAAGACAGCACCACGAGGACAAACTGCACGCCCATCGAACCCTCTGGAGCAGGGTCTAAGGGGTGTACTCAGGCCCACAAGATGAAAGCCACTGCAGACCCCCAGGGCCCTACGGAAGGGGCAAATGATAAGGCCTCGGAGGTCGCAGACGCCTTCGCAAAGCTTAAAGAAGCCTACTTGCAGCGTCAGGCAGTGCCGGACCTCACGACCCCCACTCCTGTGGAAGAAAATGAAGGAGAAGACGACCTGGGCTTGGAAGAGGAGCCAGTAGAAGGGGACCTATCCCCCCGAGAGTCAAAAGAGCCAGTCAAAGAGGAACGGGCGAGGCCCAGCGGGGGAAAGAGAACCTGCAAGGAAAAGCACCTCGAGGAGGAGCAAGACGACATGTTTGATCCGGAAAGCATCCGTAATCCGAGATCTTCCGACTGGCAGCTGTCCCCCTAGGGTGGCACAATACATGACAGCAATGCTGAGAAAGGCCTTAGACAAGGAGGTTAGACGGCGCCTCAGGGCAGAATGCCCACGTCCCGACCTGCCGGGGAAAGTCAGAGACCCCCGAACAAGACCCTAAAATGCTTACTTTCGTGTCTAAGACCAACAAGGACCCACGGAAGGGTATAGACAGGTCATGGAAGAGTTGCCAGGAGAAAGTGCTAGACCTGGCGGGTCCCCTCGCTAAGATCATGGACTTAGCGGAGAGAGCGAGAGACGCAGGGGAAGAAGTAGATCTGGATGCCCTGGCAGGTTGGGCGCAAATATCCGTTTGCCTGCTGGGAAACGCTAACTGCGCCATAGCAACAGAAAGGAGGGGCCTTCTATTGAAGATCGACTCGAAGCTCAGCGACTTGGCGTCCTATGAAGCTGGCAGGCAGCTCAGGGTCTCCTATTTGGAGAACCTTTCGGGAAAGAAATGGGTCACTTCGTGGGCACATCATACACATCGTTAGAGAAAGCCCAAGCATCCATTCAGAAGATCTTCCCGCATAGTTTTTGCCGGGACCGGTTGTTACAGGGGTCGCACGACCGGTCGCCAACAAGGAGGGAGAAGACACTCCCCAATCATAGAGCCCAATACTGGGAGAACAGGCAGCCGGATGCGTTCTTCCCAGCCAGAGGCCGCAACACCAGAGGGCGCAGAGTCAGAGGTTTTGGTCGATTACAAGGATTTATGCCAGTTAAGGGAGATTTCATACCCCCCAGTAGGAGGGAGGACCAGTATGTTCTGGGAAAACTGGTGCACGCTTTCCAGCAATGTCTGAATTTTGCAAACCGTCGGAGGTCTCCCGATAGAGTTTATGCAGACACCAGTGCAGACCCGTATACCCCAGCGCCCACGCCTAGCAGCGGCAGAGCAGGAATCTCTAGATACAGAGATAGGGCTACTAGTGAAGAAAAGAGCCATAGAGAGATGCCCAGTAGCCCCGAGTTTCATAAGCAACATGTTTCTCCTTCACAGGAAGGTTAAAGTACGGCCAGTAATAAATCTGAAAGAATTGAACGGTTGGATCGTTTACCATCATTTTGAGATGGAAGGGATCCACCAGCTCAGACTCCCTGAGAGAGGAGACTGGTTGAGGTGACTAGACTTAAAGGACGCTTACCTGACGATCCCAGTACAGAAGCAGTACAGGGGATTCGAGGGGATTGGGTCCTCCGACGTATTCCACATCTATGACAGTAATCACCACAGCTGTGCTGCTTCGGAAAATCTTTCGGTGTCTGCGTCCTGCATTGATGACGTCGATACACCGCCCTCGAGGACCTCCTCTGACGGCCGACGTCACTGGATGTTATAAGTAGGATGCACGACGCCCGTAGCCTCAGTTCCGTTTTTTCCGCGAACGTGATCGCTTCGGAGAGCTCGGCGCACGTCGACTCTTTGGAGTTCTTTCTCGGTTCTTCGAACCTGTTTCGTTTTATGAAGTACTTTCTTCGTGAAGATGTCTACTTCGTCTTCCACACCTCGTCCGGGCTTTAAGAAGTGCGGGGACTGTGGGTCCAAGATGTCGGTTACGGACTCGCACGACGCCTGCCTCTGGTGCCTCGTGGAGGCCCATGACACGGATGACTGTGTCGACTGCCAGTCGCTCACGTCTAAAGCCTTGCGGGAGCGCAAGAAGAAGTTATTGGTAGGTAAGGTGTCTAAGCTACGGAAGTCGAGGTCTGCGGGGCTTTCGACGGACGATTCGAGAGGCGACTCTCCGCGTCGTCGTCGGAAGTCCAGTAGGTCTCGGTCCCGGAGTCGGTCCCGCCACTCCTCTGCCTCTTGGAGGCACTCCCGGAAGCGCCGCCATCGGTCGCCTTCCCTGTCATCTTCCGAGGACTCCGCCCATCGGCGGGTCGCTTACCCTACCAAGCAGGCGACGCCGGAGGAATGGGCTTCCTTAGGGAAGAAAATGTCGCAGGGCACCGGTCCGTCCGCGCCTCCGAGTGGGGTCGGTCGTGATCGGTTGAGACACTGCTCGCACACCTTCGGGCTTGGGTGGTCGCCACGATTCGCGGGAGAGGTCCCGCTCGGACAAGGGGAATAGTTCTCCTCATGCCCGGTCCAGGTCCCGGTCCTCGACGCGCTCGAGACCGTGTGAACATGTGATGTCTTCGAGGAAGACGTCGACGCCGGTGGCGCCGAGGTCGTCGACACTCTTTCGAGGCCCCGCCTCCGAAGAAGCCGTCGGCGCCCAGGCTGTGTAAACGGGGGTACCCCGAGGCTCGGTGGAACCCCCTAGAAAGACTCTGGCCAAGGTCAAGCATGGCTTTGGTTCACATTCTGTGCCTTCTTACCACCATCTTGAGTTTATTTCAGAGGTGGATGAGGGCTCTGATGATGGCATGGTTCCTAACACGGTGCCAGACGGGATTCTCTCGGGCCATAGCCAATTTGAGGACCCTAGGCAGTCCCTGCACGATGCTAGTGGGCTGGACACCTCTCCGGAGGTGGAGTTTTGTAGGCCTGAGCCTGGCACTCATGCCGACTACTCAGCGCCTTATGTTGAGGGTCACCGAGTACTTGGGATGGTCTACTCCCTAGGGGGAGCTTCTTCAGGATGACCTTATGGATCTCCTCGACCTTTGTCCATCAACTGAACCGGTACTGCCGTTTCATATGGCTCTACAGAGGAGGGTGGCGGCGGCTTGGACTGCTCCGGAGAGTCTCCCGGCAGTGGGCAAGTCTTTGCTTCGAAAATACCGCCCAGCCAGTAGCGACCCTTGCTATTTGTCCAAGCACCCCACTCCGGAGAGTTTGGTGGTGCAGGCGGCTACGGCGCCGGCAAAGCAGGCGTCCTATCCTACCATCCCTCCTGATAGGGACGACAAGCGTTTTGATGGCTGGGCGAACAAAGTGTTTTCTTCAGGGGGTATGGCGCTTCAGGCGGCCAACTCCGTATGTGCCTTTTCATGTTTCACGCACACTCTGTGGAACTGTGTTTCCTTAGCGGCTGAACATATTCCCGAAGGGGACGAACGGGATGGTTTCCTTGCCATGGTTCAGGATGGCAAGGATGCCATGTGTGAGGCCGTTCAGTCGGGTTTGGACAATGCAGATTGCGTCAGCCGGTCCATGGCGGCGAGCACTGTGATGCGCAGGTTTGCGTGGTTGTGGAAGTCAGGGTTTGCTGCTGATCTGCAGGCCCGGCTCCTCAACATGCCCTTTGACGGGGAACATCTTTTTGGCAGCAAGGCTGACGAGAGCCTTGAGAAGTTGCAGGCCTCAAAAGCTGCAGCAAAGTCGTTGGGCGCTGCTGTTCGACAACCTCTGCCTTTTCATCCTAGGGGACAGCAATGGAGGAGAGGTTCCTTTCGTTATTACTCATCCTTTGGTAAAGCGAGAGGAGCTGCCAGTCAAAGGGGCCACCGTAGGAGTGCCAGAGGTGGAAAACAAGGTACTCGAGGTGCCAAGGCCGGTCAGGCTGTTGCCTCTTTGCCCTCAGGCAACCGCCGCAGCCGCTTCAGCTCAGTCATGAGGCCATGCCCCATGGTTCGCCGGTTGGGGGAAGGCTGGCGCAGCATCTAGCAGAGTGGCGCGCCATTACTTCAGATGTGTGGGTTCTGGAGATCATAACCCACGGCTACTGTCGTCCTTTCCGGCAGTGGCCTCAAAACAATCCACCGGGGAATCTCTCTTTGAAGAGTCCGGATCCGCTCCTTGCGCAGGAAATTCAATCCCTGCTGGAGAAAGGCACCATAGAACTGGTGCCTGTAGCGGAGAGGAACAAGGGATGGTATTCCCCTTATTTTTTTGATTTCCAAGAAAGACGGGGGATTGAGACCCATCATGGACTTGCGCGGTTTGAACAAACTCCAGGAACGACAAGTTCAAGATGGTTACTCTCTCTCAAGTCCTCTAGGCCCTTCAACTTCAGGACTGGTTGGTGTCTCGACCTCAAGGACGCTTATTTTCATGTGCCGATACATCCAAAGCACAAGAAGTACCTAAGGTTCGCGGTTGGCAACTCGCACTTTCAGTTTCGGGTCCTGCCGTTCGGATTGACCTCCGCCCCAAGGGTTTTCACCAAGCTCATGGTAGTGGTGGCAGCGCACCTCAGGAAAGGGGGGATTCACGTCTACCCCTACCTGGATGATTGGTTGATCAGGGCACGCTCTCCCGAGCAAGTCTTGGATCATCTATCAGTCACCTGCCACTCCCTCCACAAGCTGGGCTTCTCCCTCAACTTAAAGACGTCCCATGTGACACCAACTCGGAGGCTCCAGTACATCGGAGCAGTGCTCGACACGTCCCTGGGGCAGTGTTTTCCTCCCCAGGTGAGGGCTCATCACATTCAGCAGATGGTGCACAAGTTTCAGCTTACCCAGAGTCTCCCAGCGTTAGAGTTCTTGAGATTGCTCGGCCTCATGGCATCCTTCATTCTTCTGGTGCCAGAGGCCAGGTTGCGGATGAGATCTTTACATGGGCACTCAAGCTCCAGTGGTCTCAGTCCTCCGGCAGGATGTCAGACGCTGTTCAGGTGCCGTCCTCGGTCGCCCAGGACCTTCTGTGGTGGGCCGTCAAAGACAATCTGATGAATGGGGCTCTATTTTGGCTACCCTGGCCGGAGGTGACGATCGTGACGGACGCATCCCTCACGCGATGGGGAGCTCATGCCAACGAGTTGACAGTCAGCGGTCGCTGGTCTCTGTTGGAGTCCAGACTCCATATCAATCTGTTGGAGCTGAGGGCCGACTGTGCGAGGGAAGAATGTCCTGATCCTGACGGACAACACGGTGGCCATGCAATACCTCAACAAAAAGGGGGGGGGCAGGGTCACTTCCTCTGTGCAGGGAGGCGATGCAGCTCGGGTTCGTGGCAATCCAGCAGGAAGTTTCGGTCTCGGCAGTTCATCTGGCCGGAGACGAAAACGAGATGGCGGACGCTCTGAGCAGGCAGAGCGCTATCTCTCACGAGTGGGAGTTGGCTCAGGAAATTCTCCAGGAGATCTTCGCCCTTTGGGGGACCCCTCAAGTGGATCTCTTCGTCTCCAGTGTCAACCGGAAGTGCGAGAGGTTCTGCTCGCGATAATTTTCTCCAAAAGGAGCCTTAGGAGGTGTGTTCGTGGTGGAGTGGTCATTCCCACTGCTGTACGCATTTCCTCCAGTCCCCGTCATCCCGCAAGTACTGCGGAGGTTACGGAGGTTCGGTTCCCGGATGATCCTCATTGCTCCGGCGTGGGCCCGGAGGACGTGGTACCCGGACCTTCTCGACTTGTCCATCTGTCTTCCACGTCGTCTTCCCTACCGAGACGATCTGCTCTCACAGGAGGGGGGGGTCAGGTTCTCCATCCAGAGGTCAGATCCCTCAACCTTCACGCTTGGTTTCTGAAAGGTTGAAGTATAAGGATTGGGACCTCCCTGAAGACGTGATGGAGGTGTTGCTCTCGGCCAGACGGCCCGCATCAAAGTCCCTGTACCGTTGGCGTAAGTTCTGCGAATCGTGCAGGGTTAAGAATGTGGATCCTTTTGCATGTGACATTCCCATGGTTCTGTCTTTTTTGCTTTCTTTCTCATCCTGGTAAGGAAGAGGACAGGCCCCATAGGCTTGATCCTAGGAGAGCGTTAAGCTTTTATATTTCACGCATGTCCCGGGTCAGAGTGGACGATCAACTCTTCATTGGTTACGCTGGAAAGCGTTTGGGACAAGCTGTGACGAAACAGACTTTGTCTCGCTGGATTATTTTGGCTATCTCTGAGTGTTAGCGCTTGGCGGGTAAGCACCCACCCGTCGGCTTACGGGGCCATGGCTGCCTCTACTGCCCTACAGAGGGGGGTTCCTATTCGTAACATCTGTGATGCAGCCACCTGGGCTTCGGTACATACTTTTGTACGTCACTACTCCCTCGATTCCATCCGGGGGCAGGATCTGGCCATTGGCAAGGCGGTCCTTTACTCCGCAATTTGATTGGGCATTCTAAATTTCTGTTTTCTAAATTCTTTTTCCACCTCCTTGCTTGGTACTGCTTTGGGAGTCTGTCATAGATATGGAATACGTTGGAGGACCCAATCCCCTCGAAGAACAAGTTACACTCTTACCTGGTAACGTTCTTTTGATGGGATGGTCTGACGACGTATTCCATATCGCTCCCTCCCTGCTTTCTCCGCTACAGAATTTCTTATGCGATTGCAGCTTACGTTTCCGCAAGGCTTTGTGTGGTCAGACTGGCAGAAGACTGGTGCCACACGTTCTGGGATAAAAAACTACAACTGAGACTACGGGCGTCGTGCGTCCAACTTATAACATCTAGTGACGTCGGCCGTCAGAGGAGGTCCTCGAGGGCGGCGTATCAACATCGACGCAGGACGCAAACGCTGAAAGATTTTCCGAAGCAGCACAGCTGTGGTGATTACTGTCATAGATATGGAATACGTCGTAGGACCACCAGATCGAAAGAACGTTGCCAGGTAAGAGTAACTTGTTCTTCTTAGCTTTTCGCTTCGGGCTTGCGTCAGCGCCTTGGGCTTTCACCAAGTTGATGAAGCCCGAAGCCGCAGCTATCCGAGAGAAAGGAACAAGATTAATAATATATCTAGACTACCTTTTACTCCTAGCAGAGAATCGGGGAACGGTAGAATATCAGACGAAGTGGGTCCTAGACCTGTTAGTCACAGGGTTTTCTAGTGAACATAGAGAAGTATGATACTAAACCAGCAGAGAGATAGATTTCCTCGGCTTTGTATTGGACACAAAGCTACGCTAGAACTACCAGCAAGGAAGATTTGAGATATCAAGTGAGATCAGGATGTGTCTAGGAAGGAAAGTGATTTCATTGAGGATCTTAGCGAGAATAGTGTGCCTCCTAGCAGCCTCCATACAAGCCATATTTTCGGGTCCCTTACACTATCGAGCCTTACAGAGATTGAAGATCAGGCACCTCCAACAAGGATTAAAATACCATCAATCGATACCGTTGGATCAGGAGTCCGTCACAGAACTGGAATGGTGGTTGCAGAATATGGACGCCTGGAATGGGCGTGCCATTTTTGGAGATGTCCAGACCTGGTCATAGTCGGTTGCCAGTAGTTTAGGCTGGGGAGCACGATGCAGGGAATTACAGACGGGAGGCAAGTGGAGCGCAGAAGAGTTAAACTTACACATAAACTGCCTAGTGCTTCTGGCAGGCTCCTTCGCGATAAAGACCTTCACGAGACACAAAGTGAAGTCATGCGTACTGCTGAAGATGGACACCATATCAGCGGTGTGTTGCATAAACCACTTGGGTGGAACAAGATCCAAGATGCTAGCGGAGCTGGCAAAGGGTTTTTGGCACTATTGCCTACAGACAGGAACGTCAATGACAGCAGAATACTTGCCCGGGGCACTGAACATGGTAGTGGGCCGGAATTCCGATACCTTCCAGACTCCAGAAATTGGAGGCTGGTCCCAGCAGTATTTCAGATAGTGGGGTCCATTACACACGGATCTGTTCGCGTCTCGCCTCAATGCGCAGACAACCAGCTACTTCAGCTGGAGGCTAGCCCCAGACACAAGCGGGACAGATGCATTCCTGCAAGACTGGGCAGGCGGACCCCATTGCGCATTCCCTCCTTTCATGATGCTGAGCAGAGTGCTAGCGAAATGTCGGAGGGAGAAAGCGGAACTAGTGCTAGTAGCACCGTTGTGGAAAGCACAAGTATGGTTCCAGACCCTGATGGAACAATCGATAGACCTGCCGAGAGTCCTCCCCGAAGGAGAGCGACTGCTCATGGACCCAGCTGGGCAGTATCCTCCTCTGAGAGGGACACTCCCGATCATCGTGTGTAGAATATCAGGAAACGATGGGAACTGCCAGGCATTTCGATGCAGGCTGCAGAGCTCATTGCAGAATCCTGGGCTCCGGAGCCGAAATGCAAGGTCCTATGGGACGTGCAACAGATATCTATCTCTCAAGCAGCTGTCAGGCAAGTTAACAATGCTACTGTGTCCCATATCCTGTAAACAGGTGTCAGATATTAAAGCATTAGAGATCAGTAGGAGGACATTTGGCCCGGAAGGAGTGACCTTCGTGATAGTGCAAAGGACTAAGACAGGCACTTCACCAGTGCACTATCCATATTTTCCGTATAACATCAAATGGTGCGTAGCAAGCTGCATCAAAGAGTACGAAGCTAGGACAGCAGAGAATAGAGCAGCAAGCACGACTAAATTGCTAATAGCAGATAGGAAACCTTTCCATGCTATAAAGACTGCTACCATTGATTGACAGAAATATGGCGCCCACTCCGTAAGAGGAGCAATGGCGTCTAAAGCATATACAGCAGGAGTACCCTTACAAGAAATTATGTCAGCAGCAGACTGGGCTAATGATCGCACCTTTAGGGAATTTTATTTCAAGCCGGCTGAGAGTATAACAGTTAAAGTATTGGGGCAGTTTTAACAAGCATAATGCTCACCCCTAGTCTTGTCATAGAATAAAGATTACCCCTGCTAACTGCGCAGGGAGTGTTAATTCTATTAAAGACTTGGAGGCAAGCATTAGTTCCCACCCATGGTTGTTGTTAATCATAGATTCTGTATGCATATTCTGTGATGATATGATAACAAAGCTAGACACCAGCCTGATACTCTATTTTGTGTCTTCCTTAGGGGAATAGCAGAAGAATAATTGAGTGAGGGACTAGTGAGGAGAAGGCGAGTGCAGCTCAAGGAATTGACGTCCAGTTGGAGTGGAAAAAAGGTCTTCACCCTGTTGGCGGGACGAAAAGTTAATGGTTAAATGACATCCAGAGCACGTAAAAGAGAGGAGGAGCTCGGGGACAGGAAGTGGTCATAGCTGAGCTGGAGTATGAAGGACTACAGAGACTATGGGATTCGTAGTTCAAAAGTGGGAACGTCACTTGTAACATTGCAATGTTGTTGTTTTTGGTTATAGTTGTTGAAACTGCTGAAGAGTAGTAATAAATGAAGTTGAAGCATAATGCTTGCCTCCTAGTCTTTAATAGAATTAATACTCCCTGTGCAGTTAGCAGGGGTAATGTTTATTATGGTGCTTGCATTAAAATTCAAAGGCAGTCAGCAACTCGACATTAGTTTTCAGTTTTTGGCATACTGCATCCTTTTTTCTTAAATTGACACATTTGACACTAATGCTGTAACGTTTGATAATGCATATGTTAAGTTTCTGTCCTTCTGTGCGATTGTTTGCTAGCTGCATCTGTATACTATTAAGGTGCTTGTATTATAATAGATGGGCAGTAAGCGAGCAATGAAGCAAGCGCTGTCAAGGAGGGCTGTTTCTGCTTCTGCAAGTCGTACTGCACCGACTTATTGCTGGACATTTACTTCACTGCTGGAATTGCAGAAATAGCGTCAAATTGTAATGATGAAATTCTGACACCTAAAGAGATAGAAGGCGAAGCCTTGTATGAAGTATTTAAATCGCGAAGGGGGAAAAAAAAGAAAAACAAAAATAATAGAAACCAGAATGCCTAAAAAAAAATGAAAAAATATGCTTAAAGTAAATTATCGCTCTAATAACGCTAAAAAGATTATACAACAATTGTCAACAACTCATTACCCTACGTCTATAAAAATGATGGGTAAAGCATAAAAGAAAAAACACGTGGAAAATGTAACTGAAAAAATTTGCGAACATGAAAAAGACAATGACATTGATAGAATCAGTATAGAAGAGGCTTTAATTGATGCTGACGTATTAATGAACCTATCAACATATTCATTGCCATCTGACTCAGTACAATTAGGTGATGAAGACTCTGGAATGAACACGGATGTCGGGAATGTGAAAAGCTACACCTTGGGTGATCTCATTGTAAACAATTTAACTGTTCAAAAGGAAATACATTTTCTTACTTTGGAGGAAAAATTAAAATTGATAACGGCTATAAAGAGCTCAGCTAAAACCGATACTAGTTCAATATTTCATGAATGCAAAATAGTTTTAAAAAAAAGTGGAATGACTGATCTAAGGCCTGCAGATCAATTGTTGATAAGAATGTGAGAGCGCAGGAGAGGTGATCCCTTCCCAAATCGTTCTACTCTGATGTTTGTATTTAAAGTATTACCAAAACTTCAATTAATTAAGACATGTGATATTGAATCTTTGCTGTTTTTTAGAACCGAATGATGGATACGGTTGTGCTAACCATTCCATTTATGATCATAAAAGAACTAATTTGGAATGAGAGGCATAGCCTTAAAGAAGCAGGATTTCATATTGAATTATTAGCCCCTAGTCAACTGAAGGACAGCAAATAACTTTCGAGGGCCAAACAAAAATGATAAATTGTAAGGGTAATTCTGACGAATTGGTACCTTCGGTACAATTCGAAGCTGTCAAGCAAATAGACTCAAATTCAGACTGGTCATGGATAGCCAAAGCTATAAATAACAAACATTCACATTCTAGAGAATAATTCCAAAGCGAGGATTTGTTTAGAACTATGATAGCTAGCTGGAATACAAGAGGACATAGACACTGCTTACCTCTTAAACAATGTAAATGAAAAATCTTATGCTAATGCAGAAATAATAGCTCTGCAAGAAACCTGGTTACTATCTGAGCTAGTACTGCCAGGGTACCAATTAGCATGTAATTCAGCCGTTTATAGTGGCAAAGGGAGACCATCAGCTGGGTTATTAACAGCTGTGAAATTAGTTATGAATAGTTATCTATTGGCCTGGGCTTCTCCGCATCCATGTGTGCAACTAACACAAATTATATTTAAAGATCAAAAGAATATTATAACATCTCAAATCGCAGTTCTTAACCTATATTGGAACCCAGCTATGATACTAGATAGACCTTTCATGGACCATGTCATAGATATGCTTAATCGTATAGTTCAAGATGGTGAAATTGCTTGGTAAATAATAGTGGGAGATTTAAATTGGAAGTGTATTGAAATATCGAACTCAAAATTATCAAGTAGAGCAAAATAGTGGTTAGATCTAATGAAAATTAGATGCTATAGAATGCTTAATGGAACTTCAGAAAATGATACAACCCCAAGATCTACTTGGTCAAGGCAGTTACTGCATGCAATATTGGATTACGCTTTTATTTCTGAACACGGGATATTGCAGGTAAAAAGACTTTGGGCCTCATTACGAGTTTGGAGGTAGCCATGCCGTTTTGTAGCGGCATGGCTACCCCCAAACTCTGGTCCGGATCCCGCAAATTGGGACTTACCGGGCCATTCCAACCTTGGAGGGCCCGGTAATGCCCTTTTGCGGGAACCGGACCCGGTAGATCGCCATTCCCATTTGAGCCCCCATAGGGCTCAAATGGGAATGGGGAGCATGCTGACAACGGGCCCGTTAATGACGGACCCGTTGCTAGCATCCTGTTCTGCTAGCAGGTCCCGCTCTGCACGTCTGGTCTGGCCAGGCGTTCAGAGCGGGTCCCGCTGCAGAACTCGTAATGTGGCGGGCCGGAATGAACGGTGCCGGTCCCTTACCGGCACTGTTCATTCCGCGGCTGCCCACCCTCGTAATGAGGCCCTTTGTCATTTTGCCTACTCCAGCCAGCGATCATGATATGTTGGTAATCTTATGTTTGGTCCTTCTAAACAAGGTTTTGGAGTATTTTGCTCCCATTGAAACGTACAGGCAAAATAAAATTAGATGGTCAAATTATAACCTGAAAAAGTTAACGGCAATAGTGACAAAGAATAATCAGATTGACCATATGAATTTAAATGAAACATATATAGGTGCCCTTCAGATTTTAAGACCAACTCAAAGACAAGGAGGGCGGATACGGTTTCTTCAAAAATGTAATTTTGACCCGATTGTTTCTACTTTAAAAAAAGAAAGGAATAAAGTAGCTAGACGTATTGTGCATTTAAAATCAAAAAACTGGAGATTGCCTTCTAGCTAGCATACGTGCGAAATATAAGAATCCATTGAGACCAAGAGAGAAAGATCCAAGTAGCAAATGGAACAATGTTGCATGCTTTGACTGCAAAATCAGGTTCAGAAATATGGAGACTATTAGAAACTACACGAATGACGCTAATGCGTCAATCGTGTTGAATATTGTTAGCAAGACTAATTGGAATTCATATTTTACGAGTATATTTGCAGCAACTGATGGGGTAAAAATAATAACGCTTTAGTATCTAGAGAAGAAGCAAAATTGGACACAATTGATTTTTCTTATGAGGATATTTTAATAATTAAGAAACTAAGCTGCACTAAGGCTCCAGGCCTGGATGTCTTGACAAATGTTGTTCTAAAGGCCAGACCAGAAAGTATTGCGTACAGGATGTGTTCCACCTACATAGCGCAGTGCCGTAATTATTCCATTATTCAAGAAGGGAAATAGGAACGATCTAACCAACTGTCGTCCTATTGCCCTTCTTGATATTCCTGGAAAGATATTTGCACGTCTAATTCTTGCAGAATTGTCGACTTGGCTGAGAATTGGCAGCACGATTGACCCTTGTCAATCGGATTTTATAGCTGGTTTGGAGACAACAGTAAACTTGATGTTTCTATCGGCTCTTAAATATCAAGCTATACATTCAAAACAGAATATCTATTTAGCATTTGTTGACCTTCGCCAGGCCTTCGGTTCAATATCGAGACATGTATTGTGGCAGAAGTTGCAATATGCAAACTGTCCTCCTTCGCTCCTGTATTTGGTACAACAGCTTTATACCCAAACTTCAATAAAAGTCAAGCTTGATCAAGCAGGGAAATTGTCAGAAGAAATACAAACTCACTGAGGATTGAAGCAAAGCTGTGCCCTTGCAGCAATATTGTTTAATTTTTATATCCACGGCATGGGTGACTTGAACTCTCCGATCTTTTCCTCCAAAAATAGGCTTGATGAAAATATCAAGATTGTTGTTTGCTGACAACGTTGTATTGGTTGACCAAATCCCGATAGGGCTTCAGAGGCAGTTAACATCCCTTGATAAATACGCAATAGAAATCATCTATCTATTAATTCGGCTAAATCAAATATAGTAATTCTCCCTAAATCGAAAAAACATCAACTAGTAAAAGAAAATTGGTGGGTTGGTAAATAGAGATTGGAAATTGTTAGGGATTTATAAATATGTGGGCGTAAATATAAATGGGATATCAGGTGATGCACCCTATAAGAAAGATGTGTTAACTAAAACAAATAATCTGACATCGCAAGCAAAGGTTTTGGCACATATGTTTTGATTTTTTATGTACAAAAAGTAATTCCAATAATTACCTATGGTGCGCATACTAATAACCTCAAAGATCAGCTGAATTGGGATAACTTAAAGGGTCAATTCTGTAAGCCAAATTTGGGTTTACCATGTGAAGAGGAAGGACCTCAACCTCACAACAACCGGCAGCCGGTTAACGAGAGCGGTTACGAGTCAGTACCCGAATGTGGTCGCAGCCGCGAGTTGCTTGAACGAGACCACCAGACAAGTAAACCTGCCCGCGACTCGGGAAGGAACGGCGTCCGCGGTTCAGAAGTTGACCCCTTGTCAGAACTTGGCAAGGAAGCAAACGGCGCCCGCGGTGCGGAATTCGACTGCCGTTTGCACTTATACAACGTGTCGGATGAAACCGATGCGAAACACAACACACCCAATACGGCCACATGGATTTGGGGTTGGTCGGATAGCACGGACCCCGACCATGAGGCAGCAATAATACCCGCTCCCCGGGCCTGTTACTTACTACACTCACCTGAAGTTCTCCCCAGCAACAGTCAGAACCGGACAGGAGGGACATGGGAGAATGTAGCGGAGCAACCCTCGACCAGAGAGAAAGGGGGCGGGGCTTCGGGGAATATTTATAGACGTGGCAACAAAGGTGCCTCTGATTGGTTGATTAGTGTTTTGTCCCTATAAAAGAGTGACACTGACAAAGGACTGTGTTTCTTCCACGCTCTTTCCGAACATTCGACCTGAGGGAGAGAGAGTCACACCAGAGAGGCTCTGGGCCTATGAAGATTGAAAGGAGGAATTTGAAGACTCATCCATACCGAAGAAGACTGAATTAGATTGTTTATATTTCTTTTTTTTCTTCTCTTCCACCTGAATAAAGGATTTTAATTTTCTTCATCCCTGCCTTCCTGTCTCATCTTTACATACCAATATGAGTATCCCAATTCAGATTGTTAGATATGAGCTAGGGTTAACTTCCTTACAAACGGTGGTTGAATGGCAGACTGAGTTTTTATCGAAAATTACGCCTGCAAGATAATCATAAAAATACACTAATAACCACAATAGCAAAGGCTTAAAAGAGACTAAACCAGGGAGATTTTTTTTATCAGTGGGAAATATATTGTAACTTGATTCTGTTAAAGGCAGAGACTGACACAAAATTGCTGTTGGAGAATCCAGATGGAGTCAAGAAAAAGCTGTATGATCTTGACTGGCTTGATCTATGGGATAATTGTCAGAAATATAATATAATGTGTGTAGGTTGTTTTTCGATTAAAATCAGGAAAAGTCTGCCTAAATATTTATTGAAATTTCCCGACCCCGAATATCGAAAGGCGATTTTAAGAATGAGGTTTAATCTCTGGCCAACGAGATCAGCAATTGCAAAGCTCCTTAAAAACCAGATTAAAGGTAATAAAATGTGCGGCTTTTGTAGTGATCCTTTTAATGAATGAAACATAACCACATTTAT
Organism: Ambystoma mexicanum; assembly: GCF_040938575.1. Classification (NCBI taxonomy): domain Eukaryota; kingdom Metazoa; phylum Chordata; class Amphibia; order Caudata; family Ambystomatidae; genus Ambystoma; species Ambystoma mexicanum. The sequence continues at coordinate 463,097,965 of NC_090921.1, forward strand.
TGATGGAATGTATTGCATTATCAACACAAAGTTTTTTTAAAAACATTTTTGGGAGTTTTTAAATTGTTAACGACCGCAGATATGTGGAATAGAATGTTTAATGCTGAACCCATATCCTTGAATCTGGCTGTGATATCGTTTTTAAATCAGCTGCAACTTGAAGAGTGACTGAATTAAATGTTGCAAATTTTAATGTTAATCACGATTCTCAAAATATTTATGAAAAATGAAGTTTAAAAAAAAAAGGTATGTATTGAATGTTTAGCTATTGATGCCATTTAACTGGTTTGGTAGTTTTAAACTTTTTGTACTTTATTGTACTGATGTATTGCTATGTTTTAAGTTTGTATTAATATGCTTACATTTGTATTGAAAATGTAAAAATGTTTAACCAATTCAAATAAAGAATTAATAAAAATGTGATGGGCAGTAAGTTACTCCTTCTCCCCCTCTAATATGGCCGACAAGGCAGCGTGCACTGGGACACATATTGGCCTCTCGTGTATCAGGTGCACGGTAAAAAGAAAGTAAGTACATGGAAAGTTGCTTGTACACGCCTCTTTTAAATAACGTTGTGTGTTAATGTAATTGTATGTGAGCAAGCATCCAGTTCATTACAAAACACATCATGCAACTGTGCCGTATAAGCCTGGGCATGGGGTTTTCAATGATAAAATAACTTTATTCAGGAAATTTGACTTGATTTTTACTGCCAACTGGAATGTGACTGAAATGTTCTTGTGTTAGCATTACACTGGTTTTTGGAGTGTGTCCATGTATGTATGTATATGTTGTCCCTGTAGTTATGGTTTAGTTGCTCAACCCATACAGCAGTTTTTGGATGGCTTATCATTTTGGCACTGTTCGACGAATCCTCACCAAACCTTGCAAACATTGCAAAATCGTTCAGAAGTGGCATATACAAAGTGTCGTCTAGTTTCGTCAAGGGGGGGGGGGGTTATAGTTATAGGCTGGTATCTGCATCCGGTCTGCAGACTAATTTCCTGATTCGGTGTCTGACGCCTCTGGACCAATCAAGGGGCGTAGTGTACACGGGCAACAAACATACATGCTGATTGGTTATTGAAAAACGTGAGCTGCCTAAAACATTGTGAAACGCCATATCGCATCCACGGACCCCAGTGGGGGAAAAAAAACTCTAGGAAATATATTTGGGGTTATTTTGTGGCTGAAAGAGTGTGGGAAGGGTGGGGGTGTGGGAAGAAGTGAAGATGAGCAGTTTATGTAGGTGGAAAACGTCTGTGTGGCTGATGCTGAGTCCACAGTAATTTTTGCTGTCCTCATCCGTATTCCGAGCCATGGACCTATGTCCGCGGACATCATTGGGACTGAGAGGTGTTCAGTGTATTGGTATATTTATACATATTTTATTAAATTAGTGAGTGTGAGTAATATATATGTTTGGAATACAAATACATATTATTAGTTACTGAAGTGTGTAAAGTGTTTCTACCATGGTTAAAGTGTATTGTTGTGGACTCAGCAAGGTTATACCATGGCTGAAGATTATAGTTGTGACCATGGCCAGTGTGTACATTCTTGGGGGCATGGTTGTATAGTTGTGGGTATGGCCATGGCCAGTGTCCAGATTCTTAGGGGCACAGCCATATTTTTAACAGTATCAGAGTGAAACTCTGGCCCTGTATGGGTGTAAGCAGGAATGGCTATTCCTAATGGAATTGGAGTGAATCACTCACAATGCATAAGTGTATGAGCAGCACTAACATTTATAATTCTGTAATGTTAAGGGGAATGCACTCTCTGAACACGTTTGTGGTACAATTAACTTGCAATTGATGTGAGCCGGTGGAACATAGTGGCAATATATGGCATCTGATGGCAGTTGTAAAAGAGGTTATTGTAATGGAGATGTGTGCGTGCGTGTGTGTGTGTGTGTGTGTGTGTGTGTGTGTGTGTGTGTGTGTGTGTGTAAATATATGCGGTGTGCAAGCTGTGTGTCCTGTGCTTACTGTGAGGAGGCTGTGTTTCACTTTGGCTCCAAATTCAAAAATTACCTCCAGCTTCTTGGGAGTCCTATTTCTATTTCCTGCACAACACGGAGCGCTGCGCAGTGTGCAAGCTGTGTCTTGTGACTGGCGTGTGACGGGCAGATCTAATTTCATATCTCGCAGAGTCGGTAAGATTCACATCATCGTTTTATCGTACCTTACTGACTGAAATCACTGCCTAGTACAGTGCTGAATCAAGTTGGAAAGTAACACGAAATTGTAAGGAGTGCTTGATAACTATAACCATCTGCTTTTCAAAGTGCTTGTATTTTGTCTTCCTGATAGCGGATTAATCAGTTGTTGAAAATCAACACACACAGACTCTCAACTCGACCCCCCAGCTGTGAGTGCGTAGCCTTTGCTCTTTGAACAGCGGAACATTAACTGGAGGTTGGAATTGAATGGAAGTTTAATGCAGAGACTGCAACAATACGTTCTTCCATCAGAGTGGGAAGCACGTCAGACTTTTAAGTTTGTTTAGAAGTATCTCTACATTTTCTCTGTGACTGCAGAGCTTTTGCTCTTTGAATAGCGTTGAAATTAGGAGAGTTAAAAATTGCATGCGAATATCCTCAGGCAGTCACTGCGACTGTGGCCCCATAGACTCTCTGAATAGTCCAAGAAGTATTTCGATCGTAAACTGCTCTGATGTGTTTTTGAGTTCTTGCTGTGACTGTGGAGCTATTGGCTCTTTGAACAGCGTTGGAGCTACTTAATTTTGTTATATTTGAAAAAGTGTTAACCGTTGACTGCTGTAGAGGAGTGATTAAATTGTTGACACACTATTTGGATGGTACTGCATATTTTTGTTGGTTAATTGAATATTTAAGTCGTACAAAACAATGATTTATATTTGTCTAATACATGACACAGGTTCCATATTCTTTAAAAGCAGGAATGCCTAAGGATATGGTAATTTTAAGTGCTTCATTAGTCTTGAAATCAACCCCCTTGAAACCATCTCCAGCGAACGCCATTAAACGTAAGCTGCCTGGCCAATTGTGTTCAGCAAATGAAAAAAGGCGTGTGCTGGAGATATTGGAGACTTTTGTCTACCTCGCTCCCATCTGAGCAGCTTTTCACCACTGATAGATGGTGCTAAAACAAGTACTTCTGAAACATCATCTCTTATATCTGCAATGGTACCTGAGAGTCGAGTACCATTGAACACAGCCATTTATGGTACCCAAATGATGTTGCTGGATGAACTCCGGCCTGCAACTAATCTGTAGTAGATTTGGTCACTCAAGAGGAGCCAATTATACAGCAAGTATTAGCACCTGTACTCCATATGTGTCAATCACAACTCAATAATCTAGTGATCACACTAGGGGCAGCAACCGCACTTTATACCTTACCGACCATAGTAAATCAGTCTATGGAAAACCTCTCCATTATAGCGTCTTCATTACTTATTGATTCTGAGGCCATTAGCCTCTATCAATCACCCGCTCTTTTTGTAAATCCTGATCAAAATTCAGTTGTGTTGAATGCAAGTTCAGTCCAGAATAGAACTCAGCAATCAATACAACCTCACGTGTCCCAATTGTTGTCTCAATCACCTGTAAAATCTCAAACCTTACTGAAAATTGCTTTAAAGGCTATGCAAATGACAATTGTGACATTAACATTATTTGATACATTGGACTATAAGATCACGCAACAAACCAAACAAATAGATATGATTGTAACATGGATGAATGATCTTATAACTGATCAGAAGTATACAGATCACAAAAGAATAGCACTTCTTGAGCCTAAAAATCTAGTAATACATCTCAAAGTGTAAGGAATGAGTTTGTAAATAAATGTGTGTGCCACTTACCTAATAGTGTAAGTGAGGTTTCAGCAATTGCTGCTATCATTGGTCCGATTGAGGACAACGGAGTCCAAGCCCCTACTGCTGCAACAAACCAAATAAACATTTCTGAAGTAGTGGTCCAGTTGGATGCAACAAAAACTGCACTTCCCACCAATTGAAAAAAACTAAGAATCAAAAGAGCATTCGGCCACGATCTAGAGCCAGTATCAAACAATTTGTTAAACGAATAATTCCAAAGAAATTTCCCCAAAGCTTGACCCCAGCTGCACTTACTAAGCACAAATTTATAGTGGCTAATCGGAATAACAAGACTAACTCACAAGTAACTCATGTGAGTGATTATCCCCCATTAAATGATTTAGTGTCTGCAATAATGATCTTGCAAGGAAATACAATTGCTCAATCCACCATTTCTTGTGAGGCAGTGATTCTCACTCATAAATCATTGATTTGACCAAAAATTCTATAACTTTATATAAAACAGACCAGACATCGTCCGATTTGATCTTAACAGATATTAGAGCTCAAATTGATAGATCAATTGAGAAATATGTCCAATTACAACAACTGCATGCATTTCCATCTGCATTGATACCGAAATTAACAGATTGATGCAGGCTCACATGTTGCAGATGCCCATAACAAAACACAAACACCAATTATTGAATTTAAGATCAACTCTCAAACATCTTTGCAAAAAAGCTAATGAAGACTGTGAACTTCCAAAGGCCCCATAAGACTAACTAAAGAGAGTGAGATAAATGATGATCAAATTGAAGAACAAATGTCTTATAACAAAGTGAGCAATATCAAAGCTGACCTTCCCAACTTTGTCAAACTATTCCATCATGAGTAACTCAACTCTATAAGCTCTGCGTCACCCAATTACCTGTAACCGTATGTAACAGTAAAAAAAAATGGTTGAGGAGAGTAACAATGCATCCTTACCAATACGCTCTGGGGTGTGCAATGACCCGCAGATCAATCCATTACCCACAAATATTGAAACCTCATACAAAACAAATCACATGACAAATGAGAGAATGACAACTGATATTCAGGGTCAAATAGCTTAAGACAAAGCACCAAAATATTGGAGGCTTTGGTAAAGCGCCAAAATATTGGAGTCTTTGGTCCAATGTTACGAACAAATTCACAAGATCATACAAAGCATGTAGAATTTGACCTGACCCCACAATGTTCAAAAAAGGCTGAGCAACAGTCTGTGGGATCTAAATCGTTTGAGGATGGACAGAGAAACGCGGTTTAATCTCCTCAACCTCCTAAGCAACCAGACAAATGGAATAAATATCATTGTTTTATCTTAGTGTCGTCCTGCTTCCTTTACTACATATGACCTGAATCGATTGAGTGTTCTAGCAATCATTGAAGAAATTTGAACTTTGCAGGAGATTAGTTCAATAGATATTGAACAAGTAGAATTCCTCAATCAGGACCATCTATCGATAGTCCGATTGTGACTGGCATCAAATGTAGTGAGAAATGTATTGTGGCAAGCACGCATCGATCTGTTTGCACTGGGGTTGGTGCTGGCGCAAGATCCCACAGTTATTAACACTGAGAAGGACCAGAAACCTGTTAGGAATTTTAACCCCTATCTATCCACCAAATTGCAAAATATTCAAGAAAATGTACATCCAAGTAAGTCGACTCAATCTAGGAATTATGAGTCTCAAGGATGGTCAAAGTCATCACTCATTACCATCCTTGACATCTCAACCGCTTGTATTGTCCTTGGCAAGTTGGAGCACATGCTGTTTTCCGCACTTGTTGGGGTCAAGCGCTGAATTTGTCACGGCCCGTGACCCAAAACCCCACTGGCATGGTCACATGCCAGGTAGGGTTAAGGCTCAGGGTTCACTTAGGGCCCCAAAGGCCTTGCACTATCTGCATGGACTCTCCTGGAGTCAGTCCTGGCGCCTTTGGCCAGGCTCATGTTCAGATTGGGACACAGTCTTGAAGGGACTACTTTTCATTGGAGGCCTGCAGCCAACATGGAGGCACCCACACAGCCTAGTTCCTAGAACCAGACTGTGCAGTGCAGTGTTTTGGGTGTAGTAGCCCGGACTACTTTACCTGGACTACTTTACTAGAGGGCTATATAAACCACACCCAAGTCACAGAACGTGCTTTGCATTATTCTGCAGGCAGCAGCGTGACGCTCATCGTGTCCAGAGATCACGATACGGCGATCCTTGAACAGTGGACCTGCAGAGGAGACAAAAGAACATCCTTAGCAGTCTCTGCTTACCTGCAGCTTCCAATCCGTCGAGTATCCGTCTTCCTGCAGCTGCGTCTTCCTGCAGCTCGCGGTCTTTCATCCAGTCGGCAGCATCACCGGGACATCACGCACGCACCATGACGAAGCACCTGGAGAGAGAGCGAAAGAAGGACAATGTTAAAACAGGTTACCCACAGCATTTACTGCAGTAATCACAAGAAACTCACCTGGCTGGGCATTTCTTGGCCGGCTCCGCTCTGGAAATCTTCACACGCCCAGAGAGACCATCGTGACCTGAAAAGGAATAAAGAACACAAGTTAGCAAAAGAAGACATTACCGCGCCGCACTTCGCGCTTAACCTACCATCCATCACAAGCTCCTGCGTCCATCATCCGGTTAGGAGCCCGATCCAAGCATAGTAAAAACTTGTCATGTTTGAAATGGTTGACCTTGATGAGCAAAATAAACTTTGTCATGTGTAATGGATCATTGCTAGGAGATATCTCCCCCCACAAACCACTTGGCAGAGAGCCAAGTGGTCATCTATTCTCGACTATGTATATGCTGGTGCAAACACATTCAATAGAGAAATGGAATTTAAGGTAATAAAACAATTGTATAGCGATCATGAACTATTGGTATTTCGATGGTCGCTTGTTTTTTCGACCCACAAATCCAGAATCAGACAGATTTCCTTTCTGCATGACTGTCAACAATGCCAGGACGAGATTTCACTGGAATGAGCATAGACTCATATCATTAAATGAGAATATTGAGCTTAAGGACACTGGTGCAGTGACCAAGAGAGAATCATATACGGCCTTCATACATCTGTATCAAATGCATTCTTGTACAACGACTCACACCTATTATAAACCTTGGCATGAGTATGATGCAGAAGTCCAAAATCGAAAGGCTGTTTTGCCTAGAGAGAAAAGAGCAATAATAACCTCAGATTTGATTGACAAAAGGAAATCAATCCATGCCTTAAATTGCATATACAGAAAGTGGTTAAGATCCTACTAAATTCAGTTACATCAATCGGATGGAGAAGCAATGCTCAAAATGGTCTACACTAAAAACACTGCTCAAATTTGGTCACTAATCAACACAGCTAACCATTCCAGCAAAATGTCAGTCCAGATAAACGGAGTGGATGAAAGTGAATGGGTTGCCCATTACAGCAAGCTATACGCCTTTCCCAATGGAAATGAACAAAATCGAAGTTGGGGAAAAATCGAACTATGCGGGGCTCCACGTTCTAGAAGAGGATGTTTTGTTTTACATAAGTAGATTGAGTGCTTCAAGGGCCCCTGGTGGTCCGGATGGCTTGAATAACCATATGTTTAAACAACATCCTAATTTATGAGCCAAGATTCTTTATACTATCTTTAATCAAATTATAAAATCTAATGCCGTACCGGATTCTTGGCATCGTTCCATCATTGTTCCTATTTTCAAGAGAGGCGATTGGTCTTGCCCAAACAACTATTGCTCTCTTGGATGCCCCGGAAAAAATCATTTCACGATTCATAATAAGAGATTTTAATAGATTGACATTAGATCATTTCCAGCGTGATCCCTTTCAAACAGGATTTATCCTGGGCCTAGGAACTTCCATTAATCTAATGACAATATCCTCTGTTATATCACATCATGCAATCTGGAAACGGCCATTATATTTGGTATTTGTCGACCTACAAGCAGCTCTTGAATCAGTCTCTAGATAATTGTTACCCGAAAAACGGATTCAACAAGGGTGACCGTCATATTTAGTCTCCCTAATTAGACTTACATACTGATAACACTATACAGGTAAGACTGTCGCTAGATGGAAAATTAACATCATCTATTGTCACACATAGAGGGCAGAGGCAGGTGTGTACCCTTGCCTCTGCCCTCTTCAATTTCTTCATTTCTGATGTTGGCGAGGAATTTCAAAACATTATTTCTGACTCACTGGTTAGCAAACAGGATTGTTACACGTTTGCTTTACGATGATGTAGTATTAATGTCTAAAACACCAGAAGGCCTCCAAAGATTGTTATATTCTCTTGCAGTCTATGTTTAAGCCAACTTTCTATCTATACATTTGGATAAGACTAAAGTAATGAGGTTTAACATCAGCAGAAAACAGAAAAACAAAAGTTATAAGTGGACTCTATAAGATGTAGAACTAGAATGTGTCCATCGATACACACATTTATGAATCATCATTTCCGATTGCGGAGATTTAGCAGCATACATTGAAACCTTAAAGAATAAAGTTTCTACAGCCACTTTCCAAGCCATGATTATCCAAGCTAAATATGGCAAATTCACAACTGCGCCGGCTATAACATACTATTTGCAAAAAGTGTCACCCATTTTATTATATGCATCAGAAACGAAACCTATAATATCTGAAAGAACATGGATGCAGCTGGAGACTAAATATTGGCGGCGCTTGTTGCATTTGCCAAATTGTACACCAATAGCTTGGATAAGACACAAGCTTGGACTTATCTTGTTATATGCATGTTACTTATCGCAGATAACAGCCCTTTTCAGAAAGTGTATCATGGCTCTCCAACCAACTACGATAATGGGAGTTTTAGCTAATTACATTTTCTCTTTTTGAGAGGAGACTATTTCTAAATGGCGCCAGCTAGTCACGCATACTTTAGCAGATGCAGATCTTACTTTGATTATTTTAATACAAAATCCAACAAGAGCTAAAACAATTTTTTTTTCAATGTGACTGGATAAGAACCTTTGCCAAATGTAAGACATACAGCGACTTCAACGAAAATCCATTCCAAGATAAAAAATACAGTTCACCTGAACTATACGTAGTAAAATACCCTTCCATTATACACAGTGGATTTCATGCGGTTGCGTTTCAACTTATGGCTTACTAAAGACGTTCTTGCAAAACGTAAAGTAATTTCTCAAACAGAGAATCTTTGTCAGTTTTGCAAGACGCCTTCCCAGAAAGAAACGCTGACATTTATTGGTTGAGTGCACTGCGTTGACTGATTTGAGATCAAAATATCTGAAGCATGTAATGGAGGGATATCGCAGATTTTTTTGGGGGTTTTTTGGAAAATTATTCATTGAGGTCATCTTGCGCGAATGAGAATTGGAGCTATGGGTTTCTTACAAACTTTGAAGTTAAAAGAAAGTTAAATCAATATCAGTAAGCTATTTAAATGGTTTAATTTGAAATATTAGAATATTAAATAGAACAGACTATATGTCTTATATGAAGAACTATACTCCCAGGTAGGTTTATTTTTATTTATTTACATGTGTAAGATGTTCTGTTATACCGTTTATTTATAGCTTGTGTGATTTGTCATTATGTAATGTCTTTAACTTGCTAAAATATTGTAAAGTTGACTTAAATCAATAGAAACAAATATATAAGCATGCCTTAATAGATGTGGATCTTCAATCTGCAAAATGAAATGTGTTGTCATGGAAGAGACTGAATCACAGGAGAACTGCATTGTGAGAGTTGAAAGGTACATCTGATCTGGTGAAGTGAGTAGGAGGGTTACATATAGAGTGTTTGGATGTGATTGGTGGATGGATGTGTGATTGGTGGAAAATAGCCAACGAGGGATTGTTACAGATATAGGACTACCCTGTGCGATGACGTCCATGGTTATCCGCGGACTGCACATGCCCTCGGGGTCCTGTGATGAAGCCCAGTCCGCTGACATTTTTTAATGTTTGCATACAATAGTAACCACAAATGGGATGAGTCTTGTTTTATGATGGTGTAATGTGAGTGTGATATCGTTGAACTGGTTGAACCGGACATACCTCAATAGTTGAGCTGCGAACCTAGGATTCAGTAAAGACAAAAGTCACAGAAATTTGAGTTCTGCTTGTTCTGTGCTCTGTATCCCTGTGCCAACAGATGGGTTAATTTTCGAGTGATGCAGTTGCCTGAACATGAAAAATGACAGAATCCTAAATTCACAGCTCAACTATTGAGGTATGTCCGGGGTTCATACATACACATGTCACATTAAGCATGATGAGATTTATTTGAGAAAAAAATTGGCAAGTGGAGAATATGAAGTGTAAAGGTAGACTTTTTTTTTTGTAGATAGCCATGAGTACAGAAGGGTGAAAAAAGTGTGGCAATGTGTGGCACCTGCCAGTGTCCTAAGAAGGCTGGCACATCACAGAGAGCCACAGCAAAAGGCTTGTCTAGTCCGGCTGAAACACGTGTGGACGACTTTGTGGTTGTTAAGCAATAGACACATAAACATGGGGTGTATGGTAATGTGACAATTGGCCTGGTAATGTGAAGCCCTATTTTAATGTAACTGCCTGTGTTTGTGTGTATGTATGTATATATATATATTTCTGAGGCTTGTGGAATCTGCTTAGATCACATGCTGTGCATAGGCCGACATCTAGTGGAAGCTGCGGAGTATTAGTTTGTTTTTCGAAACTCGAAAATGGGCGTCGACACAGGCGTGCCAGTAATACTATCCCTAGTGTGACGTCCACTGTACCCAAGATCCCTCATGCGTCTGGGATCCTCAGATTGTTTTTTTCCGCCATACTGGTCGGAAGCATCTTGCGGAGTCCCCTGGCCTTAGCCATACTTTTGCTAATTATTGCAATTTAAAATTATTTATTGACATCCTTCCCCACCCCAACGTCGACCATCGACACTCGACGACGGCTGGAGAAGACATCGACCGTCGGCTGCTGCACGACAGATCTGGGCCTCGGAAGGCCGCTGGCCTCGGCCCGGGCCTAGTAGGCCGCTGGCCTCGGCCCTGCAAGTAGGGAGAGTGGGGGGTGGTACATACTCTTCACTCTTGGTATATAGGTACACCTTATATATTTCCTACACTTACCAGCCCGCTGCCTCAAGGTGCGTATGGAGGGTACCCCTTTCCAATTCTGCCCCAAGTGCAACTGCAAATACCCTTGGGTCGACAGGCACGCCACGTGCAATCTCTGCTTGCCGAGGGACCACCCCGAAGCGAACTGCAGAGCGTGTAGTAGGTTTAAACCTAAAACACTTAAGGACCGTTCGACAAAGCGTTGGGCCCACCACGCCAGGCAGGCAGCCATGGCAGCGGAGGGCACCTTCAGCGATGGCAGCGACGCCGTACTTTCGGACGGCGAGGGCATTACGGCGTCGAAAGACTGCCGAGCGCAGGTCCCCGACCTCGGAAGGTTGTCCGGCAGGGCGGCTATGGGGAAGACCCCCGGCGACGCAAGCGCTACACACCCTACACACACTAAGCACACTAAGTCCAACCGAACCTCGACGATGTCGACTTCTCGGAAAGAGGCACGGATAGAACGGTCCGACTCGGTGTCCTCTGGGCGCTCTCGATCGAGATCGCCTCATGACGCAAGGCAATCATCCACTCTTGCCAAGAGTGCCTCGCTCCCTAGATTAACGGAAGTTCGATCGTCGGAAGACGAAGACGACTTCCACCCCCAGGACGCGCTCAAAGAGACCGAGAGCGCAGTTAACACCAGCGAGGCCCCACGCCCGAAACAAGATACCTCTCCCGACCCTCGGCACCAGGTGTCGAAAGTCTCTGGGGCCTCCAAGGGGCAGGGAAAACATTTTTCCACGCACGGGGAGGGAGGGAAACAGCGGAAAGCTCAGCCTTCCACTCCTGTAAGACCATCCTTCCACCCCAAGCAGACAGATAAACATAAATCTACTGGGACATCAACATCCAGCAAGGGTACCCTTGATAAGTCCTCTAAGTTGCCTACTAAAGTCATACCCTGTTCCAAAGAATGGTCCAGTGAGGACATAGACAGGGTCATGTCAAGGATGTCTTCCTTAGCTGATTTTTATGACAAAAACCCAGAACATTTCCTTTCGTATGACCCTCAAGGGGCCACACCCTCAGGCTCCTCTGATCCTATCCCCCTAAGTAAAAAGGCCTGGGTCGAAAGACCTGACCCCTTCGAGGTACAGCCTTACTCTACTCCATACTCTACTCCACACCCCAGATACCAAGGGAAACCTTTCCCTGAAGGGGACCAGGAGTATACAATTATGGAGGAACGAACCGGGTCTGAATACTATGCGGAGGATGAGGACCTCGAGGAGGTAGAAGATGAGCAGGAAATTTACAGAGTAGATTCCCCGGTAGAGAGCGAAGCCCCAGTTACCGACTCGCCAGTTGATAACCAACCCCTCCTTAATGAAGTTCTTGCTCGCGCAGCAGAACATTTTCACATCGACACACACGGTGTACAGGAGGAAAGGGACTTTGCAGAAGAGTTGGTGGGAGAGAGGAGGCCGGTCGCTCAGACCATCCCTATCCTTAAATCCATCCAACGTAGAATAGATCCATCCCTGGTGAATCCTAACCTCACCAGAGCCGTCAACCCCAGAGTCGAAAAACTTTTTCGGGCAGCCCAGTCTGACCCTCTTTATATAAGAGGTCATCTTAAACCAGACTCCCTAGTGGTTACCAACACTCGGAAGAGGGCTGGGACACCCTTATCGTCGTCGGAAGCTCCTCCCGACAAGGAGAGCAAAAGACTGTACGGGTTTGGCAGGAAGGTAGCCTCAACGTCCGCCTACCAAGCAAGGATTGCAAACTCCACCACCCTGTTGGCAAGTTACAACTGCCATCAATGGGAAGAGGTCGCGGCGCTCATAGCCTCTGCTCCTGAACCGGTAAAGGGCCAGTTGGCTCGGATCTCGGCAGAAGGGAGAGCCGTGTCTGGTTGCATATTAAAAGCAACTTTCGACACTGCAGACAACGCAGGAAGATTGATAGCAGAAGGTACTGTTATCAAGAGACATGCGTGGTTACGGTAGTCGGGGTTCAAAACAGAAACACAGGCTTCATTAATAGACAAGCCGGTGGAACCAGATCTATTGTTTGGGAAAGCGGTCGAAGACGCACTTAAGAATGCCAAGGACGAGTACGAGACTCTCAAATCCCTTGGCCAGCTTACCAACAAACCCCCGAACCAGAGGGGGAACAGTAATTTTCGTCGCCCACGCGGCCAAAATTCACAAAGAGGCAACTATGCCCAAGGACAGGGTACACAATGGAACAACAACCAGCAGTCTACCCAAAGTTACAGTAAGGGTAACAAGAGAGGTCGTGGAAGAGGCAGAGGCAGCCCCAACAAGGGAGGTGGCACGCCTCCGCCAAAGCAGTGACGCTCAGTTCAGGGTCCCTTCTCACGCAACCCCAGTAGGGGGACGCATTTCCAACTTCACCCAGGCTTGGGAAGGGATCACCTCAGACAGATGGGTGCTGTCTACAGTGTCCACAGGATATTGTATAGAATTACTGCAGCGTCCCCGGAACCACCCTCCACGACAAAGAATACACTCCTTAGAACATCAGAAGATCCTTCTCGAGGAGATCGCCATTCTGCTAGAAAAGGACGCGATAGAACTCGTCCCAGGACACCAGGTAAACAAGGGTATCTATTCAACTTACTTCCTTGTGCCAAAGAAAGATTTGACAATGCGCCCAGTATTGGACCTACGGCCTGCCAACAAGTATGTCAAGCCCCAAAAATTCCGTATGACCACGCTACAAGAGGTAATCCCCCTCCTAAAAAAGGGGGACTACATGGCAACCTTGGATATGAAAGATGCTTATTTTCATATTTCCATGCTCCCAGCGCACAAAAAATACTTGCGCTTCAAAGTGGACAGTCGCCACTACCAATTCAAGGTACTGCCCTTCGGGATAGCTTCAGCACCAAGGGTATTCACCAAGGTACTGGCGGTGGCAGCTGCACACCTACGCAGGGAGGCAATCCCAGTGTACCCTTATCTGGACGACTGGCTCATAACGGGGGAAACCCCAAGAATTTGCAGGTCAAACATTCAGAGGATTATCGACCTCCTCCACGAATTAGGCTTCTCTATCAACGAGAAGAAGTCAAGTCTGGTGCCAAGCACCTCAAAACAGTTCCTAGGAGCAATCCTAGATACTCAGAAAGGGTTGACCTTCCCCTCGGAAGAGAGAATTCGGAATATACTACTGCAAATTCCACATTATCAGTCAGGTCAACAAATAACGGTACGCAAAGCAATGCGGTTACTGGGCATGATGGCGTCATGCATTTACCTGGTCCCCCACGCGCGTCTGCGCATGCGTCCCATGCAGGAATGGTTGGCGAAACAGTGGTCTCAGGCAAGTGGTCAGTGGGACGATCTAGTGGTCGTTTCGCCAACACTCGTACAGAGCTTACACTGGTGGACAAAAGAGAATCTCGCAAGGGGAAAACCCTTTTACGATCCCGAAGTACAAGCAGTGGTAACTACAGATGCTTGCCTGACTGGGTGGGGAGCTCACCATCTCCACCACACAGCTCAGGGTCTCTGGTCTCACTCAGTAGCCAAGAACCACATCAACCTGCTAGAGCTTCTGGCAGTATTCCGAGCGCTTCAGGCGTTCGAGCCCCATCTACTAAACTTGTCGGTGCAGATCCGGACGGACAGCACGACAGCCATGTTCTATCTGAACAAACAAGGAGGGACTCGTTCGCCAAATCTGTCCAAGCTTGCCCAGAAAATCTGGATATGGGCACTCAGACGGAACATCTTCCTATCAGCACAACATGTTCCAGGGGAGCTCAATTCCCTAGCGGATGCCCTAAGCAGAGACTCCCTCCCAGAAGAACACGAATGGGTCCTTCACAGAAAGATCGTAGAAGATCTCTTCTCTCAGTGGGGTTTCCCCACTATAGACCTATTCGCCACAAGCGAAAACAAACAATGCCCAGGATTTGCATCCAGGTTCCCCCAGCCAGACTCCCAAGGGAACGCCCTGTGGATGACGCTTTTCCACCAACTCCTCTCATCAGGAAGGTGGTGTACAAGATGAACAAGGAATCGATGACGCTCATCCTAGTTGCTCCCATGTGGGCAAGACAACCATGGTTTCCACACCTACGCAGGATGGCGCTGTGCGAGCCCATCAAACTCCCAGCCTGGTACAACCTACTGTCCCAGCAACAAGGTCAAACAGTGCACCAGGAACCCAACTCAATGAACCTGGCAGCATGGCTCCTGAGGTCATAGAGTTTGGGCATCTCAATTTACCACAGAGGTGTATGGACATCCTAAAATAATCCAGGAAACCAAACAAAAGGCACTGTTACTTTGACAAGTGGAAGAGATTCGTTATTTGGTGCCAGAATAAACAAATCAACCCAGTTGATTGCACTCCTTCCAACGTGGTAACATACATGCTCCACCTGCTGGACGCAGGTTTGGTTTTTAACTCTCTGAAAGTACACCTGGCAGCCCTCTCGGCTTACACTACATCCCATAACAAAGTATCGTGGTGGAAAGTACCAGTAGTTAAAGCCTTCATGGAAGGAGTAAAGAGACTTCACCCTCCTATTTCGAACCCACCGCCAGGATGGGACCTCAATGTGGTGCTAGCTAAGCTCATGGGCCCCCCCTTCGAACCCATGCATAAAAGTAGTCTCAAACACCTGACTTATAAAACGGCCTTCTTAGTAGCCATTACCTCCATAAGAAGGGTCAGTGAAATTCAGGCTCTGTCAGTGCAGGATCCTTTCTTTATTATCCACAAAGACAAACTGGTTTTACGCACACACCCTAGGTTCTCACCTAAATTTATATCTAAATTCCATGTAAACCAGTCCATCGAGCTTCCGGCTTTCTTCCAGAACCCGCAAAGCTCGGCTGAGGTGAAACTACACACCCTTGATGTGCGTAGGGCGGTCCTCTACTATGTAAATAAAACCAGACCGCTAAGAAAAACAGATCAACTGTTTGTCTCCGTAGCTACAGGCAGAGAGGGGGATCGCGTCTCTAAAGGCGCGATCTCGAAGTGGATTATCAACTGTATACAGCTGTGTTACTCTCTTTCGGGAAAAACTCTGCCTTTTACGCCAAGGGCCCATTCTACTAGAGGCATTGGTGCCACTCTGGCTTTCATTGCAAATGTTCCCCTCGACACCATTTGCAAAGCAGCTACTTGGAGCTCTATTCACACTTTTACTCAGCATTACTGCATTGACACTCATTCCAAGACAGATACACAAGTGGGACAAGCGGTTCTAAGACACCTGTTTGCTCATGACCCTTCTCACATCCCACCTCCTTCTTCGGGTACTGCTCGCTAATCTATGCACAGCATGTGATCTAAGCAGATTCCACAAGCCTCAGAAGGGATACATTACTCACCGTAATCGTATTTCTGATGCTTGTATCTGCTTAGATTCACATGCGACCCACCCTTCCTCCCCTCCGAGAGAAGGCGCATGATTACTTGTAGTCTTACCTTTCTGTCTATCTGCTTGGATTATCTGTACTCACGCTACTCCTCATGCTTCCTCATGTCAGAAAAAATACAATCTGAGGATCCCAGACGCGTGAGGGATCTTGGGTACAGTGGACGTCACACTAGGGATAGTATTACTGGCACGCCTGTGTCGACGCCCATTTTCGAGTTTCGAAAAACAAACTGTAATACTCCAGCTTCCACTAGATGTCGGCCTATGCACAGCATGTGAATCTAAGCAGATACAAGCATCAGAAATACGATTACGGTGAGTAATGTATCATATATATATATATATATATATATATATATATATATATATATATATATATATATATATATTTCACGGCCACAGTAGTGGCCGTGTAGTTGTGTAGTTATGGTTAAATTGCTGTTTCCACAGAGGGCACTTTTTGGGCAGTTTATAACTCCGCTTCCCCTGGACGAATCCTCACCAAACTTTGCAAAAAAATTCAGAGTGGCCCATATACTGTTTTTTGCAAAGTTTGAGATGTTTGGGCCAGGGGGGGGCAAAGTTATAGGGGGTTCCCAAACGTCTTTTTTTCCCATAGACTGAATGGGGGAAAAACTTTGCGCACGGCTACAGGTGAAACCGCTGGATGGATTTTGACGTAATCTGCGGCAGGTACAGGGGCTTGATCCAGAAAGCGAGCTTTTGTAAATTTGGTCACCATCCGTGCAGTATGTTGCATCATAATTATCAAAAAGTAGGTCTGAAATAATTAGTGATATCTATGTTCGCTCCGCGGTCACACTTCCCTGTTCGGTCGACCAACAAGATACCGATTGGCTAAGAGGCTGGTGTCATAACTGCGGACACAGGACGGCTCTGCCCATTTGGCTGCTGCGAGACGTGTTCTGAGTCAGATGGTTTGGATGCGCCCAACATCTTGGATCCGCGGAAAGCGGAGCAACAACCAGCGTACACATGCTTTTTTCATGAAACTATTTTGCTGTGTCACAGAGCATTGGGAAAGGTTCAGACAGTAAGACATGAGTGATCAATGCATTTGTTCATGATGTAATTTCTATTTGTAACACTTCAGTCCATGTAGCGGACAGTAAATTTGTAACTGTTGAAAGCACACGCGTATTGGTACGCAACATTGAATTTGACAACATGCCGTGAATGCATTATTTTTTCCAATGGCTATTATATTCATTAGTACGCCGCCATGGGTGGCACATGCTACGGTGGTTGTGGCCAAGGCCTAGAGTCTTGGATGCATTGCTGTCGGCCGAAGGCCAAATGCCTTACTTCCAAGACTGTAGGCCCTGGCCACAACCACCGCCGCATGTGCCACCCATGCATACACCCGTAGTGTTGCGTTTTGATTGAACATTTTCTTTTTTACCCTCATATTTAGTTTACAAACCAGTGTACTGTGCATTGCGCTCAGTTTCTGTTTGCTTTTCTAATCCTTGGGTCTGAGGAAACAAATCCTTGTCGGATTAAAAAAACCTTCATTTCCTATGGTACTAACTACTTCATTTTTTCCTTTCAGTGTTTTCTTCATCTTTCTGATCAATGTTATGTTTGTTGCCTTCCTGCCCGTTTTTAACAGTTGGATACCTGTAGGCGTATTCTAACTGCATTTGTTCCTACAGATTTGTGATACTCGTTCATTTGTGTCATTGTTATATCCTGTTTCCTTCATCTTTCCCATTAATGTTTTCTTTGTGCCTTCCTGCCGATTTTTAACAGTTAGATACCTATAGCGTATTCTACCCGTGCATTTGTTTCCAACGATCTGTGATAATCATTTATTTGTGTCATTCTTCCATTCTGTTGGGTAGTTAGATACCTGTGGGCGTATTCTAACTGTTTGTAGTCTTTCACATACTTTGTTGACAATCTTGAAGTACACATTATTTCAAAAATGTTGGCTTACTTATTTGTTAGGTTGGCTGGCAACCTCTGTTTTCGAGTAATGGTGCTATCATTACATTCAAACCATCCAGAATTCTTTTTAATGTATGCAGTGTAGTGAACTGCATTGGTTGTAGCTCCTGCATGGTAGATTATTCCTACTGTTGTAAAGGTTTTCTTTCCAAGTGACACTTGACCGTGTGTGAATCCAGTCAGTTTGCAGTTGTTTTTGGTGCCATCTGCATTATAACGTAGAATCGTATGTATTATGTAGGCACTATGTGATTGTATCAGTAAGGTGGAGCGATTGTCTGAATTGCAAATACTACATAATCTGCCATGGTTTGCATTTTGTACAAGTTGCTGAAATGGAATGCTCTCACTATTTGGTATGGAAACATACACAAATCGCTAATTTGGGATTTCTTCCTGTATCACTTTGCTACAGAGAGTGCATGTATGTTTCCACATGTATGAAATTTGGAAGATTTCATTTATGTGTATGATTTTGATTTCCAATACTAATAGTATGTACATTAGAAATTCTTGTGTATCTTCTTGTGAGTTCATAGTGAATCTCGCCATTTCAGCACAGTCGTCCAATTGTTGCCTTACTCCATGAACACTGTGTGTTGTCAGGATTGCTTGTTGCATTTCTATGCAGCACTAACATTTGCAAAGACAATTGGCCTGTACTGCGCAGGTAAATATTGTTAAAAATTGGTGGCAATTGAAATAGAATATTCATTGCTACATTTGCATAGCAACTTACCCCACTTTCATTTGTAAATTTGAATGGGCCAGCAAGTTCTGTATCTGAGTGAATTTTTCGGTTTTTCTATTGCTTCTTTGCCGGCGTGCCTGGTTTACATTCCCTAATAGGTTCTTCTATGTTTGCGGCAATTGATGATCAAACTTTAGCTTCTTTTCTTTGCGGAATTTGCTGTTGCATTCTGTTTCATTTACTTTTCTTTTACCACGTTTCACTTTATCTGGAACAGGGTATTGTTTCAGATGAGGGGTGTACAGTGAACGCAATCTATTGTATTCTAGAATGCAAGGAGTATCAGCTTTGACCTTACTTGAATCAAAGTTTATTTGCAATAGACCGTCAAGTGTACGTAAGCGTGATAATGCTACGTAGCTCATGCCTTCCTTAAACACTATTTCCTGTATCTATCAATGCTTTCTCTAGGGTAAGACCTTGGGATTTATGAATGGTAACTGCATATGCAAGAGTTAGAGAAAATTGCTCTCTACGCACATACATGTCTTTGAAGAGAAGGAATCGAGCAATTGAGCGCCCTATCCTTTTCACTTCTGAAACTTTATCAAAGCGAATATTTACAAACTTAATGTTGCTATCACGTGGGTATGACATCACACTGTTGAGATTTGCAACATCTGCAAGAGGCTCCGTTCCAAGACAGGACAGGAACCGTCGGCTAGTATGCTGGCTGAATGAGGAAAACTAAGTTCAGAGAAATTAATGAGTGGGCACCGTTGGTACGCTTAGTTTTCATAAAATATGTTCTGATTTAGGAATGTGTGTATTTGGTCCTGTCGCCAGATGCCTCCCCGTTGCGAGGGGTGGTTAGAATCAATGTCACACAATTGACTGGATTAGGTCTACCAGTCTCCTGGAAGGACCTAGGTGGTAATACCCACTGATGATTACTTCGATTCGGCTAATTATCTTGAGGTGTTCAATGAAAAATCTTGACTGAATTAAATTGATTCAAATATCTATATTTATTGTTTAATGACCCTTCATAGTAGGCCTCTTGCATTCATTTACATTGTCCAAT
This sequence comes from Ambystoma mexicanum, assembly GCF_040938575.1. Taxonomy (NCBI): domain Eukaryota; kingdom Metazoa; phylum Chordata; class Amphibia; order Caudata; family Ambystomatidae; genus Ambystoma; species Ambystoma mexicanum. The sequence goes on from NC_090921.1 coordinate 463,118,036, forward strand.
ACATACTCTCCTGTCCCCTTTCCTCCATACTTGTGAGACATCTCTATCTCTCCGTCCTGTGGGACGGGACCGGAGCACTTTGTAAAAACCATCACAAATTTGTTTAAAAAATGTGTCCCTCCTCTTTTATCCCTCCTCTTTCCTGCGCGGGGCCCGGCACGCGGCCGTAACCCCACCCACCTTGGCTCCGCCCCGCGCATCGCCCATCAGTCCATTTCTCCGCTCGATCGGGGCCGGACGCACTTGCATCCTCAGAAGATTTTCTTCCCTTTTTTCCTCTCTGGCTTTCGCTAGCGTTCGTTTACTAGTCTGTCTGTCTTTCAAATTAGACTTTCCAGATTGTTCATCATGTCACTGTCGCTTCGCTTGGGCGGATCCCCATCCTCTTTGTTTAGAGTGTTTGGGTCCGGAACACCGTTGGGACTCCTGTTTTTACTGTGACTCCCTTTCGGTCCGGGCACTTCAACGTCGGTTTGAGCGGTGGGAGGAGGTGTTCCGTCGTACTCCTCCTCCTTCGCATTTTCAGGCGTTCATCAACGAGAAGAAGAAACGCCTGGTAAGCTCTTTACTTTTCAGAGCAGCCTGGCCGGGGGATACCTTTCCGGGTTCCTCTCGGTCTGGGAGGGGCGTTGATCGCTCTCGTCACCGGGGTTCGCCCTGAGGTGCCCGTTGGGCCTAATAATTCTACCGTAGTTTTCGCCGAGGGTCTCCTGTGGGGGCTGTTTGTAGACCCAGTTCTACTGAGTCGTGGGGTACCGGAGCTCGCTCTGAGGCCTCTCTGTCGGCTTCCCTCTAAAACAAGACCGGGGAGCGCCCGGAGGCCTTGGCTGGGCTGGTTGTTGCCGAACGGATGTTCGAGGCCCATGCAGATAAGTCTGTTACCGGGCCTGGGTCCGAGGTCCCTCGTTCAGAGGCTAAAGCTACCAACAGTTCTGAGAGGCCGGACAAGGCTTTGTCGGTGAAAGCGGTTGCTCACCGTTCCCGCTCTTGTGGTGATACCAGATCTGTTGAGGGGGCAAAGAAGCAAAGTTCTTATTTTACCGGCAGTGCCGAGGTCCGTCCTTCGAAGGCCAATTTTTGCAGTTGGTATGTCACGAAAACATTTCAGGCCTCATAGTACCGGCTCGGCCAAAGGATTAAGACCCCTGATCCATCGACGGGGACCCCTGCCTCACTTCCTCACGTGCCGCAGTTCCCCTCAGATGAGGACAAAATGGCGCCCGTTCCCGCCACAACCACGGCGGCCATTTTAGGTGCTACCCCTACAAATACGCCATCGGCCTCTGGTGTAGGGCGCAGTCCTTGGGTGAACCTAAGGTCCCTTGTGCGCATCCTTACCGGCCGGTTTATGATTGGAATGCCCGGATGTTTCTTCTTCCGCACAATGTTTCGTTGCCCGCGGGGGCGGCTCCTTTGATTTATGTGGATACGTCGGTAGAGGGGCTGGTGTGGCACCCTTCCCCGTTACGTCCCTGGATTTGTCCACCTCATGAGAGGCCTGCTCAGGTTCCGAAGCAATCTCCTGAAGACGCTTTTTTTCGGTACTTTTCAAGCGCTTATGCGCACCGACCCCATGAGGGAATATTTCAAAGGGTTTTTCAAGGAGATATGTCCACCTGCGCCTCCGGCTCCACCTGTTCCTCCGGTGGTTCCGCCGGCGTCTCCCTTGCCTGTGGTGCCTCACCCGGCTCTTCCACCTGTGCCTCCATTGTCCCCAGTGGACAAGGCAGTGCCTGACACGGGTCAGCAGGATCCTGACCTGTCAGATTACCCTCAAGGCAATCAGGACAACGAGGACCTTCCCCGCTCTATCAGAGCCTTTCATGACCGGGTACTGGACATGATGAGTTTCTTAGATGTTCCGGTGCCCGAGGCACCCACTCCACAGGAGGGCGTGCTTTCTGGGGCGTTCACCCTGTCTCCCTTGGAGCGTACCGGCCTGTTCCTGCAGAAGGACGTTCTGGCCGAGGTCCGAAGAGTCTGGGAAAAGCCACACTCGGGACTTTTTGTCAATAAGAAGATTGACGCGAGGTACAGGCTGCATTCTTCGGAAGAGGTGGCCCTGTCGTCTTGCTGCCTCCCTCCTCCAGAGTGGTGGCTGCGGCTACATTGCAATCAAGACCTGCAGCATCCTCTTCCACGACGGCTACTCAGGTCTTGGGAAAGGAGGACAAGCTCCTGGACTCCCTAGCGAGGAAAGTCTTTGCCAACTCAGCCTTGCAGCTCAGGCAGGCCAACGCTGAGTCGATATTGGCGGGAGCTAACATGCAGATGTGGAAAGGTCTGTCGGGGTTTGAGGAGCACATCCCGGTCGAGAAGTTGGTAGACTTCAAAGGAGGCCTTTCCGATACCAGGGTCTTGGCCCAGGATCTCCTGGAGGCTGCGGCTCACCACGTAGACACCTTGGCTCGGGGCCTGATGCTTGGGGTTATTACCTCACGGCAGGCGTGGCTGCATGCCACTAAATTTTCTAAGGAAGTGCAAGACAAGGTGTTGGACCTTCCATTCGATGGTAAGGAGCTTTTTCATTCTACTACTGATGTAGAGCTCACCAAGACCAAGGATAGCACGGCTAAATCATTGTCTGTTCTGGTCAAAGCTCCTTTCAAATCCCAGAGACCGTTGTCGCAAAGTCAACCCTCCTCTGGTTTTAGGGGCTCCCTCGACTGCAAATCTCGCAGAGTGGATACTCCTGCGGGGAATAACCGCCGTAGACACAACGCATGCAGCTTTTCTCCCGCTCCTCAGCCTCCTCATCCGGTTCAGGTGGCACCACCACCACCAATAAACCTGCCAAATGAGGGTTTTCAGCGCTCGCACGAGACCCCGGTGGGAGGATGCATTGCGTCTCATTGGGAGGCGTGGCAGACCATCACAGAAGACAAATGGGTCTTGTCAGTCGCTCGAGTGGGCTTCCACTTACCTTTACCCCCTACCCCTCCCCTCAACCCTCCTTTTCAGCTGTCGGGCTCACCCTCCCTCAAGGCGGAAGTTCAGAAATTTCTGGACCTCAGAGCTGTGGAACCCGTTCCCCTTGGGGAGCGAGGGGAGGGCTTCTACTCCCGGCTGTTTACGGTGCCCAAACCCAACCAGGCTGGCCTGCGCACCATCCTAGACCTTTCCCAGTTCAATCTTTTCCTACCCCAAGAGAAAGTCAAGATGATCACGCCCAGCCAGATACGCTCCTCCTTACAGATGGGCGATTGGCTCAGCATTGTGGATCTTCAGGATGCGTATATGCATATCCTGATTTGGAATCCACACAGGAGATATCTCCGCTTCTTTTTGGGAGAGGAGCACTTCCAGTTTCGAGTGCTTCCTTTTGGCCTCAGCTCGTCGCCGCGTGTCTTCACGAAGATGTCGGTGATTGCGGCCTATCTTCGTCTCCAGGGTATCCATGTGTATCTTTATTTGGACGACTGGCTCTTACGCAGCCCTTGTCCGCTGGCAGCAGCGGGCAACCTCCAGTCTCTCCTTCAGCTCCTGTTCTATCTTGGGCTGTCGGTGAACTGGCGGAAATCCTCCATGATGGTCTCACAGGGTTTTCGTTGGAACACGATCGACTGCAGAGTGTATCTGACCGAGGACAGAATGGCGGATCTGTTAGCCACGTGTCAGATGTTTGCGCAGTCGGAGAGCATGTCGGCCTGGTGGTTCCAGAGGCTTCTGGGTCTCATGGCCTTGTGTGTACTGGCTCTTCCTCTTGCTCGTCTCAAAATGAGACGGACCCAGATGGCTCTTCGTAGTTCATGGCGTCAGGCAGTGGATCTGGATTCCATGCGGATAATGATTCCGGATTCCATGAGAGTGGACCTGGATTGGTGGTCATCTCTCAGCAATCTGTCTGGGGGCGCAGGGTTTCAGGACCCAGTCCCCATGGTGACGATCACGACGGACTCCTCCCTTCTAGAGTGGGGTGCGACGTTAGATCTTCTTCAGGTTTCGGACCTCTGGTCGCCTCAGGACAAGCTCCTGCACATAAATCATTTGGAGCTTCTGGCGATCTTCCTAGCGCTCAGGGCGTTCAGACCGCTCACTGTCAACAAGGTGGTCCGCATAAGAACGGACAATGTGGTGTCAATGTATTACATAAACAAGCAAGGGGGGACAAAGTCTCCCCCCCTCTCCCTAGTGGACCTGTCCATCCAGATTTGGAAGTGGGCCTTGCTTCATGGTGTTTGACTGCTTGCAGTGCACATTCCGGGCCAGCTGAATGTCACAGCGGATGCCCTCAGCCGGTGGACAGTGGTCAGCTACGAGTGGGAATTGAAGGCGGAGTTCCTCTCATGGATTTTCTCACGCTGGGGCACACCAGAGGTGGACCTCTTCGCTACGGCGGCGAACAAGAAGCTTCTTCAGTATGCCTCCAGAGGGGGGCTGGAGCCTCCTCTCTGGGGGATGCTCTCGAGATTCCATGGCACAACATGAGAGCTTACGCCTTCCCGCCTCTGCCTCTAGTTCACCGTGCAATTTGGAAGTTGAAGAACTCGGTGAACTGTTCCCTTCTACTCATAGCCCCGTGGTGGCCGGCCAGGTTTTGGTTCTCAGAACTTCAACACCTGTTGGTGTATCCGCCGATCAGGTTACCAGTAACTCCCGATCTTCTTCACCAAGGGGAACAACAGATGTGGCACCGCTCCCCACAATCGCTCAGCTTGGCGGCATGGTGCCTGAGTTCAAGTCTTTAGAGCATCTGAGTTTGTCTGCGGATAACATGCGAATTATCCAGGCAGCCAGGAAACCCTTGACCAGATATCAATACAAGAGTAAATGGCTCAGGTTCTGTCATTGGTGTTTGGAGAAGAAGTTGAATCCGAGGGTGGCCACTATTGACACGGTGTTGTCCTTCGTGTCCTCCCTAGCAGAGTCAGGGGTTCATGTCCTGTCATGCAGGACTTATCTCTCAGCGGTTTCCGCTTACCTTTCTACAGACCTGTGTTCTTATTCTCTAACTAACCCAGTGGTGAAGAGGCAATTTGCTGGCTTGACACGCCTCTACCCTCCGGTTCGTAATCCGCACCTGCCATGGGACCTAAATGTAGTCCTGACGGCGCTGTGCCATAAACCCTTTGAACCAATAGCTACGGTGGACCTCAAGTACTTGTCTTGGAAAGTGTCCTTTCTGGTCGCCGTTACGTCAGCAAGGAGAGTGAGTGAGTGAGCTCCAGGCATTGTCGGTGGAGCATCCTTTCTTGGTCTTTCACAAGGACAAGGTAGTCCTGCAGACAACCCCAGTTTTTCTACCGAAGGTGGTGACCAAATTCCATCTGAATCAGTCGATCTCCCTTCCGGTCTTTTTTCCGAACCCTGCCTCAGAGACGGAAAGGGTTCTACACTGTCTTGATGTCCGAAGAGCTCTTAAGTTCTACCTGGACAGGACTTCCGAGCTTAGGAGTTCTTAACTTTTTGTGACCTTTGGTATCCCTCAGGGCAAGCTGGCGTCCAAGGCAACTATTTCTAGGTGGATCGCCGCCTGCATCACGGAGTCTTTCACCGTCCAAGGGCTGAAACCTCCTAAGGGTATCCATGCACACCTGGTGCGGGGCAAGGCAGCCGCGGTTGCTTTTCAGAAATATGTCCCCTGGGAGTCCATCGCTAGGGCAGCTACTTGGGCCTCCCCATCTGCTTTCTGTAAACATTACTGTCTCAACATGAGCTCAAGAGCTGATGCTCAGTTTGGTCAGGCTGTGCTGAAGAACCTGTTTCAGTAAGGGGTATTTCCATCCACCCGTAGTTCCTGTAAGGAGTGCTTGAGAATCTCCCACAAGTATGGAGGAAAGGGGACGGGAGGTATGAGTATTACCAGGTTACTCACCGTAGTGACCACCTTACTCCTAGTCCATAGTCCCCTTTCCTCCATACACCCGCCAGCCGTCCCCTCTAATAAGGTTCCTCTGTTATTGCTAATGGGTCTTTGACCTGGCGATAGAAATGGACTGATGGGCGATGCGCGGGGCGGAGCCAAGGTGGGCAGGGTTATGGGCGTGTGCCGGGCCCCGCGCAGGAAAGAGAGGAGGGACACATTTTTTAAAACAATTTGGATGCTTTTTACAAAGTGCTTCGGTCCCGTCCCACAGGACGGAGAGATCGAGATGTCCCACAAGTATGGAGGAAAGGGGACTATGCACTAGGAGTAAGATGGTCACTACGGGGAGTAACCTGGTAATTCCGGTCCGTATAGGACCTTCGGGGACTGCAGTGTTGAAAAGAAATAAGAGTGGCTAATGATTCATCAGAAATATCCACACATTAGTTGAAAATAACAAACTTATGTTATATGCTCTATTTGATGCAATAAGGTACAAATATATTCCTTTAAAACAAATTTGACCTGTATACAACGGGTTTTGCTCCTGGGCCTTAGTCTATTCTTTCTTATGCTTAAAATCTCCAAATTAATACCCACACAAGCAGATTCGCTTTGCAGTATACTCTGGTAAGTATTTCCTCCATATGCCAGTTCTTAGTAGCAAATCTAGATGGTAAAAGGTGTATAATTCTATAAGGTATTATTGATCAATGTAGAGGTTACATATGTTACCAAAGGTGGTTCTGCCCAAATGGGGATTCTTACCTATTTCAGGATCTTCTAGTAACAGCAAAGCACTATGCTCGCGTGGACACGCGTTGCTGGTTGCTTGTGCTGTTTATATACTTTCAAAATGGCGCCGGCACATTACGTAATTACGTAATCTATGTGATGACGTCATTACGTGCCGGCTGCCATCTTGTATACCTTTTTCAATGTTGAGATGCAAATAAAAATGTTTGTCAATGTTGCGAATATGTGCGCGCGATGCACATTATTATGAGTTAATTATACCTTGTTGTTGATATGTATTAATATCATTAGCCATTAGTACATATACTAATCATTTGAATATTCGAATTACAACATATGAAAACATTCTTAAACATTGAGTTGTACATTAACACGTAACTTTTCTGCATTTAAAGCACAACTTTGTTGTGAATTTAAGTGGTCCTTTGTTGCGTTATTAGGAGGCAAGACAGTGTGTTATTCTAAGCCGAGATGTCACTTTACATAATTCACACTCAAGCAATGTATGAATGGTAGTAGTTTGTTAATTCTAAATGTTTCATGAAATATTAATATACTCACTCACTTGAAGTATCATCTTTTGCCAAAATCAGGTAATTCAAACTAACATAAAATACAAATATAATTAAATACAATAAATTAAATTAAAGCATGCATAATTACTGTTCGTTAAGACCCCCCCGGGTGTAAAGAGTTCAATTTCTCTTTCCAAAATGTTTCTTAATGGCTCAAAATTCAGGTTAATGTTCACCTTTACTCCTTGTCTTAGTTCTAGCACATCAAGAATTTGAAATCTAAGTTGTGATATTTGGTGATTAGCTTCTTTGAAATGTCTCGATACAGGAGATCTAGTGTTTCCCGTGTGTCTATTGGACTGATGTTCGTTCCACCTTGTTTTGGCTTTCCGTGTTGTTTGACCCACATAGTATTTACCACATGGGCAATTGATGCTGTATATCACGTTCATAGTGTCACATGTTGCAAATTTCTTTAAGAGCAATTTTTTACCTGAATTTGGATGAACTACAATGTCACCTTTCTGAACCATATTGCAATTTGAGCAATTTAAACAGGGATAAGTACCTTTCCTTTTTGGTCTTTGTATTGGTCTGGGAACATCGCTTCGTACCAACATGTCTCTGATGTTTCTGCTTCTAGCATACGCGAACATGGGTGGGGTTATATAGAGATTTCCCAAAGTTCTGTCTTCTGCCAGAAAATTCCAGTTTCAAAATAATTTTTTTAACTTTGGTACTTTCTGTAGAATATTTTGGCACATAAATTAATGGTGTTTCTTTGGTGTTAGGAACTTTTTCCAACATCTCTTTCCTGTTCCATTGTTTCGACCGTGGATATTGATTTGTTAATTTCTTGTGGTGAATAGCCCTTTGTAGGAACATTCTTGCCATCTCCTGTGTTTGTTGTTGACATTCTACTGTATCTTGTACTATTTTCTTGACCCTTAGTAATTGGCTATACGGAAGGCTTTTGAGAGTGTTAGGTGGATGAAAACTGAGGAGGTGTAGTATATTGTTGCGGTCACTTGCTTTGCGGTATAAAGTTGTGGTGAGTTGTGATTCTTTGAGCATTACAGTGACATCTAAAAAATTGACTTCTTTCTATTGTAGTAAACTGTACAACAATCTACTACACCGGTCGAAACAATGGACAGGAAAGAGATATTGTAAAAAGTTCCTAACACCAAAGAAACACCATTAATTTACGTGACGAAATATTCTACAGAAAGTACCAACGTTAAAAGAATAATTTTGAAACACTGGCATTTTCTGGCAGAAGACAGAACTTTGGGAAATCTCTATATAACACCACCCATGTTCGCCTATACTAGAAGCAGAAACATCAAAGACATGTTGGTACGAAGCGATGTTCCCAGACCAATACAAAGACCACCACCCAAGCAAGTCCCTGGAAGTCCTGGATTTGTGCTGAAAGACTTTGCTTTCCTGTGTTTACACGGCCTTTCTTGAACTACATCCTCCAGAAGGGGACACCCACGGACATTTGAACTTAGTATCACAAGAGACTTTTATTGGCATTTCATTTTCTTATGTTTTCCTGTTTGTTTTAGGCTTTGCAACCTAATTAGGAGGAGTGCCTATAAAATCAGGAAAGCGCACCCAAGCAAGTCCCTGGAAGTTCCGCTTGTCCGCTTTGCCGCGGTGCTGCGTGTTGCTTGCTTGCCGGTCGTAATGCTATTTTTGCTGCCAATTTGTCATCTGTGTAAAGTGTAACACTATTTATTTTACTTGTTTTCTTATATAGCTTGCATTTTGCTTTGGGTTTGGTTATTTAAAGAGCGTTTCTTTTTTTTTATTTTAGTCAAGTGGTGGTATCCTATTTTTTGCTGGGTTAACTGAAGGGCTAACTAAAGGAGCCTGGGCTCCTATTAGTGTTGCATGAGTTCCCTTTTATCACACTTTGAAATCCGACATGCCTGAGTCAGCTGGCGCACTACACACACCGATTAAGGCAGTTAAGAAGTTAAGAAATGAATCCCCCCAATCCCGCATGTCGAGGAAATCTATTGTGCTCACCCCAGTGCTTCGAACCCCACTCACAAATGGAGATATTCGGGTATTTTGTGCCAAACGAAAGGAATGCATGTTAGATGAGCCATCTTGTGAGGAAGTGTTGCCTTCTGCACCCAAGACCACACTTCTATCCCTGGTACCACCTACAATCGAAGCTGCGAAAGTATTGAGCATAACAGGAGACCCTCTTCCAAACATTTTTACCTTCTGTACATATGAGTATTCCCGTGACTCATCAATCTCTAGTGTCTGGAGTGGCCAGAGAAGTATCCATTACCAGTATGCCTTACATTTCTGACACCAGTTTAACCTACTTTTAAGATTAAAACTTTGTCTCCCGTAAATGAGAATAGAGAGTCGGCGCTGGATTTGTTGAACATTTCTGTTCATGCGAGTGCTGGGAAGCTAAGTACCATTCATGGAGATTCATGCCAAAATGATAGCTCCGCAGGCTCCCTAGATTTCTGTCAAATCCATTGCTGACTCCTTTTTACAGCCTACACCGCTGCGACGTATCCAGATGAGTCATTTGGAAAGCCCAGCGGACAATTTAGCCCTTATAGAAATTACTTTGGCTGCTGTAAATACTACAGTGGCAAGTTTGTTCAAATTGTTTGAAGGCTTGGTTGGAAAGATCACACAACAAGCTAATCAAATACAACAGATTCTTGATTGGACTACCAATCTACCGGCTGATATATTCCTCCATAAGAATGGTGGCAATAAAAGTGTTCCATCGCCACAGACAAAGAAATTAGCAGGTGAGCGTTCGTTCACATCAGCCTTACCTTTGTTTAAACATATTCATATGTCCTGTTGAACAATCTGCACCAGTAGTCATTAATATCATTAATTTGTATTTGGGAATACTGGTTTATGGCACTGCACAAGTTGATTCACAGTTGAGGTCTCTTGAACACAAATTAGTCTCAGCCATCTCGCAGACAAGACTGGCATTATACAAGTATGGCATGTATGGCAAATTTTCCATCAGCCCTGCCATTATGTATTGGCGGCAGAAAGTGTTGCCGAAAATTCTTTATGGTCTGGAGACTAAAAATATAATTAAAACATCCTTTCTAAATAAATTGGAAGCTAAATTCTGGCGGGCGGTGCTCTGTCTACTGCAATGTGTACCAGGTCCATGGCTGCGACATGAGTTGGGACTTACGTCATTGACGGCAGAGTATGATTGGCGGCTATGTGCCCTGTTTTGCAAATGTTTAACGTACACACGGACGGATAATATTCTGGCGACCCTCTCTGTCTATGTTATCCTATCCTTGCCACACAGTTTTGTCTGTTCCTGGTCAACATATATTAGGAACACTCTGGTGAAGGCAGACGTGAGTGTTGAGACACTCATCATGAATCCAGCCAGAGCCAAGGACAAAATCTTTAAGATGGACTGGATTGATACTAGGAATTTGTGTGTTACCTATAAAGACGTTGATGCAGTTGCTTTTACATCTAAAAAACTAAAAGATCTGGAAAGCTATCTGCATAGAGCTCCCTCCCCTCCGATCCTCAATCTTGCGCCTTTGCTTCAACTTGGTTCCCACACGAGACATATAATAGTAGAATGTCCAGCACTGACAAATCTAAGAGCCATGTGGAAACATCTGGCATTTCTTGGCTGGATGGCTCCCGAGAATAGATGGCCAACCATTCTATCCAGCGGCAGAGTAAGTGTCACTCTTTACCTCAGTTTTAGAGTTACTGAATTAACAATTAACATAGGAGATTACCTAAGCTATGGTATTACCATTCTTGAGCCGCTTGGTGCTTTTTCTTTCTCTCACCATCATGAAGTGGTAAATGTTGGTTATTCTGTGGGTTAGAACCTAATGCATTTAGTTATCTTACCCTGTTGGTCCTCTCATTCGCTGCTTGTGACCTTCTGTAGGTGTTGTTTGAACAGGTCATGTGTCCTTTTACTAAGTCATGTGACCTTGTATTTACGCCCTTTGATGGAGCGTTTCACAGATTTATACTGAACTCATTAATTTATTTGATTAGAGGTCAGTAATGTCTGTTCTTTTCTTGTTTAGGTGCCAGAACAAGACTGGCTTATGGAGGTTTGCAACACCCCAGTACCATCGATCATTGATGACTTCTGTCACCCTGATGAATTTCCACATAATTAATATAACTATGAAAATAGAAAGAAACATGTCGGTTTTCTAAGTGGTCCACTCTTGGCGTGGCCCAAATAGTCAATATGACTCATGAAAGTTTCTTATTCTAGTCTGTCCTTCTAGTAATTTAGTGCTTGATACTGACTGGAATTTGAACATGGTGCTACAATATCTTGTGTAACTAGTCCATTTGTGTTAATGTATTTGTGTGTTTCACCATTGTATTTGAGGTTTGAATTTTAGATGTGTATGAGTTTTAGTATGAATGGAGTGATTGGTGAATCGTATGGGTCTAGTTGTGTTGCACATTGTTCTGACTAACTCTTTGGACATTCATGAACTAATTTCTTTGATGGATTGCATTTTTATTACTTCAATGTTAGAAGAAACATTAGGAGTTTTTACAATTCTTATGAGATTCTTTATCAAATAAAAGCAAATGTTTTATTAAATTTAGGATGTGAATTTAATTTTTTCATCTCCGATTTTGTGATGTGGTCTGTACCGATCCATTTGTTGTTTTTTTGACCACCTGTGCTATTTATGGTCTAGTCTTGCCTGTTCACCTAAACAAGATCCTATACCTCGGTCTCCTAGTTGCTTTATATATATATAATTGTTTCTCCCAAGCACGACCGTGTGTATTTTTTCACTTGGAGTCCCTCATTTGTTTGTTGGAAACCATTCTATCCACCAAAATCATTAGTATTTGTATTGCAACTTATAATTTTATGAATGCTTTAAACTTGAATGTGGAAACTGTAACTGTGATGACTTAGAATTTTACAGACCGCAAAGAGACTAAGAGGAGAAATGCATATGGGACCAGTTTCTATAATTACCACAAAATGGGGCTTGCTTGATCAAAACTTTAATTCGAAGGAATTATAGATCACCCAAACTGTTTGTGCAAGATACCTTTGTTATATGATTAAGGTGTAATGGACGAATTTTAATTCCATTTTTATTATGTAAACATCCTTATGTGTAGGTGCCTACCAATTTTCGTTAAAACACCTTTTAATTTTTGTATATTTATACTGTCTCTCCTTACACTTGTCTATTTCATTTTAGCTTGATTTAGTTGTGATGTTTTGGGTGAGAGTTTCTGTTATTTGTTATTTATCCGTTATTTGGAACTCTTTAAAAATTGTTAAATTAATTGAAATTGTAAAATGTGAATGAAATGTTAAATTTGATAAAAGTTGAGTTTTCTCTGCTAAATATAATAAAACAAAAAAAAAAGGAAAGGCACTTATCCCTGTTTAAATTGCTCAAATTGCAATATGGTTCAGAAAGGTGATGTAACGCTCACCTGATTCTCGCAGAGGCGCCGGTCTTGACTGGGCGACTACCGTATCTTCAAAGGTGATGGGTAGCACCCGGTTGGCTCTTTGGGCTGGACCTCTGTGCACTGTATGCCTGACGTGTAGAGTAAGATGTCTGCAGATAGAAAATATGGGGTTAATGAACTGGGGTTATTGGGGTGTCCCTATCTCTTTCCTCTTCTCCTCTCCTGTAGACCCCCAAAGGTTAACGCTCTCACCTTAGGTAAGTGAATGCCGAGCTCTCCATCTGCCTCGGGGCAGGGTGCTGTAACCAGTTTCTTCACTGGATAGGTAGCGCAGGCCTCTTGACTTCAGAGGACTGCTGTCCGTCGTTTACTGCACGAACGGTAAGTTTCGAGTCATTCAAATGTCTTTAAAGTCTTTAGTAATGATGTCTCTTGTTTTGCAGGGTTCTGGCGATGGCGGATGACGGGCTGAAGTGAGTTGAAGATGGAGCCCGTGTGATGAATAGAAGCGCCTGGAAGCACGTAAGTAAGCGCTTGTTGCCTGCTTCACTATGCGCTCTAACTGTCTTTTTATTTTGCAGGTACGAGTTCGGAGCGGCTGCAGGGTGCCGGAATACCCACTGGATTAGATGTGGAAAGGAGTAATGGCACGTGAGTATTAAAGTTCCCCAATGTCTTTAAACGCACCTTGTTTTGTCTTTCAGATGCGGGATGCAGCGCCGAAGGCCTCCGGAGCGCACGAAGAGTAGGTAAGCCTTTGCCTTTCAGATGCCGGAATGCTAACCTGTTCATTCTTGTCTTTATAGGTGTTGCTGAAGACTGGATTCAGGATGGTAAGCCTTTGCCTTTCAGATGCCGGAATGCTAACCTGTTCTTTCTTGTCTTTATAGGTGTTGCTGAAGACTGGATTCAGGATGGTAAGCCTTTTTCCTTAGGCCCAGGACCGGATGCAGAAGACACGATGAGCGTTCTGCTGCAGAGGTTGCAGAATAACGCAAAGCAAGATTCATCCACCGGGCATGGTTTAAATAGCCTCCTGTAGTGCTTAGGTGTCTCCTTCCACAGCCACGCCTAAGTAAGAAAAGAGTTCCTGGTAAGAAAAGAGTTCCTGCCTTCCAGAAGAGTTCCAGTGTTCTGAATCTAGGGAGTGGCTCCAGCCCCACCCAACAGGAAAAGTAGTTCCAAACAGAAGAGGATCAGAGGCTCAACTGGCAGGCAAGTAAGCAGCATGGTCTGCTGAAGGTAAGTCCACCCAAGCATTATGAGCCCGGCGCTTCCAGCGCTGGGACTGGGCATATTTATGAGCCTGGTGCCACTGGCGCCAGGACTGGGTCCAAAAGGTCCCAATTGGGACTGGTTGGCACTCGGAACCTGGGTTATGGATCTGCTTCCAAGGGAGTTGGGAAAACCCTGACCTTTTGGAAGCAGAGATCATGACAGGTGACATTTTATTTCATCCAAATTCAGGTAAAAAGAAATGTCTTGAAGAAATTTGCAACCTGCGACACTATGAACGTGATATACAGCATCAAGTGCACGTGTGGTAAATACTATGTGGGTCAAACAACACGGAAAGCCAAAACAAGGTGGAACGAACATCAGTCCAATAGACACACGGGAAACACTAGATCTCCCGTATCGAGACATTTCAAAGAAGCTAATCACCAAATATCACAAATTAGATTTCAAATTCTTGATGTCCTAAAACAAGGAGTAAAGGTGGACATTAACTGAATTTTGAGCCAGAAAGAAACATTTTGGATAGAGAAATTGAACTCTTTACACCCACGGGGTCTTAACGAAGAGTGTAAATATGCATGCTTTCTTTTATTGTATTTAATTATATTTGTATTTTATGTTAGTTTGAATGACCTGATTTTGGCAAAAGATGAGATACTTCAAGTGAGTGAGTATATTAATATTTCATGAAACATTTAGAATTAACAGACTACTACTATTCATTGCTTGAGTGTGAATTATGTAAAGCGACATCTGGGCTTAGAATAACACACTAACTTGCCTCCTAATAATGCAACAAAGGACCACTTAAATTCACAAAAAAGTTGGGCTTTAAATGCAGAAAAGTTACGTGTTAATGTACAACTCAGTGTTTAAGAATGTTTTCATATGTTGTAATTCGAATATTGAAATGATTAATATATGTACTAATGACTATCAACAACAAGGTATAATTAACTCACAATAATATGCGTAGCGTGCACATATTCGCAACATTGACTAACATTTTTACATGCATCACAACATTGAAAAGTATATAAACAGCACAAGCAACCAGCAACGCGTGTCCACGCGAGCATGGTGCTTTGCTGTTACTAGAAGATCCTGAAATAGGTAAGAATCCCCATTTGGGGAGAACCACCTTTGGTAACATATGTAAACTCTGCATTGATCAATAATACCTTATAGAATTATGCACCTTTTACCATCTAGATTTGCTACTAAGAATTGGCATATGGAGGAAATACTTACCAGAGTATACTGCAAAGCGAATCTGCTTGAGTGGACATTAATTTGGAGATTTTATCCATCAGAAAGAATAGACTGATAAGGCCCACGAGCAAAACCCGTTGTATACAGGTAAAATTTGTTTTAAAGGAATATTTTTTTATTCCCTGAAGAAGGTCCTATATGGACTGAAATTTATTGGACAATGTAAATGTATGCAAGAGGCCTACTATGAAGAGTCATTAAACAATAAATATAGATATTTAAATCAACTTAATTCAGTCAAGATTTTTCATTGAACACCTCAAGACAATTAGCCGAATCGAAGTAATAATCAGTATTACCACCATGGGTATTACCACCTAGGTCCTTCCAGGAGACTGGTGGACCTAATCCAGTCAATTGTGTGACATTGAATGAGGAAAACTACCCTGAGTATCCCTCCAACGTCGAGTAGACTAAGAGTATAGCCATCTCCACAGAGAAGCAACCACGCTCCAAGTAGAGGGTCAGGTTGGAGGAGCGGCCGTCGAAGAAACCCAAGCACCGGGTTGCCCATGGCTACGAGCCACGGACTGGGTGCAATGTCCCCCTAGTGGGAGAACAGAGACCCTTCAAAGCTCCAGAGTGACGGTCATAACCCGGGAATAGGCTGTTATTGTCATACAAGAGGGTGTACAGCCCACCGTCCAGTAAGTCAACGATGGAGAAATTATCCAAGAGGTCGGCGGCTGACAAATCCAAACAACTTAAACATAGGTCCAAATCATTGGAAGGATCAAAGTTGTGGTCTACAGGGAAGACATCATCAGCAATGGCGTCAATGTCAGGGGAACATTCAATCTCCCCGGGGCAGGCCGGGTCCTCACGCCATAACGCCCCTCTGACCGCATTGACGGTCGCCACGTTGACGGAAGCATCCAAGTCGCGACTCCCCGATCTAGGGCGTCGAGCAAACCAAGAGGGCACAAGTCACCCAGACCTGGCATAAAGTTGGCCTAGACCTAGTCGACGGCGTCAAAGGATGGCTTGTCTTTTGACGTCCCGACAAAACATATACCGAAGGACAGCTCGTCGACGGACATGTCAACAAAGCAAAAACAGGGGCCACTGAGGCACCAGTCAGACGTCCAGTATGTACACACAAGGTAAATACCTGTCGACAACGGAGGAGAAGTCCCTTGAAAAAAATAACTCATCGGCATCATGGACTATACTCTTAATGGAAACAGCAAAAGAAGCTGCAGATACAGGTTTCCAGCCTGCAACCCCAGAAGCGGTCTTGATAACAATTGAACCACCAACAGTGTCCCTCAGGGTAGGCGTACCTCTGGAATAGGTCAGTCCTGCCACAGTCACGGGAGGCGCAGCATGTCTGGCACTGGTCGATCGCTCACAGCATTGCCATACAAGCGTCCCACTTCCCGGGAGTTCAGAATCAAACCTCAGACAGCCTCAGCAGGCGGATGTCCCAGAGCCATGAGTAGGAGCTCGACCTCGGCACAATGCAGTTGCTCTTCCAACGATAGGGCCGCCCATTGATGGATTTATTTTCCACATTTCACAGCAGAAAAAGCGCAAGATACGCCAGCAGGACCCCCCAGCAGGGGTCAGTGATGGATCCGTTCACCTTTCGTGGGACGGAATGTTCGTGCACGCTTTTCCGCCGTTGCCAGTTCTGCGCAGATTATCAGGATGCACCCATGCAAAGTAATCCTCATCGCGCCAGACTGGCCCTGCCAGGCCTATTAATCGGACCTTGTCCAACCCTCAAGGGACCGGCCGATCAGGCTCCCCAATCACCCGACCACCATCACACAGGACTAGGGGAGGGTACTACATCACAAACCACAGTCCCTGAACCCAACGGCGTGGCTCCTTACTTCAGAGTTTGAAGGCCTGACAGTCTTTCAAGAATGCTGGGACATCTTTGAAGCAGTCAGGGCCTCGTCCACAAACATCATATAGCCTGAAGTGGAATATCCAGGTACGCCAGAAGAAGTAATGGCACCTTCCTTTATGACATGTTCTTATTACTTTCTTGGCCTGGATGCCCAAACCCCATGAGCAAAATGTGGGCAGGCCAGGACCCCCCAAAAATGCCAAATGGCTAGTAAGTCCAAATGGCTATGACACCGCAACCCGCTTCCATCACAGTCTATGTGCTCCCTCATCCCACTTCTAGCCCAGTCTCTGGCCTCTCCCCACCCTGCTCCCAGCACAGCCTCTGGACTCCCCCCTGCCCCACTTCTCTGACCCCACTCCCTGATAGGAGGGAAGGGGACACTTAGCAGGGACATTTGTCACTTAAGAAATGTGAATGGGTTGTGATAGGGAGTGTGCATAATACTGTATGCTTCTTGAAATAATGACACTGGCTTTAAAACGCAAGGGTGATCAGTTAGGCTCATATTAAGCTACATGATGCTATTGTGACGTTGCCTGTAGGATGGGGAGAATAAAACTAAAGCCATAATCGTATTGCTCAACGTATTTCTGTGGCGATGTATATAGTGTATATAGGTTAGTTTATTATGTAATGTGGTTTTCTTTCAAGGCATTGCTATAAATAAAGTATTATTTAAGCACATGAAATGCAAAGCAATACCTTTATAAATATCTACATCAACTGAACCTGGGAAGATGTGTTCAGTTGCCTTAACTGTTCACATCCCTGTTTCACCATTTCACCAAAGTGTGATATCCTGTGGAAATCATTTAATCTCACTGTTTTATCTGCAGTCTTCGTAAGTGATTCACTTCATAGCTTATGTTAATATATCATTATATTATTTTAAAAAAGCCTAATGACTAATAGAGTTGCTTCGTATATAATAGTCCAATTTAGGTCATTTACACCACGGTTATTTGTTCTTTTTTTGTGTTCATATGTTAAAATGACATTTGCCACTAATATTACCCAAAAAAGTGATTGGGGGTAGGGGTTGTGTGAATGACACGGCATGGAATTGCATGCACCACAGGCCGCTTTAGATGCACTACCCGTTCCAAAGTGTCCTGCAAACCACTCTGTAAAGTTGGCCACCCTAGGTGGAAGCTGGCAGTGAGGTGCACTGTGATCTGTGTGTCATAGTGGCAGTGGAAAGTGCAATGCTTTGCTTTGTGATTTGTGTGTCATGGTGGAAGCTGGCATTGAGGTGCACTGTGGATTGTTTCACTCATTGTGGCAGCTGGCTGACTACCTGCTGTCACCTCAGAACACTAACCTCTGTGTCCTTCCCTGAGCACATGGTGGTTTGTGCCGTATTGACAGATTGCACATGGAGGAGTATCCATGTGTACTTGAATCAGTCAAGATAATGTGAGCAGAGGACATCATCTATGGTAACATTGTGTAAAATACAGGTGTTGTGATGGCGGAAGCCTGCTTTGGTTGAGTTTTCTTTTTTGTTTTGTGCCTCTATAAGCATACATGTGTGGGCTTTTGTGCTCTGTCCAGAGGCCACAGTCTTTCTCGCGGAAGCACTCCCACAGAAGAACTGGTATCCTTCATCAATCCGTCGCAGGTGGAAAGAGCAGTGACCACGTATTATATTTTTAGTCTAGAATCTGATTTTATTTCTGGGTACTTATAAAATCACATTCATTAAATCTTTTGAAAGGTGTCTCTCCTTACTAAACTAAGGCAGACCACCATACACCCTTCGAACACCAGCAAATCAAGATATTGTTTTCAAATCTGGGGAAAGTGTCAGACTTTCCACATGCCACTGTGGTAAACGAGTGCAGCAGTACTGCAAGGATTAAGTGCATTGCAGTGGCAGGAATGAAAGATAAATTAGTTTCTGGGTTGGGAACAGGGAAAGAGGGTAGAACCACTACCTTAACAGCTGTGACTAATCCCAGGTATTCATCCCATCTCCCCAAGGGGAGGGCCCGCAAAGCTTAACACCCGTTAAGAGACGGTGCAAGCAGGATCCTACTGGGTATAACACCCCCCTCTCTGGGGATAGATTCTCCAATAGGGATATCACGGATTCTCCAGCATTGAATCTTTCATGGATTCACATGCTGTGAATATTCCCCGTCCGGCTGGGAATCCCTGGTTACTTTCATTTGCTTGCATTTTTAAAGCACTCGCACAGCCCGCAGGCATCGAGGCACTGGTACGGGAATTTGTTTGTTTTTTTGTTGCGTAATTGTTGTTTGTTTTTTTGTTGCCTTAGTTGGGCATTTATAACGCGCTTAAATACCCAGAGGTTTCTTTTTTTTTTTTTTATAATTTTTATTTTTGTTCAGAGAGTTACAACAGTACTAAACTGGTTGGCAGTTGGCGAAGCACATCGATCAAAACAACATAGACACATATTCACAGTATAGGTTGCACGTTTTCACATTGCATAACAGTACTTGAGTGGCGACGTTGAATTATCTTCTCCATCAGATATCTTCTCCATCAGATATCATATTACATAAATATAGCCTGAACAGTGCCCATATATCTTTGGGACGGCATCTCGATGGCAATGTTATGTTATATATGCAATGTTATAATTGTTCCTCCAGTTCGTTAATCATTGACAAGTCTTTCAAAAAGTCCAGCCGCCTTGGAGGATGTACTGATTTCCAACATTTCAGTATATTACGTTTTGCAACCACACATGCCAAGTTAAATAACCGTCTAGTGGTGGTAGCGGCTTTACCGATATCCCCAAAGAGATATTTCAGTGGGGAAGGTGTGGCAGGTATCGCCGTGATGTCTTCCAGGATCTCTGCCCCCTCCCCCCAGAATGCAGTGACCGGTGGACAGGCCCAGTACATATGATAAGAGTCTGCATCAGGGGCATCGCATTTAGGGCATTTTCCTGTGTGACCTTGTACAAATTTAGCTAACTTAGCTGGGGTATAGTGTAGCTGGTTAAGAACCTTAAACTGAATGAGCCGAAGCCCTGAGTTCATGGATACATGTTTGGTCAACTGGCAGTATCTCAACCACGTGTCTTCACCCAGTTCCACCCCCAGGTCCCGTTCCCAGTTCCCTTTAATATCATTGCTTGACTTGGAGTGTGTTTGAACAAGACTATAGAGCGCAGACAGACTTTTACTATGTCCACCCGGTTCCGTCATGGCTGCAATACATTCATGTGTGGCCGGTTCCTCTGGGAACGAGGGCCATTTAGCGGCAAAGGCAGCCCTCATTCTATGAAACTGAAATCGCTTAAGGTGATCTCCACGCACCGGCCTAATAAAATCGTCAAGAGCACAGTATTTCCCTTCCGGAAACATCTCGCATTCGAAATTGCTTTTGTGGGTCCCAAGCACTCTGGAGGGCCTTATCAAACGTGGGGCTTATGCCTGGGAAGTTCCATAGTGGCACTTCTGGGTCATACGGGGTTGTAAGGGCGAGCCTATTGTATATCATAGACCATGCGCGTACAGTGGGGTTGACAGGGTCATATTTGCATGGCTCTTTTCGTTTAAGATCAAACATGACCGCTCGTAGTTCTATAGGGGAAGCTGCAAATCTTTCCATGGGAATGTGTGGAGCAGTGTCTTCCGGGTCAAACCAGTGTCTCGCAAAGTGTGCCTGAGATGTTAAGTAATAAAGTTCAAAGTCTGGGGCTGCAATCCCACCTTTTTCAAAGGGTTCTATCATTTTGGACCATTTCAATCTGGGCGTCTTCCCTCCCCATACAAAAGTGGTGGTTAGAGTGTTGAGTTTATTAAAGAAGGCTCTGCCCGTCCAGATCGGTATATTGCAAAAGAAATATAGGAGTTTGGGTAACAGTCATTTTAAGTAAGGATATTCGCCCATATAGGGATAAGGGGAGCCTATTCCAGGATTGTAGTTTAGCTGTAAGGGATTGTAAAAGTTCACCGTGATTTTCCATGTACAGTGTGCTCCAATCTTTTGGAACCATGATCCCCAAATAGCGGATATGTATAGGTGACCATTTTAAATCCGTGTGTATCCGACATTTCTCTAGTACCGGGCGTGAGCGGGAACAGTTCCGACTTGGATACGTTGATCTTGTATCCCGAGTATTCGGAGAACGTCTCAACCTCCAAAATGATTGGCCCTAAGTTTACTTCCGGGTTCCTAATGTATAATAGGGTATCGTCCGCATATAGGGAGATGATTTGCGGTTTCCCAGTCATGCGAAGGCTTCTACATGCATGGTTTTGTCGTACATATTCAGCCATGGGTTCTATGGTAAGCGCAAAAAGGATTGGGGAAAAGGGGCGCCCTGTCTTGTGCCTCTACCCAGACGAAACAGGGACGACATGGTTTGATTAGTTAGTATTTTCGCTCCCGGGGAGGTGTACAATAACTTAACACAGTTGACAAAGTAGCTTCCCAACCCAAATCTCTCAAGGACCTGAAACAGATAGACCCAGGAGACAGAATCAAATGCCTTCTCGGCGTCAAGGGAGGCCGTCACCGCGTCTGCCGCTGGATCTATATGTGCCATAACTCCGAAGAGTCTGCGCAGATTGGGAGCAGTAGACCTCGTTGGTACAAATCCACCAGTATGGGCATATAGGGCAGCAGTCTGGTGGCCAGGATTTTGGTGAAAATCTTTGCATCTGTGTTAATGTTAAGCGAAAGGGGCCTATATGACCCCATGTCATGAGGGGGTCTATGAGGTTTAAGCAGAACAGTTATGACTGCCTCTCGCATGGTGTCTGGTAGTATACCACATTCCATTGCTTCTTCCCAAACTGTCAGTAGAAGGGGGGTGAGTATGTCGTGATATTCTTTGACAATTTCGGCGCCGAGTCCGTCAGGACCAGGGGCCTTACCAGAGGTTAACGCGTTTATTGCCTCCGTAATTTCATCTAGTGTTATGGGGGTATCCAATAACATGCGCGCATCAGAGGTCAAGGTCTGGAGATCGATAACATGCAGGTACCTTGCTATTTCTTCTTTAGTTTTGGTGTCTCTATTAGAGTATAATGTCTTGTAGAATGCAGCAAACATATCATTGATTTCTTGTTCACCATTTACTATGTCCCCGCTAAGCGCCTGGATGGCTGCTATAGGGGGGTGACCCTGTTCGGTTTTGAGCATCTGGGCCAGATGTTTCCCTTCTTTATTACTTTCCCCATATCTACGAGCTCGGATCGGGGCAGCCATATACTGTACCTCCCTTGCAGCAAGTTTATTAAAGTCTGCCAGTGTTGTGTGGATATCTAGAAGGGCCTCCTTACTATGTGTACAGGTGTATTCAAACACCAGGAGCTCGAGTTTGGCTTCTGTGGTGTCCAACTCTTGTCTAACTGTTTTAAGTAAGCCTTTGGTTTTAGCCATAATTGCACCCCGAACCCACACCTTAAATGTTTCCCATAACGTGGCGCACCATTTCACAGACCGCTCGGTTAGTTGAAAAATTCCTCTATTTCAGTACGTAATGATTCGCAGACATTCGGGTCTCTAAGTAGGGCAGGGGGCATTCTCCAGCGCCTGGCCCTGGGAACAGCCTCATCAACACTCAGAGTAAGTGACACAGGGGAGTGATCTGAGAGGGTGCGGGGATACATCTCACAATGCTGGACCATATTCACAAGTGTGGAGCTCATTAACCAGTAATCAATTTGAGACTCTGAATCATGCACTGATGAGTAGAATGTGAAGCGCTGCTCTATGGGGTGTAATTCTCGCCAGATGTCTACCATAGTCATTTGTTGCATTATTTGTCGTATGGCTAATGCAGCTCGGGTTAAGGGTCTGTATGACGTTGTAGACCTGTCAAGAGATGTGTCCAGGATTGTATTGAAATCTCCCCCCCAGACCACCGCACTATCTTCAGCTTCAATCAACATATTATATGTAGCATTATAGAATTCGGGGTCATCCATGTTGGGGCCGTACGTGTTAAACAAAACCATATTTCGCCCTGCCAACTCTCCCCATACCAACACATATCTTCCCTGTTGATCGATCTTAACGTCATGAGTGCGGAAGCCCAGTTTCGGATGTATTAGGGTGAGGACTCCTCTAGATTGGGAGGAGTATTCAGTATAATATCTCAGTGGGCCCCACCTAGACAGGAAATTGGGGCAAACCTGCCCTAGTGCGTGCGTCTCCTGCAACAGTATAATTTGGGGGCTATGTCTGGTAACATATGCTGCGAGTTTCCTAGATTTAATTGGGTTGTTCAAGCCTCGTATGTTCCATGAAAGGAGTTTAACACTTACAACTTTGTCACTCAGTACCATAGCATAATGTCAATATCAATGAGTGAAGTAGTTTGCCAGTGCCACAAACCGTAACTGTCGCACCTGTTGCAACCAGACTCTGTATTTTAAAACATTTGCCAACTATGGCAACAATTTGTGCCCTTCCCCAACCCCCACCCTCAACCCGATGATGTATCCCTTCCTCCATAACCTGTGGAACGTTCCTGAGGGTCGCTAGTCGCAGTCGCCAGGCCTCCATCAGTAGAGGCTCACGATCCCAACTTTTCCAAAACCATAACAACTGGGGCCGTTATACCCAATAGGGTCAGCCACATGACTTGAACAGGATGTTTCCATAATCTTAATTCAGTCTGCTGAGTCCGGGATGTCATCCCCCCCCCCCGTCGCCGGGGCCTATTTTGATCTCCTGGATAATCTTCCGGAGGCATGGGGATGGACGACTCAATATACGAGATGGCATCCGCCGGGTTCTCAAAGAAATGCGATCTGCCTCCATGTTGGATCCGCAATTTCGCGGGGAAGATGAGGGCGTACGGGACACGGCGCAATCTCAAGAGCTTTTTGGCCTGTTCGTAGGATCTGCGCTGCATCTGGACGCTTGTCGAAAAATCAAGATATATGTGGACTTAGTTGCCTTCGTACTGCAGAGAGCCCTTTTCCCTGGACAGCCTGAGCACCGTGTCTCTGTCTCTATAATTGAGGAGACGGACCATGATCGTGCGCGGTGGTGCCCCAGGCTTGGGCGGTGGCGCAAGTGTACGATGAGCCCTCTCAACCAGAAAGTGGTCAGAGAAGGATTCCGTTCCCAGAAGGGTTTTCAACAGGGCCTCTACCTGTCTCTCCATCGGGCCCTTGCAAAAGGATTCTGGAACGCCGACAACACGGATATTGTTTCTCCTGGATCTAGATTCAAGGTCCTTGCATTTTGCTTGAGTGTTGCGCAGTTCACCTTTAAGCTGTGCTATGTCCCGGCAATGCTGTGTTATCGCATCTTCGTTAGTACTGATTCTGCTTTCAGCCTCTGTAATGCAAGAGCTTTCCCTGTCCACTCTAGCCTTGAGGGAGCTGATGGTCGAAACAATATCGTCTAACTTGACATTCACCGCTAGGAAGCCGTTCTGCACCATGGTCATGAGACGGTCTTCTCTGGCGTCATGCCCCGTCTCAGCAAGTATGTCATTTTCCATGGTTGTGGCTGCCGGCGTCCCCTGAGGTTGGGAGCTGGCAAAGGAGTCCATCGGGCCAGTTTTTCTCCCCCCTGCGCTTTTCCTTCTCGTTTCGGCCCATGAGCTGTCTTTACAGAACAAGGACAGATGACGTGGGTCAGGCCAGACTCACACGATGGTATAGTATCGTTCGTGCAGTTGGTTCTGTTACATTACATGATGAGTGCCGGTATATCGACTCTCAAAACCCAAAGGAGTCGTTGTTGCCTGGGTTCCGGGCTGATCTAGCATGCGGTAATATTCCCATGTATCCTGCCTGATAATGTAGATTGAAGGTAAGTTACTGTCAGGATCCATCCCTGGAAGCTATGGCAGAAGTGGAAGTTTTCGCCGCAGAGAACCTTCACTTAGCAGTCCAGTCCTCATCCAACATGGCTGCCTTTGTTATTTAAGCAAGCCCCGCCCACCTCCCAGCACGTTGTATCTGTGTTATTACTCCTTGTGATACCAGCGCTCAGCTAAATACTCCGTTTAGCTCCTTCAGTGTCCCCCCCGTAGTGTTTTCTCCTACCCGCTTGCCTTACCTCTGTTTAACTCTGCCTTTCCTTACTCCCTTTGTCCTTTCACGGCACTTGTCCGTTACGCCTTTTCAGTCTTTCCCTTTGCTTTCGGCATCTTGCGACTCGTACTAGCGGTCCGCCGCCATCCTCGCGTATCTACGTGTTCCTCCCTGTGCCTTTCGTAGATCCAACCGTTTCTGGTAAGTAGGGACTTTAACTGCTTCTCCCTCTTTTCCTACCTTTCTCTCTCTGCTCGGTCCGTGCCCCCGTTCCGGGCTCTTTTCTTCTTCTCTTCCTCCCGCTTTGCTTCTCGTTGCTGCTACCTTGTATCCGGCCAAGTCTCCACGGATCGGATCCTGCCTTCTTTTCCTCAAGCCATCTTCATTTTGGTGGACAGAACGAACTTACTTGATCCACTTGTTTCTTGGATTCACTCCTGATCTCTCACTACCACATCCGCTATTGGAGAGTCGAATATTCAATAACATCTCAGGAAGACTACACAGGGTTTTTTACCATCCATCGGTCTTTACCCTGTCGCGGGGCTTCGGCTCCTCGGGGGGGCCCCCCCAAGACAGGTTCCACTTCCTGTCGAGGTGGCCTCCGAGGGAGCCAGACCCTACTTGCATGACAGGAGGTCCAGAGACAAGTCTACAAAGGAAGATACCAGAACTCCCCGAAGATCCTCCAAACACTCCAAGGACAAGCAAGAGGAAGCCACAGGTGAGGGGAAGGGTGGTGAGGGTGAACAGCCTGACAGAATATAACGCCAAGACAGAATCATGGCTTCCCTTGAACAGTATCAAGAGCTGGTGGCAGCATTGCAGGGGCTAACCCTAGAAGTCCAATCCCTGAAAACCGAAAATGTCGCCCTACGCCAACAAGTAGTCCTACATAGGGACGACCAAGGAGACCTACCACCCATGCCTTTATCCTTTGGAAAATATGATGGCTATCCAGGCGGTCTAAAGGAGTACTTAGACGCCTGCCACGTATATTTCGCCTTTCGTCCCCACGCCTTTGAAACCGCCAGAGCTAAAGTGGGGTTCCTCATAGCTAATCTCACCGGAAATGCCTTGGCCTGGGCCACCCCGTTGGTAACAATAAATGATCCTGCACCTTTTCAAGGCCAGATTCGATCGTCCTGAGGTTCTGTACACCTCTTTTGAAGCAATACTAGATGTAGAACAAGGAAACACGGATGTACAGACCTACATATCTCGCTTCCTGAGACTGGTGGCGAAAACAGATTGGCCAGAATCTGCCAAACAGACGATCTTTCGGAGGGGAATTAAGGATGAGTTGAAGGATGAGTTAGCCCGAGTAGCTCGACCTCCGTCCTTTCAAGATCTCATGTCACTCAATCTCCAATTAGAGTATCGTCTCAACGAACGCCGCCAAGAAAGGAGAAGACCTCGTCTTAGCCAGCCCTCATCCAGCCCGGCTCCTCACCCTTCGAGGGAACCGTCCACCCGAGAGGAACCTATGCAGATAGGGGCAACCCGAGGTCCCCTCACGCCTGCAGAACGCAAAAGACGCAGGGATTCAGGCCTCTGTATGTATTGCGGCTCTTCAAAGCACCTCCTCAGAGATTGTCCGGAAGTTCCTACAAGAAGGAAGGAAAACTTCCACCCTCGGTCCTTTGCAAGGGAGGTCTCGGGGGGACAAGATACAGTCCTTGCAACCTTACCAGACCAACAGAATTAAGAGAGGATAACAGCCTGATGGTATTTCGAGTCAAACTCTGGACAACCAAAACTTCATGTGTGGAGGTCTTAGCCATGCTGGACTGCGGTGCCGCAGGGAACTTTATGGACGAAGGATGGGCTCGAGAACAACAGATCCCCTTTAGGCAGAAGGATAGGCCCATTCCGGTAGAAGGAGTGGATGGTACCCCCCTGTCCACAGGCCCAATCCAATCTGAGACGATACCCCGTCTGGATTTGGGAGAGCATCAGGAACCGCTGGTATTCGATCTCATTAGAGCAGCCCACTTTCCCTTGGTGATAGGAATACCCTGGCTAAGAAGACACAATCCGCAAATAAACTGGACTACCAACTGTGTGCGTTTTGATTCTTCCTACTGTGAACAGCATTGTCAATCTGCCCTTAGAGTCAAAAGAAAGGACAAGGACAATGGAACCCCTCTACTCAAGGTGGTCTCATCGGTTCCCCGTCAGTACCAAGAATATGCTGAGGTCTTCGAAGACACTACACCCAAACTCTTACCTCCTCATCGGCCAGAGGATTGTGCCATAGAACTGACCCTGGAGTCGGTTGTCCCATTTGGCAGGATGTTTCCCCGATCTCTTTCCGAAAGACAGGCCTTAAGAAAATATCTGGATGACAACCTGCAGAACGGTCTATTACAGGAATGAAGGTCTTCAGGGGGGGCTTCACTGTTTTTCATTCCTAAAAAGGACGCCACTGAACTACGTCCCTGCATAGACTACAGAGGGTTAAATCGGATCACAATCCGCGATCGCTACCCTATGCCACTCATAAGGGACATCCTAGAAGCTGTGAGAGGGGCTTCTTACTTCACCAAATTGGACCTTAGAGGAGCCTACCATCTCCTATAAGTGAGGAGAGGTGACGAGTGGAAGACCGCATTTCGGACCCCATTCGGATTGTATGAATACAGGGTTATGCCCTTTGGCCTGGTAAATGCCCCTGCGGTCTTTCAGAGGTTTATCGACAAGATTTTCTCTGACATGTTTGTCTCGGTGGTCGTTTATCTAGACGACATATTGATATATTCTCAAGAACTACTGGACCATCGTGAACAAGTCAAAAGAGTGTTACATCGACTCCGAGCAAATCACCTCCTGGTCAAACCAGAAAAGTGCCAGTTTGAAGTGACCTCCGTCTCTTATCTAGGTTATGTCCTCTCGAAGGAAGGGATCAAGATGGAACCCGGAAAGATAAAGGCTATCCTGGACTGGAAGGAGCCAAGAAGTGCCAAAGAGATCCAGTCTTTCCTAGGTTTGGCAAATTTCTATCGCCAATTTATCCCCAACTTTTCTAACTTGATGTTACCCATTACAGGTCTCCTTAAAAAAGGGGTTCAGTACGCCTTTGGACCAGAACAGAAAAGAGCCTTCTTACAGCTCAAGGAGCTGTTTACCTCCGCTCCCATACTAGTGCAACCAGATCAAACAAGACCATTTATAATGGAAACTGATGCCTCGGGGGGAGCAGTGGGAGCCATTCTATTGCAAGAGGCAGAAGACGGTCTCACACATCCAGTAGCGTATTATTCCAAAACCCTGACCAAAAGCGAACGAAATTACTCAGTTTTAGAAAGAGAACTACTGGCCATCAAACTGGCATGCCAAGAGTGGAGGCACTTGTTACAAGGAGCAGCACACCCATTTCAAGTACGAACTGATCATCGTAACCTCAGTGTTACAACAGATGGAGTGTACCAACGCCCGACATGCTAGATGGGCATATTTCTTCTCTCAATATGACTTTAACATCACTTATTTACCAGGGTCAGAGCAAGATGGCAGATGCCCTCTCCAGATGTCCGGGAGTAGAAACCAACCATAATCAAGATCACGATCTCTTGTTTCCCAACCTTAAGATCACGGCAGGTGTCTCTCTCTTTTCGCAAGAACTTTCCTCCCAATACGGTTCGCTATCAACCATTCCAACCACTGTCAATCTGGCCGATGATGGTTTGTACTACCACGGTACTGGGTTGTTTCTCCCGTCTAAAGGACTTCAGGAACAGATCCTCTCCTGGTGTCATGATACCCCCCTCGCTGGACACCCCGGTATCAAGAAGACCCAGGATCTCATAAGCCGAAGGTTTTGGTGGCCAGAACTCCACAAGGATGTAGAGAGATACGTTTCGACCTGCCCGATTTGTGCCACCAACAAATACCAAACAGGCAAACCTTTGGGCAAACTGCAACAACCTACCCTACCTACCCAGCCTTGGGAACACGTGTCTACAGATTTTATTGTCGATCTACCGAAATCAGAAGGAATGACCGCAATCATGGTAACTATTGATTCATACAGTAAGCTGGCTCACTTCTCAGCATTGGAAGGTCTTCCGTCAGCTCCAAAGACGGCTTCAGTCTTCCTCCGGGATATAGTACGCTTGCATGGCCTGCCTCGAACCATAGTCTCGGATAGAGGTACCCAATTTACCTCCAGGTTCTGGACATCGTTGTGTCAACAGTTGGGGATTCACAGAGCACTGTCGTCCGGCTTTCACCCACAGAGCAACGGTCAGACAGAGACTTAATGCCGGACTTGAGCAGTACTTAAGATGTTTTTGCAGCAACGGACAGGAGAGCTGGTCTTCCTACCTCGCGCAGGCCGAGTTCGCCTATAACAACAACTACCACACCTCGTCTAGAATGAGTCCTTTCTATTGCACTTATGGTTACCATCCTCAGCAGATGCCTTGGTCCGGAATGCAACCCACCAAATCTCCTGCCATAGATGACCGGTTATCAGAACTAAAGAAGGTACATAAGTTGGCAAGAGAAGCATTAGAGGACAGCCAACTCGCACAAAAGAAGTGGACCGACAGAAGCAGAAGACCCAACCCAGATTGGAAGTCTGGACAAAGGGTCTGGTTATCCACGAGGTATCTACCCAAGTGGATACACATGGGCAAGTTTGCTCCACAATATCTGGGTCCTTATCCTATAGTGAAACAAATAAACCCAGTGGCATACGAAATCCGCCTGCCTAAGAACCTCCAGAGGGTACACCCTGTTTTCCACACATCACTGCTTAAAGACTATAAGGTGGATCCTTTCTCACCAAAGTTTTGGAAAACCAAGACTCCGACCACAGTAGAACCACAAGTGTATGAAGTGGAATACTTAGTGGATTCTCGGTATTATCAAGGCAGTCTCCAATATCTTGTCCATTGGAAGGGTTTCTCCACTGAAGAAAAAACCTGGGAACCCAGACACCACCTGCATGCTCCAAGGTTACTGAGAGAGTTTCACCAAAGATACCCGGGAAAACCAGGGGGCGTTCGGAGGGAGAAGGGTTATACTGTCAGGATCCATCCCTGGAAGATATGGCAGAAGTGGAAGTTTTCGCCGTGGAGAACCTTCACTTAGCAGTCCAGTCCTCATCCAACATGGCTGCCTTTGTTATTTAAGCAAGCCCCGCCCACCTCCCGGCGCGTTGTATCTGTTATTACTCCTTGAGATACCAGCGCTCAGCTAAATACTCCGTTTAGCTCCTCCAGTGTCCCCCCGTAGTGTTTTCTCCTACCCGCTTGCCTTATCTCTGTTTAACTCTGCCTTTCCTTACTCCCTTTGTCCTTTCACGGCACTTGTCCGTTACGCCTTTTCAGTCTTTCCCTTTGCTTTCGGCATCTTGCCACTCGTACTAGCGGTCCGCCGCCATCCTCGCGTATCTACGTGTTCCTCCCTGTGCCTTTCGTGGATCCAACCGTTTCTGGTAAATAGGGACTTTAACTGCTTCTCCCTCTTTTCCTACCTTTCTCTCTCTGCTCGGTCCGTGCCCCCGTTCCGGGCTCTTTCCTTCTTCTCTTCCTCCCGCTTTGCTTCTCGTTGCTGCTACCTTGTATCCGGCCAAGTCTCCACGGATCGGATCCTGCCTTCTTTTCCTCAAGCCATCTTCATTTTGGTGGACAGAACAAACTTACTTGATCCACTTGTTTCTTGGGTTCACTCCGGATCTCTCACTACCACATCTGCTATTGGAGAGTCGAATATTCAATACCATCTCAGGAAGACTACACAGGGTTTTTTACCATCCATCGGTCTTTACCCTGTCGCGGGGCTTCGGCTCCTCGGGGGGCCCCCCCAAGACAGGTTCCACTTCCTGTCGAGGTGGCCTCCGAGGGAGCCAGACCCTACTTGCATGACAGGAGGTCCAGAGACAAGTCTACAAAGGAAGATACCAGAACTCCCCGAAGATCCTCCAAACACTCGAAGGACAAGCAAGAGGAAGCCACAGGTGAGGAGAAGGGTGGTGAGGGTGAACAGCCTGACAGTTACAGGCAGGGGTTATGCCCGTTATAGGAGCTGCCAACCAAAGTATCACAGTGGGTCTGGGGCTGAGCTGCAGCGCCTCTGATCGCACCTGTCTTTATATATGGAGGACTCCACCACGACCCTCCAACGGATCAATGGTAGTGTGTCGGGTCGCCTTTAGCGTTCATCCATGGCAACTGATGTCCAGCCACTTGTGGCGCAGTCTGGCCAGCTTTGTTAGGGAGCCAAATTGCCACGGATCACATACTTCTCCCAATGGTGCAGGTCTGCTAAAGGATCAATAGAAACATAGAGGCAAGCTACAAAACAAGGAGCAGCACCCTCAAGTTAACAGCACAGAGGTTTTGCCGGTATAATATAGCGCAAAGTCCCCTCTACGGATGTATTGTGCTCTCCCACGTTAATCAGCGTCTCCGATTGACGGGCGCTGCAAGAAGGATATTAACGCTGTATAAACGCTCCGATGCAGCTGGGTCCGTGCACTTTCAAGCCCCTCACCTGCTTTCGTAGCGCCAGTCTGAACCCGATCGCCGGCAGACCCACAGAGCTAGCTGGGGCCCTGCGTGGGAGACCGCGCATCGACCCAGCCGCTTTTCGGGAGGTGGGCAGTAGCAGCAGTCAATCTTCGTCTTGCAGGGACCTCGGCACCAACACACACGGTCTGCCCGTAGGCCCGCGTATTAAGGAAGCTCTGCCGGGATCAGCGCCCCTCCCCCACACGGCCCTCCGGCGTTTGCAGAGCCTCGGTCTGGCATGTGACTCTTCCGGATCTCAGTGGCGGCTTGCAGTCAGCCGGGCGGGCCGCCCCGCGCAACGAAGCTCCGAACTCAGCCGCACCTCTGCGGTTTCACACAGGATTTGCACACAACGTGCAGTAGGAATGCCGGCAACAGCAGATGTAGTCGCTTCCTATCTTTGCGGCCCCAAACTGGATTAATTTATGATAAGGATGTCCTCGGGATCGGAGTACTCCAATCAGGCGGCCATTTTAGTTGCGCGCAACAGCGCCCCCATTAAATACCCAGAGGTTTCTAAGCGCAGGCCCGGGGATCGAACCTGTGTTGCTTTGTGTTTTCTTGCTTCCAAGGTGAACACGTTGCCACTGAGCTATCCTCCCGGGACATTGACTTAGTAATTTTCCTATGGAGAAACGTGACAACTTGAGTGTCCCATCCATGTTGTCGTGGGTGCTTTTGGTAGCCACCAATGGGACCTCGAGTGTATAGATCTGCCCCAGCAGCTTCCCCTTAGATTTCAACCATCTTCTGAGCTGTTAGGATTCCTTGTGTTTCTCTCCTGAGAGAAAATTACATTTCTTCAAATTTCACCATCCGGTGCAACTGACGTAGACCTACATTCAGTTCCAGTTCCAACCATGGAAGCTTCGCGACCTAAGGCATCCTTATTTAGGCCGTGCGACACTTGTGACATACATTTATTTTGAGGGGGCAGGCACTGCCTCTACTCGAACCATTATGCTGACGGCTGTGATATCTGCCAGGTTTTCTCGTAAAAAACACTTAAGGATAGGAACCAAAGGCTAATCTTCTAGCTCAATGAAGGAGCTCATCATGAAGTGAGAGAGCAACCACTCCCTCTGACAAGAGGTCACCGTCAAGACAGAGGTCCAGATCTGAGGAGCAGGTGAGGCAAAATAGTCCTCGGAGCACAATAAGGCCAAACACGCTTTCCCTGTAAAGAAACCACCAGCTAGTGTTGAAAGGTCCCATTCTGGGGCCAAGCACTCTCCTAAAGGCCCGTTGGCGAAAACACTGTCGGACAAACCGAGGGAGAAGGGCTCACACTGATCGTCAAAATCCGCAGACCCGTCCAGTAGATCTGTCAACGGACAAGCACAGAGCTAAATCGGCTACGAAATCCTACTCGGTGTCGTCATCGAAAAAAATTTACCTCGACGAGTGACAAAGAACACTACTCATCGTCGGCATCTCAAAGATCCTCCTCGCTGAGTCGTCATCGAGACACCTCTCGACAGCCAAATCGTCGAAGTTTATTCCGACGACAGCACCATCGACAACAGCATTGACGACGACGGCATCATCTTCGTCGGGGGCGGCTCGTCTCTTGTCAATGCCCACTTCGACCACCCTGTCGACAACCACCTCGTCGAGGACCAAAAAGAACTCCTCTGCAGAAAAGCCTACCCACCCAAAGACCACCGCTATGAAAGAGATTTCGGAATTGCTGACAGAAGGCAATATATTACCCCCTAAGGGTATTTTGAAAACCCTAACTGGGGCCACGATACAGCACGACCAGGCTCCCCTAGAAATGTCTCCTGTGGAGTACCCAGATATCATGCTAGAAGACATTTTGAGTCTCGAGCAGAGGAATGTCCAAGTGTCTTTGAATCCGATCCTGAAGAAGGAACTTCCGATCCTCCTATTCAAGGACCATCTAGAGAGGAAGAACCTCTAAGGTTTCAGACACCTACTCTGCCATGAACACCTGCTGGAATAGGCGGTATGCAGACACAATACCCCCTTATAAATCCACAATCCTTGCTTTCCCTGCAGGTCCTTGCAACACTGAAGTCTCTTTTAGGACAGCTTGATGCAAGGCTTCCGCTTCCTCAAGCTCAAACAATTCAGCCTTACAGAGAACATCAAGTTACCCCCTCAACAAAGAGATCCAACCCATCCCTGTAGAGACCAGGGCATACTCCCTAGGATTCAAACACCTCCTAAACCTCCACCTCCAGGTACATTCAGTCCACGTAGGCGAGAGCAAGAAGAGGGGGAACTGATTTACACAGACCAGGACCCTGATCCGAGGGATAAAAATTCCACCGCCTCCTCGTCTCCACGGAGAGCCGAGACATGGGACACAGATCCTGAACAAGATGCGTAGGGTAGGCTGGGTCAGCCTTCGCCTCCTGACGACATTGGGGCGTTTCATTCCATGATGTCTAGGAATGCCAGGAGTTTGGTCTGATTCCAGATGAAGAAAGATTGTTTTCTCTTCGACTATGTGGGTAAACGCAGGAAGGCAGTCTTTTCCATACCCATTCTGGATTACGTTTGGCAGGAGGGCCTATGAAGCATCCTTTTACTGAGCCAGTGGTTTAAGGTAGGCTGGAGAAGAAGTTTAAGGCTGCAGATACTACACCGAAATGCTTCACCTCACAACCTGCTCAGTTGTTTCAGCGGCAGCAAGCCCCAAGGCTCGAACGCAGCATAAGTGTGCCACTCGGAAAATGGATGCCTTTGGAAAAAAGGTTCTCACCATTGGAGCAGCGAATGCCCTGGCCATAGTTGCTCGATGTGATAAAAAATGTGGTACCGTCTAGCACCTTTATTGGAATACATGCCGAAACAGCAGAGAAAAGAGGCCATGATGCTGGTGCGCGAAGGGGGGAAGCAACGAATCACAGCATCAACATTGCCGTAGACCTAGCTAAAACAGGGTTTGAGCAGATTGGCAATGATGTACTCCTTAGATGCCAAACATGGCTTGTTCCACTTATTTTCGTCAAGAAGTGCAACACAAAGCCATGTGAAGGGGAACATTTGTTTGGGGACAATTGATGAGGCCCTTAAAGCCATGAAGGCTGACTCAGACACGGCTAGGTCTCTTACAGCCCTTCAGGGCAGGCGGTCCTTTCGCTCCTTTCGAGGAGCGTCAGGTAATGCAAGATTCTCAATCTCTAGAGACAGCAAGAACTATGGTAGTGAACCCTTTGGGGGCCCTTTAAATCAGTAACACGCCATACTCGGGATGGGCTGCAGGATAACCCTTGCACCTATAATAAGACCGACTACTGGCAAAAAGTCTCTCCCGACTGTTTTATTTTCAATTGTCTAATACGGGGAATTACAACGGACATCAATTGAAGTTCGCTCGAACTCTCAATTATTTTGCATAGAAAACACATTTATATACTAAAAATGTGTCATACGTGACGTCATACTACGCGGCAAACAAGAAAAATCTACAGGGGGTTGTGATTGGCTTAAGGGGAACATCTAAGTATACTTTGAGGGATTGGGTTGTGATTGGGTTTCTACAGTCAGGTCAACAACTTATGCCCACCCCTAGTGAAAGTCCTCTTCATCAGTTACTATATACATGGTACACCAGTGGCTATCAAACTATAAGGCCCTTCATTATATGGCCCTCTATTATTGGTTGGCACGCTTGTACTCTTCTGGAACATTCGGCTCACTAGCCGCATGTAAGCTGTTACCGCAGGTGCCAGTGGGTGGACTTGACCGTGTCTCCCCACCCAGTTAGCCCAACATCTCTCATTGCTTATGCTGTCTGCCATTCAGATTGTCTTTGAACTTGTCTGTGCAAAGTATCCTTGCTCCTGAGAATAAAAAGGAGTATAGGCTCACTCTTATCATAGTTCTGGTCTGCACGCCCAACTCTTATTTCGATCCTTGGCTCACATGACAGAAGACTGTATTTCAGTGTGTTTTGCAGTATTTAATTGTCTTGAATTAACAATTTTGGCACTAATGGTGTTCTTTCTTGCACATTAATAAGGGCTGATTCAGCTTCTCACGTTCACTTTTCAAGGATAGATAACCGGTTCTTTGCCACTCCATCCTTTGACAGCAGGCCAGACAGCTATTTCAGGCCTTTCCTCAATCTTCAGCTGCTTTCTTACTGCAACACAGCTTTCCGATCCTTCTTTCTTCACGGGTCTAAGCTTACTAAACATGTGACACCGATGTCCAGATTCTATCTAATGCCGGCAGCGCCTGCAGTCTATTCGCTACGTATAGCAAGCCTTTATGATCACTTAGTCTACTTGCGTTGCTGCATCTGTACACTTATAAACGGCTCACATTTTCTGCAGTGCTCTTCACATGTGCAATCTTCATTCTGCATATATAAGTTTACTTGATTCTTTACTTCGTCATCGGATTCTATAAGGTCTATGCATCTCCCTCTTTGACCATTCTTCTCAGTGTGTCACAATCATTTCTTATGACGTCACCAGCCTCTTTTTCTCTCATTTTCATATTCCTTCGGGGCTCTCCTCCAAGAGATTGTCATCTCTGTGGGGGTTCATCATATAGGGTTTTCTCAATGGATACCTTTTCTCTAAGTCACTCCATGGAATAGGCACCATCACTGGTGGTGTGCTTGTCGTGATTTCCGGTTTCCAACATATAGGAAGAATGGGGGGCGGAACTTCCTGCAGAGGCATTCAGCTGCTCCTCTACAATAGTCCTGGATATTATTCTCAGGGCTACAAGCTGAATTACCAATCCTCCCAGCGAAACATAGAATACCATCAAGGGCAACAAAAGCGTGGCCACCTTCCAGAGAGATGGGAAAAATAAGGCACAGCAATGACTGCCTCAGGGGGAGACAGGTGAGGGGAAATGTGGCGTTCTATCTCGACAAGTGGCAAACAATAACGAGCGACAGGTGGGTGCTAGATGCAATCCAATACAGCCACTTGTTGGAGTTAGAGCACGCAAATCTTGATGCCTCCCAAAAAGGTATCTCACCCACACCATCAGGTTTTACAGCACGAGATACGTCGAATGCTAAGAAAACGAGCCATCAACAGTGTTCCTCACTCACCAAGAGGAATAGGAGTGCATTCCAGGCCCGCTCTATTAGAGCCTTTCACGATCGGGTGCTGGATATGATGGCACTGCTAGACATCCCAATGCTCGAAGGCCCAGCTCCACAAGAGGGTGTTCTTTCTGGAGCCTCCACTCCTTCGACACAGGAGCGCACCAACCTGTTCCTTCAGAAGGATGCCCTGGCCGAGGCCCATAAGGTCTGGGAAAAACCTAATTCTGACCAGCACCTAAACAAGCAATTTGATGCTTGCTATAAGCTTCACGCATCTGAGGACACATCCTTGTCTGCATGCCTGCACCCCTCGTCTACGGTGGTGGCAGCTGCTACGCTCCAGTCGAAGCCAGCCTCTACATCCTCCACTGCAGTGTCTCGGATCCTTTCCATGGAGGACAAGCTTCTTGACGCCATTGAGAAAAAGGTTTTTTTCAAATTCAGCTCTTCAGCTGCGTCATGCTAATACTGAGCTTATCCTGGCAGCTACCAACGTCAGACTGTGGAAGGAGCTAGCAGAGTTTCAGGAATGTTTTCCACCTGATCGACTCGAAGACTTCAAGGGCGGCTTATCTGACGCCGGGGTTCTGGCGCAGGAGCTACTTGAGGTTGCGGCCCATCACGTAGACACTTTCGCTAGAGGCATTAGGGTCGGAGTAGACATTTCCTCCCAGTTGTGGCTGCATGCTAAAAAGTTTTTTTTCGAAGGTAGTTTAGAACAAGGTGCTTGATCTCCCCTTCGAGGACCATTCCTTTCCTCCATGGTTGAGGAACTCGCGAAGACCAAGGCAAGTACTCAAACTGCCAAGTCGGTATCGGTCCTTGCGAAAACTCCACAAAAGACACCTTATACTTGGTGGTCGGGGTCTCAAACGAGGTCCTTCTCGGGTTTCAGAGGCTTTCAGGACCGCTGTGCGTGCCAAGCAGATGCTCCAGCTGGTGGGCCCGCCGTAAACTGCAATGGCAAGGTGGCTAGTTTTTCTCTCAGCCAACAGCCTCCTCTTCAGCAACGGGTGGTCTCGCCGCTGATAAAACATCTAAATGATATTTTTCATCAGTCGCACGAGACTCCAGTGGGAGGATGAATTTTGTCTCATCTGGAGGCGTGGCAGACCATCACCGAAGACCGATGGGTTTTGTCAGTCAGTCGGACGGGCTTCCCCTTGTCCCTAACCCACCCTCCCCCCCCAGCAGACTGGGTCGCCCTCCCTCAGAGCTGAGGTACAGAAACTTCTAGACCTCAGAGCAGCTGTTCCCTTGAAGCAAGGGGAGGGCTGCTACTCCTGTCTGTTTACAGTATACAAACACAACCAGGCTGGCATGCACACTATCCTCGACCTATCCAAGTTCAATCTCTTTCTACCCCAAGAGAAATTCAAGAGGATTATGGCTTGCCAGTTAAAGACCTCTCTCCGGAAGGACGATTGGCTCAGCATTGTAGACCTCCAGGATGAATACATGCACATTCTGATCTGGAGCTTGCATCAAAAATATCTGTAGTTCTCGGTGGGGACGGAACACTTCCAGTATTGTGTGCTTCTGTTTGGTCTCAGCTGGGCACCACATGTCTTTATGAAGATGTCGGTCATTGCAGCATTCCTCAGACTGCAGGGGGTTCATGTGTATCCATACTTGGACGATTGGCTCCTGCGTAGTCCTTGCCCACAGGCCGTTACGGCCAATCTTCAGTCACTCCTTCAGCTCCTGTTCCATCTTGGGCTGTCGGTAAACTGGCAGAAATCGTTGTTGATGGTTGCCTAAGACCTGATCTTTCTCGGTTTCCGTTAGGTAACCGTTAGCACCAGAGTGTTCCTGGCAGAGGACAGGACTGCAGACCTTTCGAACATGTGCCAGGTCTTCCTCCAGTCCTCTCACATGTCGGCCTGGTGGTTCCAGAGATTCTTGGGCCTCATGGCTTCTTGTGTGTTAGCTCTCTCTACCTCTTGCACGACTGAAAAGGAGGCACCCTCGGCTTTCTCTTCGGAGGTGCTGGTTGCATGCTACAGAACCAGATTCCAAGTTGATTCCAGTCCCATACTGCATAACGGCAGATCTTCAGTGGTGGTCGACCGGCCGCAATCTTTCAGTGGGGACCTCCTTCCAGGAGCCCTGCCCACAAGTAACGGTTAATACAGACTCCTCCCTTATGGAGTGGGGAGCGACACTGCATCACCTCGAGGTTTACGATTTGTGGATGCCTCAAGACAGGTGGTTCCATTTCAATTACCTGAGGCTCCTGGCAGTTTGTCTGGCGGTCAAGTCTTTTCAACCCTCTATCACCAACAGTGTGGTTCGAATTTGCACGGACAATTCCGTAGCAATGTTTTACATCAACAATACCAGGGGGCACCAAGTCTACCCTCCTGGTGGACCTTGCTATCCCATTTTGGAATAGGCTATCCAGCACAACGTTGCTGTACACATTCCACGTCACCTCAATCTGACTGCAGACTCCCTAAGCCACCAATCTGCAACGAGGTACGAGTGGGAGATGAACATCAATGTTGATTTTTCAGCAGTGGGGTACTCCAGAGGTGGACCTCTTTGCGACATCATTGAACAGGAAACTTCCTCTCTATGCTTCCATTGACAGGCTCAGAGTGTCTTCCTTGGGGGCGCCCTTGAGATCCCTTGGGACAACATGAAAGCTTATGCCTTCCCTCCTTTGCCACTGATTCATCCTTCACTTTGGAAACTCAGGAGTGCATCAAACTGCACTCTCCTCTTCATAGCTCCGTGGTGGCCAGGTTTTGATTTTCATTTAATTTATGCAGTTCAACCTCTCCGAGGACAACATGCGTTTAATAAAGCGGCAAGAAAGCCTTCTACAAGAGCTCAATACAGGAGCAAGTGGCTCCGTTTTTGCCATTGGTGTGTAGCTAAAGAGCTTGATCCCAGGCATGCTTCTATTGACTCTGTTGTGTCCTTTGTATCTGACCTTGCAGCCTCCAGCATACATGTCTTATCATGCAGGGCATATTTGTCCGCCATTGCGGCTTACCTGTCTACAGACGGCTGCTCCTTTTCGCTAACCCAGTCGTCAAAAGACACTTTGCAGGTCTTCATCTTTTTCCACTGGTTCAGACCCCACGCCCCGAATGAGATTCGAATGTGGTCCTTGTATGCCTTTTGAACCCATGGCCACTGCCGAACTCAAGTACCTGTCTTGGAAGGTGGTCTTTTTGATTGTGGTAACATCTGCAAGACGAATAAGTGAGCTTCAGGCTCTTTCTGTGGAACATCCGTTCCTAGTTTCCATAAGGCTAAGGTTGTGCTTCGCACTCTCCCTTCCTTCCTAAAGTGGTTTTGGAATTTAATTTGAACCAGTCAATATCTTTACCAGTCTTCTCCCCGAACCCGGCCTCTGACGCCGAGCAGGTCCTGCACAACCTAGACATCAGACAAGCTTTTTCCGTAAAGCTAACAAAACACTATTTGTTTTGAACTCAACAGCTGTTAGCTACGCACACTATACCATGTAAAAATGCCATTTCATCAAACTACTGTATATAATCTACATATGTAACACGTTTGTATGTGCTATGTAACTAAGTTGCCTTCTTGTAAAAGCGTCACAATGCCTCCAGGCTGTTTGTGTGCTTTATAAATTAAAAACATAAATAAAATTCTACCTCGATAGGATGAGCAAACTCAGAAGCTCTTCGCAGCTCTTTGTTACGTTTGGTGACTCAAAGGGGAAACCAGCCTCAAAAGCATCCATCTCCCGCAGGATTATTTCATGTGTTCAGAGGCCTACAAGATTCAATGCCTTCAACCACCAAAGGTCATTTATGAACATCTGGTCCGGGGCAAAGTGGCTGCTGTTGCCTTCCAAAAGTACGTCCCTTGGGAGTCCATTGCCAAGGCGGCTACATGGACGTCCCCATCGAATTTCTGCAAACATTACTGTCTCCACCTGAGCTCCCAGGCTGATGTCCAATTTGGCCAGGCAGTTCTTAAGAATTTGTTTCAATAAGGGAAATTTACATCCACCCGTAATACCTATGGTTAGTGCTTGGGAATCTCCCACAAGTATGGAGGAAAGGGGAAGGGATGCAGGAGTAGGACAAAGTTACTCACCGTAGTGACTACCTTACTCCTACTCCATAGTCCCCTTTCCTCCATACGCCCGCCTGCTGTCTCCGCTAATAAGTATCCTCTATGGTTGCTTAAATGGTCTTAGACCTGGCGATAGAAAAGGACTGAAGGGCGATGCGCGGGGCGCAGCTCAGGAATGTGGGGCTATGGTCACGTGCAGTGGCTAAAAGGACACAAAAATGTAATGTTTTGATGCTATTAACAAGTGCTCCGGTCCCGTCCCGAAGGACGTAGTGTCCCTCAAGTATGGTGGAAAGGGGACTATTTTAAAAAAAAAAAGTGTTTTATTAAAATGATAGTTTGTTTCCAAACGTTTCCATTATTCATCGCTTAAGTACATCTACATATAAAATTAACATTTCTCCTCTTCTCATTCATTCAAATTTATGCCCGTGGTGTCATTGGGACTGTTTATCATGCTCTTCCTTTCCGTGGGTGTGTATTATTTTAGTCCGTTGTCATTAACAGTTCGTTAACTCTTCCTTTATGTCATAA
The DNA here is from genome assembly GCF_040938575.1 of Ambystoma mexicanum. Lineage (NCBI taxonomy): Eukaryota > Metazoa > Chordata > Amphibia > Caudata > Ambystomatidae > Ambystoma > Ambystoma mexicanum. The sequence goes on from NC_090921.1 coordinate 463,159,091, forward strand.
ATTCTTTTACATTGTTCCAAAACTGTATTACTCTACAGATAAGTGTTTTATAAGTTCCTAACAGAATCTCTGCCCATCGTTGATTGATGTCCCGTAGGATCACATTCACTGGGAGCATAGCAGCGAATAATAGTTTTGTGTTGGTCAAAACTGTGCATTCCATGATATGGTATATTCATTCAATTTGTTCCGATCTTTGACAGAATCGGCAATAGTTCTCGTCAAGACGTATTTGTCCGTACTTTGCTTGAACTTCTCGCTTTGGAAGCAAGTTGAGTTGCATTCGTAAAAATGTGTCTCCGATTGATCGATGGAAAAAAGGCCAGATATTGTGGTTACTGGTTTAATGCCCTATTTTCTAAATGGCAGTTTAGATCAAGTTGGTATTGGGCTTTCTTATCTATTGTATTGATCCAATCGTTCATTGTATTCTCTTTTTGACTTCTAGCGGACGCATAATCAGTTTATCTGCATTCAAATTCAGTTTCATTAGCATCTGCTTACATGCTTCTTTCCATATATTCAGGACTCCATTTACTATGTTGAACTTTGTTCATAGTATATTAATTGATGGGATTTTCTCTTCTACAATGATCTTTCTATGTAAGTCCAAGTATTTCCATGTTATGATGGATTCTATGGATTGAATGGCTAATTCAAATCGGATTCGATGCATCTGATATGATTTTGGTAGGGCCGGGGGACTATGGACTAGGAGTAAGGTAGTCACTACAGTGAGCAACTTTGTCATTTCATCCCTAAAGTACCTTCAGAGTTTCATAAAAATGCAACCATAACTCTTCCCACATTCTTTCAAAATGTCACTTCACCAGCCAAGAAGGCCCTGCTCTCTCTTGATGTCAAAAGGGCATTGAAATATTATTTGGATCGTACAAAATCTTTCTGATCGACTAAGCAGTTGTTTGTCGCCTTTGGTCCATCCAACTGGGGAAAATCCATATAAAAACAGGGCATTTCAAGATGGGTTTCTTTCTGCCACTCTATGGCCAATAGGCCGTTGCAAACGGCTCCCAGAGCGCACTCCACCAGAGCCACGGCTACCTTAGCGGCTCTCTGGTCTGGGGTACCCATCAGAGACATTTGCCAAGTGGCAACATGTGCACTGCCGTACATATTTACCAGGCACTACTGCTTACATCAGCAACACGCTGAGGATGTACAGATGGGACGGGCAGTCCTTCAATGGCTGTTCCAGTAATGTAAACCCTGCAGCTTCCCGGGTTGTTTCCTTTCTAAACTTGCGTATGTATTCTTTTCACTTTAACGCAGACAATTTTAAACTACTTAATCTGTGTTTGCCTGGTTTACCACCTCCTAACCTGTATACTGCTAGAGAATCTATTCACAGCATGTGAATCCATGATGTATCCAATGCTGGAGAAGGGAGTTTTTTACATGTAACTCCATTTCTCCAGCGTTTGTATCTTTCATAGATTCACATGCACCCTCCAGCCTACTCCCACCAGGCAAATATCCTCTTCAGGGGGATATCTTCCAGCTGGATTGGTTAAAATCTGAGGGGAAGCTGCTGGGGCAGATCTAGACACTTGACTTCCCATTGGTGGGTACCGATTGCACCCACAGTGACGTCAATGGGACACTCGGGGTGTCTTTTCCATAGGTCAAAGTAACCGGGGATTCCCAGCCTGATGGGGAATATTCACAGCATGTGAATCCATGAAAGATACCAACGCTGGTGAATTGGAGTTACAGGTAATAAACTAATCCCTTCTCCCACCCCCTTCTGGGGATAGGAGATTCCCTGATAGGGATATCACTGATTCTCCCTGGCTGCATGGGTTTGAATTTGTGTAATGACTTGAACCGTCCACCTTCCTTTTGAACTAGCTCTGCAAGGTCGATTCGCTTGGAACGAGAAGAGGCTTGAGCGAACCACCCCTTTGCAGAGAGAGGAAGATGGAGGCAGTCCGCATTGAACCGGGAGAGAGAAGCCTGCCGAACCTGAGAAGGGCAGGACCCTCCTCATGGAAAGTGTTGCCAGATGAGGTGCGTATGCAAGTGTGGCCAAGAGAGCTGCGACCAAGACTGTGGAACGTGAAAAACCTGCCATTCCAGGAGCCAGAGAGGTGTAATGCAGGACCGTGACAACCGGAAAAGAGAACCGGCAGAATGAGATGCCAAACCCAGGGCCCCAACGGAGACACAGGCAACTTCTGCCTGGTAACTGCTTGGAGTGGACAGACCAGGACTTACTATGGCAGCATAACTCCACCACTCCTGGCTAGCACCAACACAGGAATAGAGGGCTCCAAGGTAGAGGGGAGGGCCGGCCCAACAAAACCCTATGGCAGGGTAAGGGCAGAGTGAGAAACCAGAGACCACCGGTTTCAGGGGCGGGGGCAAGAAACCTCCCAAGATGGGACGAGACAAAACCCCAAGGCAAATGGAGGTACCAAAGATTCCAAGGAGGAATAAAAGAAACAAACCCACAAGGCAGGATGAGAGACTAGAGACTCCAGGATGAGGTGAGAGAAACAAGGCTCCAAGACGGGGGCGAAAGAGACACTTTATCAGACTGACTTTAACAATACAGGAGAGAAAAATTCGGAAACTCCGGGCTCAGCCTTTACACAGAAGTGAGGAGCTTGCATTGAAAAGGACCTACTACGCTGGCTTAAAGGCTAAGCTCATTTGTATTTTTTTCAGTTTGTGATTCTAAGTTGTCGGGACAGAACGCATGTAGCATTGGATTCCAAATGGGACTCTTATTAGTAACAGACTTCCTGACAAGCACCCTTTTTACATATTTTCTTTATAGAATAAGCACAAACACCTTAAAGATGGGAACAGCCTAGGTTTCTGGTGACTTCTCAATAAATAAAAGTTTGAAAACTATGCCACTGTGTCTGTCTCCTGGTTTTGATCTACCACACGACACTGAGGTCTTGTATAATCGATGCATTTTATTCCTAGGTTTTTGAATAGGCAAAATCTGAGTATTACACAGACAATGCATAGGGACAATAATTCCTTGCTTAAGCAATGATTCAGTGAACGTTTCATACCTTCTGCCTCTTCAGAAACAGCATACTGTTGGATGCATGGAAGAGGTTCAACTAGGTTTAGAGTATGTACACTGGTTTAACATTCAATATGCGTCCTGCTTCATTTGCATATGTGGAACACAATTGCAGAGGATCGTGGTCCAATAACCCTTGTTGCAATGAGTGTTGTTCAGCAGTTCTTTGTTTCAATTTGAAACCTTGCAGCATGGCCAAAAATAAATTCCAGTTCTGTGTATCGGCACCTCAAGGTAAATACAATTGGCGAAACAATAGAAAGTGCAACCATTTTTACCCAACGAATTGCAACCTACTTTCTTTGGAGCCCTCATTTCATCCAACTGATTTTATTTTTCTTTCTGCTCTTTCTCTCTCTCTCTCCCATTGCCACTCTTGGTTCTCTCTCCAACTCCACTCTTCTTGGTCTCTCCTCCCATTTTGCTTCACTGCCTCTCCAATTTTTCCCGCTCATTGCACTTACATGCTCTATTCTGCTTCTCATGCCATACCACTGCCTCACACACTTTGTCAGGCTTGCTCCTCTTTTATTCATTTTCAGATTAAATGCTGCTGCTGTGGATCATAGGTTTCAGGTGTTAGTAATCAGTGTGTGGTACACCCTGATAATCAATCCCTCCGCCATCTTGCATTCACTCTGAGGCTGGCTGCTGCTGTTGTGGGTTTTGAGGATAGGTGTCTTCGGTTGTATATGCTTGTAAAGTTTAATGCTTTTAACTTCTGGATTTTTGTGTGCAGAAGCATGCAAGCTGTATGGCCTATTGGGTAAGTAACACTAGTCTTTTAATCCCTGCACCATGGTGTTCAAACAACTGCTACAATGGCTCTGTGAACTATGGGTTAATTTGCCCAACTTCTGCAAGGCTTCCCACCTGTTGGTCCACTTGTAAGCTGTAATGGGTTTCAAGAACAATATGGCTGTGCAGACGTACAAGGCTAGTGTGAACAGGGGAGCCTGGGGCATCCATCGTGTGCCTCCTCCGAGGCCTTCACCACGAGTGGGTTGGCTCACTAGCCCCTAAGAGTCACTGCATTACCACTGTCTACTCTCAGGTATTGGACTATGTCACAAATGGCACTGGGAATCTCCAATTTACCACCTAAGTAGCTCATCACACCATAGGTGGGAGTACCTTGTTTCCAGGGCCCCTCGGCTTAAAATTCTTTTAATGTCAGGGTGTCCATTGGTTCAGGGAATATTCAGCCAAGCATATGAATCTGTAAAAAGATTCCAATGCTTGAGAAGAATAGTTACAGTGAAACAACTTTTATTTCTGTGCATACTAATTCCTGAGTCCTTGGTATTCAGGTATTTCAGTCATGCAACTGCCCGTCCATCCCCTTGCTCCTTTAAGCCACAACAAATACTCTACTGTTAATGAGTGGAAAAACTGTCCTGACTGGAGCTGGATGTGAAAAGAGGCACCAAAGCTGAGAAGTGCTCTTAGTTCATAATCTCTTGCTTCTAAGCCTTCTGGGTTTGAACTCTGTTACAATGCTACAACACCTTCTATGGTATTTTCAACTGGCACAAAGCCACAAGACCAAGAATGAATGGGCTGTATGACTGAGAATACAAACTTTACTATAGTGAGTAACTTGCACTTGCGTGTCACTGCAGATTGTTTTATTTTGTATTCTTGTAAATGTAGAATACCAGTCTGCCAGGTTGGGTGGAGGGGTGACTGGGAAACCTCATGTGGTGGAGGGTAACTAACGCTTAGTTTTTGTTCAGTTTTTTCCTGGACAGTGGAAACATTGGCTCATTAACAGATGAAGGATCCAAAACATGATTCTTGATTGAATAATCTGGTATGCATTGTAATGAGTAGGTATGTCTTTCAATGTACACAGTTGCATACAATTGTTTTGTTCTCTGTTCCAGGCGATCTGGGTTGCCTCGTTGGATTCTAGCAGCTTGTCTCTTTCTATCTATTATGGTAATGTTGTGGCTCAGCTGTGCCACCTTGGTGACTGCTCCAGATCAACATGTGAAAACACAGGTAATGTCTACTGTATGAATCTGTAATCTTGGTAACAGATTTGTTTTGCCAGGCCATGAAGTTTGCTAATTTTTCTTCTTTCTATAAAACTACAGTTCCCAATCGGTCTCCTAGAGCCCTTGTTATATTTGCAATTCCTCTTCTGCTGTGTTGCTCCAATGACTTTTTTGGTCTGTCTGGATCAAGATTTGCTCTATGCAGAGAGAGAGATAATTTAGGTGCTTTAACAAGAGTGAGTCTTTTAATTGGTGTTAACCAGTGCATCCTGAGGGTAGGAAGGATCTAGCGTAAACCAGTGAATCTTGCTGTTTAAGCTGCTACAGCAGTGCCCCTTTTGTGACTGTTAGTGGGACCATTTAAGCTGGTGAATGTTGCTTAAAATGGCTTCCTTTGTTTCCCTGCTGCTTGGCGCACTGATTCCTCTTACCCTTTTGTGCTGCACTACATTTTCCTGTATTTTTGGTTCTGTTGACACCTTTCAGGTTATTGTCTGAGCTACAGTCATAGGCACTTGAGAATTTGGTTAAGTACATTAAATTGGAGGATTACAATTGCAAGTATGTTTTGTAGGTTGTGGTTCTTACGTGATGATTTGATTTGCCAGTGTATGCTGTCAGAAGAATGCAAGCACACTGCACAGATTCTGAGTAGAGGAAGATGGTATTCAAAGACTAGTATACTCGTGTCCCCTGCACACCTATATACTGGCGAAAAACAACCACTCAAAACATATGAACAAGTGCAAAGTTCAGTTTCTTTAAAATGAAAGTATTTTTAACTTACAAATTTGTATACACAAGTCTTCTTTATGCATAACAGTTGAGGCTCAACGTGTTTCGGGAAATGGATTCCCTTCATCAGGAGAAAATTGTTGCAATTGTTAAACAATATAAATAATGTAGTGTTATCTTTCCATTCAACTGAAATGTCTCCAAAAGTATGTACAGTACCTAATTTAAAAAAATACCCCAAAAATTAATACGAATATAATGAATGATCATTAAGATAATTGCATCCGTTGATAAAGGTGCCTAATGACAAAATGACCTCATGTAGTTCATAGAGTTGGTCCAAATACATTTTTTAAAGTAGTGGCAAAGCAAATTTTGGTCTGGTAAGCGCAACCACTGTTGCTTCCAATATTGGGTGCTTCACTGATCCCTTGCATCCCTGTGCTTACATTTTTTTCTCCACCTACAGCCTCTGTTTTCCCTTTTCTGTCTGCTCCCTCACCGTCCCGCTTACCTCTCCTCCCTCAGCCCAGCCTCCTCTCTCCCTCCTGGTCCGGGTGCCTCTTTGCACCATGTGGCCTAGCTGGAACTTGGCCCTTCCCTTTCCCTGTTTTTCCCCAGTTTCAGTTATTGGTTTGCGCTTTGCTACCATGAGACTCTCTACTCTTCAACGGCTCTCCCAGCCGGCTGTCCGGGCAGGACTGCCCTAAGGGCCAGAGGCAAAGGACAGCACCCTTCTGGGCAGCTCCCTTCCCTGTTTGCCCCTGTTTGCCCACGGACACACAGCGAGTCACCCTACGCCAACAGACAGGTAAGGTGGTCTGGTTGGGGAGTGAAGCCATTACTGTACTCCAGTAAATCCCCAACACATCTACACCTTCTAAGGCTGGTTCAGGGCTAGGGCGCCGCTCCTGCCAGACCCAGAGTTATCCATTGGATTGAACTTTGCACCTTGCAGCGCTTAGTCCACCATTATACTAGGCCCTGGGCACTTTCTGGATCTAGGTGTTTGTCAAAACTGATATTATTTAGGCTGCTTCAGCATTCTATGCCTGTGCACCTCTTGACTGTGTCGTTTTCAAGCAGTGTTTCATATTTCAATTGTCTGTGCCTTCTAGACCCTGTGCTCCTTTTGAGTGTAGGTGCTTTTTAAACTATTGCTAATTTGACAGCTTCCTTGTTTTAGGCCTAGTCTCCTTTCGAATCTAGGTGTCTGTTCAAAATTATTGCTAATTTGACTGCATCCGCATTTTAGGCACTCTGGACCTTCTGAATCTAGATGTTTCTCAAAATTGTTGCTAATTTGACGGCTTCCGCGTTTTAGGCCTTGCACACCTTTCGAATGTAGGTGTCTGTTCAAAACTATTGCTATCTTGACTGTTACTAGATTTTAGGTCCTGTGCACCCCTTGACTGTTTGGTTCTCATGCAATGTTCGTACTCTGCTTGTCTGTGCATTCCAGGCCCTTTTTTTCAAACTGTTGCTATCTTGAATGCTTCTGTGTTTTAGGCCCTGTGCACCTTCTGAATCTAGGTTTCTTTGACCCTTGTTGCCATCTTGATTGTTTCTGCGTTTTAGGCCTTGAATCTAGGCGTTTTATTAAAATCTTTACTAATTTGACCATCTCCGAATGTTAGGCCCTGTGCATCTTCTGAATCTGGGTTTCTTTCAACATTGTTGCTATCTTGACTGCTTCCATGTTTCATGCTTCTTGCACCTTTTTGAATCTAGATGATTTTTCAAACTGTTGTCATTCTCTCTGCTTCTGCATTTTAGTCCTTCTGCACCTTTGAATCTAGGTGTTTTTCTTGTTTTCAAAACTGTTCGTAATTTGACTGTCCCTGCATTGTAGGCCCTGTGCAGCCTTTGAATCTAGGTGTTTTTCAAAACTGCTGCTATTTGAACTGCTTCTGACTGCCATGTGCACTTCCTGACTCTCGGTGGTTTCAAGCAGTGTTCATATTTTAATTTTCAGTTCATCTCTTTATACCGACTGTTTCATGTACAGCCAACCCCTATCCCAGTTGAGTTGCCCAACTCAACCCCCACCACTCAACCCTGCTCTGAACCCACTCTTCCACCATGCCAAACATCCAAGGCCAGAGGAGCATTATGGCCTACCAGAAACCAGAAGACCGCCCCTCCACCTCACCCTCCTCCCTGCCCCCGCCGACAGCACCCCTCAGCCCTCTCCACAGTCCCCACTCCAACATCCACTCAAGCACCCCAACTCTCACACCGATCCTCTGGGATCCCCCTTCCCAACTCTCCATCCTCAGGCACTACCCCTGCCACCCAAAACCCACTTGCTCGCACCCCTCTAGCCCTACACTTTCACACTCCTAACCGCAGCCCGCATAGCCTGGCCAAGTCTCCCCATTCAGTAGACCCTCACCCACACACTTCTGGCACCCTCCCATCAGCTTAGGTACAGAAGCCCCCCTACTTGCAGACCCCCTCTGCTGCAATCCTCCCCCAACCTCCCTCCACGACCAGATCCTTTCCCACTCTTACACCCATGCCCCCTCCCCCATTCCTGTCCATCTTCTCTTCCTCTCCCGTGGTAACTCAACAAGGCCCCTCTCCCCTTCACCCCCCCCTCCCCGCAAGCAACTAGCCTCCTTGCTCTTCCCTTGTTCACCTCTCCCCTCCTCCCACCCCTCTCCCACTCCGTCTTTGTACACCCAGTTCCCCCATTCCTACTTGCAGCATCTCCTGTCACAATACCCTCCAACTCCCTGCAGGCCACTGCACTCGGCACCCCCTCTCATGCATACTCCTTAATGCAAGATCTGTCACCAGAAACAAACACATGATTTTCGACCTTATCTCTGACGAAAACCTAGACATCTTCATCACTGAAACCTAGGTCTATGACAACCTCCTCCCCACTCACAGGAGGTCTCCCCCCCTCCCCCCTGGCTACTCCCTGAACACGCACAACAGAGCCAGCAGAGCAGGGGGAATAGCAATCCTCCACAAACATCACCTCACACCCCTACACGTTGAGAAACAACTTTGCAGCGGAGACTGAAAATCCCTGCTAGTCAAATTTCACCTGTCTCCCACGTTCTCCCTCAGCTTTCTCCTCATTTGTAGACCCACGAGCTATAACAGAACTTTTGAAGACTCTCTTGAGTGACTCTGGCGGGCATCATGATCTCTCATCCCACGCATACTCTTCTATGTGATCTGAACATCTGGTTCGACACCCCCTCCAACCGCATGACCGTCATCTCATTGACAACTTTGAAGCCCTCAACATGGCCCAACTTATATCGGGCCCCACACCCATTGCTTGTCTCACCCTTGATGTAGTATTCAGCTCTTCCAATCTGATCTCACCCCCCTCAACCACCCCCTTATCTGGACTGATCACTCATTTATTTTTTTCTCATCTCTGACTCCCCCCGACTTCTCCAGGATCCCACACTGGAACAAGGTAACTATCTCCCCGTATTTATCCTCCTCCCTACTCTCCTCCCTTCCCTCTCCCCCCTCCAAGGAGGGAACCCTCTTTGAACTGTCCGCAGCTTTCGACATGATCAACCACTCCATTCTCACAAGCGGACTCTTCGCCCTAGGCATCAGGGACACCACCCTTAGAGGGATCATTTCTTTCCTCTGACTGCTCCCAAATCATTTTCCTCCATCCGGTCTCCTCTGCTCCCCCCTGCCCAGTCTCCCACGGAGTCCCTCAGGGAGCCTCCCTCTACGCTTTCCTCATCAACACCTAACTTTCGCCTCTCCCCGCGCTTATCCACTCGCACAACCTCTCCTGCTACAACTATCCCGATGATTCTCAGATCATCTTCAAGATCCCCAATTCCCTGTCTTCTCAAAACCCAGAACTTGCTTCTTGCCTCTCAGACCGCTGGATGATTAACAACCACCTCCTCCTCAATGCTAGAAAAAACTGAAATCTTAATCTGCGACAAAACCGCTCTTTCGAATGGATTGTGTCCTCCCACGTATTCCTTATCTTTGGTATTTCCCAATATCGAGCTTGCTGCCTCTGAAATATTTTTTCAGCAGAGGGTTCTGTGTATCGATGGCTGGTCGAGTTGATGTCCCTGGGAGGCCTCCGTCTCAATGTCAACATCACCTCAGGTATATGTAGCACGCGCAACACCCGTTGGCCTCAGTTATGTTTTTTCTGCGCTTTACAGCTTCGTTAACGTAACGCCTAGTTCCTGACAGAAATCTTCTTCGAGTTTTCTTCGTAAATTCATCTTCATCACTTTGAGTTTTCGACACAATATGGGTTCGTCATCGACGGCGTCCACTCCTCGATCTGCCTTCAAGAATTACTGTGACTGCAGTGCAAAGATGTCTGTGACGGACCGGCATAGGATTTGTCTGTGGGGTCTAGGGTCGATTCATCCGTGTTCGGAGTGCGAGGACTGCCTGTTGATGACAGCGAAAGCCTTGACAGAGCGCAGAGGGAAGTTGGCGACAGGTAAGCCTCAAAAATCCCCTCTACTCCAGCTAAACGAAAAAAAATCAACTAGTCGATCAAATTCTCCTAGTCGAAAGAGGTCTAAACCGTCCCATTCAAGAAGTGGTGAGCACCACTCCTCGACTTCGAGGCATGGAAAAAAGAGGCGCCATAGGTCGCCGTCCAGTTCAACTGAACGGGTTGTTTGTCCTTCTAAATCTAGTACCAGAGCTCAGTGGGAGGAGTGTAGACTCTATATCTTAACGGTGTTCGAGAACGTGGCTTTGACCGCCTCCACAACACCTAGAGTCGGAAGATCTCAGAAGCACAAAAGCTGTGCGTCTTCGGAGCCAGGCCGCCAAATCTCCTCGAGAGCGATCTCATCCCTCGAGTCGAGAGTAAGTCTCCTGAAAGTCTAAAAAACCCGACATCATTGACGTAAAAGGAACCCTTTTCAGGTCAAAAAAGTGAGTCTTCGACACCAATACCGATGGAGAAGCCATCTACGCCTCGAGTGTCATCCTCCTCGGTGCTGCATGTGTCAATCCCTTGGACACAATCGTCAAAGCCATTGACGCTATCGTCGAAGCAATCCACGCTCTCATCGAAGCCATCACCGCTTTTGTCGAGGCCATCAACATCGACAATTTTGATGCTTTCGGCTCCTGTGATGACTACCATAATGCCTACTTCAAATGAAAAAACGTATACACCTATGCCACACGCAGAATACTATAAATCACTCTTCAATTTATGAAGACACAGAGGAGTCCAGGATGAAAGACCCTTTGGGTTGCAATATGGGACACCATAGGTGCCTGATGAACTTATATCAGAGGATTTGCGCATGAAAAATGTACAAGAATGTCTTCATGAAGCTAGTGGTATTGGTATTGATACCCCTCCTGAGATTGATTTTGGAAAGGCAGACCCTGGAGACCATGCCGAAGTAACATATAGACAGCTAATGTCAAGGGTCATGGAATATATGGCATGGTCGAGACCCACACCTGTTTTTGAACAGGACATTCTCACAGATAGATATATTAGACAAAGGACCACAGGAGGGCCCAATTGTCCCTTTCCATCAAGCTTTACAAAGGAGAGTGGCTTCCAATTGGGAAACACCTGAGGTTATCCCGGCTGTAAAAAACTAACAGCCAAATACAGAGCCTCTAGTTCTGAACCTTTGTACCTCTTAAAGCACCCTGCACCAGAAAGTCTGGTAGTGCAAGCAGCCACTTTCTCAGGTAGACAAAATGCCTATTCCATGATACTGCAGGATAGAGATGATAAATGTTATATTTCCATGGCCAAGAAGGCTTTCTCGGTCGGCAGTATGGCTTTAAAATCTGCCAATGCTACGTGCACGCAATCGGAATTTACACACACCCTTTGGGAGTGCATTTCTGTGGTGGCTGACCATATCCCTGAGGGGGAGGAACGAGACGGTTTTGTTTACATTGTCCGGGATGGGAAAGACACTATGTGCGAATCCCTCCAGACTGGTCTCGACTCTGTTGACAGCATCAGCAGAGCCATGGCGGCTAGTACAGTGATACACAGATTTGCCTTGTTGCGAAAGTCAGGATCTGCCCCAAATGTACAATCCAGACTTCTCACCATGCCTTTTGACGACACACATTTATTTGGAAATAAAGCTGATGAGTTTGGAGAAGCTGCAAACTTCCAAGGCGGTGGCCAAATCCCTTGGAGCTGCAATAATGCAAACTCCAAACCGCCCCACAGGTGCGCCCTGGAGGTGTAGGTCCTTTCGCTATTATTCCGCATCCGGAAGGGGCAGAGGACAGCCAGCTCAAAGAGGACATACGATTCGCCCTTTGTAGACAGGGGAGAGGTACTAAGACCGCAACAGCAGCGGCTGACTTACCTTCAGACACTGCCTCGGCTGCTCCAAAACCTCTGAGGTCTTTGTACACAAGACTGCAGTAGGAGGCAGGTTGTCACAGCATCTGACAGAATGGCAGGCTATTACTTCAGATGTTTGGGCATTGGAAACAGTTGGCCAAGGGTACTGCCCAACTTTCATTCAAAAACCTCAGTCCTCCACTGGGGAACAACTCCAGATCCGCTCCTTATGCAGGAGATGTTAACCCTGCTAGAGAAAGGTGCGCTAGAACCAGTACCTGTGGCGGAGAGGAACAAGGCTTGGTACTCCTAATATTTACTAATTCCAAAAAAGGATGGAGGATTGAGACCCATCTTGGACTTAAGAGACTTGAACAAGTTCCTCAGGAAGGTCAAGTTCAAGATGGTAACCCTTTCTCCGATCCTTCAGGCCTTTCAGCTTCAGAATCGGATGGTATCATTGGACTGTCATGATGCCTACCCCCGGACAGCTGGACCAAGCCCATCCGCCCCGGAAGCAGGCATCCGGACATTTGTTTAAACCTCAGAAGCCCCGGCTAGGGGCTATCTTGGTTCAGTCCTGGCGCCTTAGGCGCCAGGCTCATAGTAGGAATCAGTCCTGGTGCCTAAGGCACCAGGCTCATAGTCCTCACTTACCTCAGGCAGACCATGTTGCACATGCATCCAGGCCAACGTGAGACCTGGAAGGGACTATTTTTCCACAAGGACTACTTTTCACTCAGGTGTGGTTCCAGGAACTTCTTACCTGGGACCACTTTCGAAGCAATTTAAACCACGCCCGATCTACAACACACGCTTCGCGTTATTCTGCATTTAGCAGCGTAACGCTCACCATGCCTGCAAACCTGCATCCAGTCTTCTGCCACACCCGCCTTGAACATGGAGCCCCTAGGAGAGAAAGGAAAATAGTAGAAGAGGTTACATTACGGACTTTAATCTGATTCCTTACCTGATTTCGGATCTTGCATCACTCCAAACCTGAAGGGACATTCTTCCGGCACGCGTCGCATCCCAGCTGCAGCGCCGCTCCATTTTCACCAGCCCATAGCATCTCCGACTCGGCGCTGCCTCTCACTTTTTTCGGTGAATTTTAAACATCTGGGGAAAAGACAAGAAATGGCAAGGTGAGCCTAAAGAGACTAAAAAGACAATCACTTATATTACAAGACTTGCCTGATTATCACCGGAGGCTTTATCCTTCAATACGCTGCATCTTCTTACGCCGCATCTAGGAAAAAAGGAAAAGACAATGAGCTAAACTCACGCAACTACAGGATAGTTTAGGTGATACAGAATCTTACCTGAACGCCGCCAGCAACCTCCAGACAGAATTTGTCGCCGCAAATCAACAGGGAAGTGCAAGCATGAACATTGGACATTTGAACTCTTTAAAATTGCCAAACTCCGGACTCAATAATCGTCCGGAACTCCAGCACCTAAAACCAGTGAAGTAACTGGTATCTACGCGCCCCTGCATGCCACGCAGGATGGAGAGCTCACCAATCAAAAACATAAGGTGAGGACACTGACTGGGAATATCGAAGGTGGCAAGTGGGGAGAGCGGGAACAGGGAGGGGGTCTGTATTCACACCCACGGGGCTAAATACCTTTCTCCAACTACAGGAGAATATTTCTACGAGTCAAGCTTACAAGACTAAGGGGGTCCGTCCAGACAGTCATCTTTGCCCTACGCTTCATGCTGGTGGAGGCCGCAGCTGTCCGGGTTCAATCTACGCCCCTGTGGGAACCAGGTGAGCGTAACATGGACTTCCAGGATGCTTACATCATGTGCTGATCCATCACAAGCACACACAGTACCAGAGGTTCACCGTTAGCGGTTCTCATTATCAGTTTTGGGTTCTGCCATTTGGGCTGACCTCCGCCTAGAGGGTTTTCTCCAAGCTAATGGCGATTGTGGCAGCGAGTCTGAGGACAGGGGGGATTCACGTCTACCCCTACCTTGGCGATTGGCTGATCAGGGCCAGTTCCCCAGAACAGGCCTTGTAACATCTCAGCTCCACCTGTCACTCCCTTCACAGGCTGGGCTTCTCCCTCAACTTCAAGAAGTCCCACATGATAGCATCTCAAAGACTCCAGTTTATCGAAGCAGTCCTTGATGCATCCCTGGGAAATGCCTTGCCAACTGAGGTGAGGACTCAAGACATTCTGCAGATGGTGACAAAATTCCAGACTGCCCAACATCTACTGACCTTCAATTTTCTGAGGTTGCTAGATCTCACGGCTTCCTTCATTTTTCTGATGCCAGAGGCGACCTGAGAATGAGATCTCTCCAGTGGGCTCTCAGGACCCAGTGGTCAGTATTTCCAGGAAGCATCTCCTACAAATCCCAAACAGTCTCACTGGATCTTCAGTGGTGGGCCTGTCGGGAGAACATCTTGAAAGGAGAACCGTTTTGGCAACCATGGCCGGAGATGACCGTACTGACGGACGCCTCACTCACGCAGTGGGGAGCTCATACCACCGATTTGACCATCAGCGGTCGTTGGTCCCCATCGGAGTCCAAACTACATATCAACCTTTTAGAGCTGAGGGCAATCAGACTAGCACTGAAGGCTTTTCCGCCCTCTGTACGTGGGAAAGAAGGTCCTGATAATGACGGACAACACAGTGGCCATGTACTACCTCAACAAGAGAGGTGGTGTAGGGTCACTACCACTGTGCAGAGAGGCAATGCAACTCTGGTTCTGGGCAATACAAGAAGGAATCTGTCAGCAGTTCAACTAGCCGGAGAGAACAACACAACAGCGGACGCTCTGAGCAGGCAGAGTCTCCCACGAGTGAGAACTAGCTCAGGAAGTCCTTCAAGAGATCTTCACCCTTTGGGGAACTCCTGAAGTGGATCTGACCGAGACCGCTGCAAACAATAAGTACGAACTGTACTAAAGGGAATTTCCCCCAAGAGGAGCTCTAGGAGATGCGTTTGTGGTGGACAGGGAATTTCCACTCCTATACGGGGTTCCTCCAATCCCTGTGATTCCTCACACAATCAGGAGGTTGAGAAGGTTCAAGAAACCCATGATCCTAATTGCCCTGGATTAGTCCATCTGCCTTCAGATTAGTCTTCCACAGAGAGAGGACCTTTTCTTGCGAGAGGAGCGTCGGGTTCTCCACCCGGATATCAGGACTATCAGCCTTCACGCATGGTTTCTGAGAGGCTGAGATACAAGGATTGGGACCTCCCGGACGATGTAATTGAGGTTTTGCTTTCGGTCAGAAGGCCAGCAACTAAATCTTTATGCCGCTGCCGCTGGAATAACTTCTGCAGCTGGTGTAGAGATAAGAATGTTGACCTTTTCTGGCCATTACAATAGAAAGGGTGAGTGAGCTACAGGCTTTGTCCTGCAAGCCTCCTCATACTGTCTTTCATAAACACAGAGTGGTACTAAAAGTGAGGCTAATTTTCTTACCAAAATTGTTTCAGAGTTTCATATTACCCAGAAGTTAACATTACCATCTTTTTATCCATCCTCCTCCACATCTGGGAAAAGAGGAAGAATGACTTCAGACTTGATCTTAGACGTGCACTGAGCTTTTCCATCTCCAGATTTGCAAAACTGCAGCAGAATGACTAGTTATTTGTGGCCTATTCAGGTCACAAGTTGGGACTGGCCGTCACCAAGCAAGCTATCTCCAGATGGATTATATTAACTATATCGAAAATGTTAGACTGGCAGGTAAAGATCCTCCAGAAAATGTAAGAGCTCATTCAACCAGGGGTGTTGCAACTTCATCTGTGTTGCAGAGGGGAGTTCCAATAAAGGGTATATGTGCAGCTGCCACGTGGTCCTCTGTGCCCACCTTTACTAAATAAAGTTTAGGCTCTTCCATGAGACAAGATTCTGCTTTTGGAAAAGCAGTTTTGCTCTCTGTGCATACATGATCACATACATTTTTACTCCCTCCTCCAACTTTTGTAAACTGCTTTGGGAGTGTATCAAAGATAAGTAATACGTGGGAGGACACAGCCCATTTGAAGAACAAGCCCCCACCCATTACATCACCCTCAGTCAAAAACCTAGGATGCACCTTCAGCTGGCACCTGACCCCCTCTCGCCACTTCATTGCCATCCCCAGATCATGCAACTTCCACCGCCACAAGCACATTTTTCTGGATCTCTTCCCCACATAGTCTCTGCAATCATGGCCATCATCCTCTGTCGCCTAGACTTTGATAATTCCCTTTATATAGGCGCGCCTGTGTCCTAACTCAGAAAGCTCCAATGGTCCCAAATTCTGCCGCAAGTCTTTTCCTCGCACTCTGCACTGGAGAACACATCTCCCCTGCTCTCAGGGCACTCCACTGGTTGCCCATCGCCGACGTGCCTCCTTCAAAGCCATGTGCATTACCCATACTCATAGGTCCTGTCCCCTTTCCTCCATACTTGTGGGGCATTCTGTCCTTCGGGACTGGACCGGAGCACTTTTGTCAAAAAGCATAAAAAATGAGTGTCCTTCTCTTTTACACGGGGTACCGCACGCAGTCGTAACCCCGCCCTCCTGAGCTCCGCCCCACGCATCACCCTTCAGTCTTTTTCTCCGCACGGTCGGGGATGGACGCACTTGCATCACAGAGAAATAATTTTTCTTCCCGTTGTCCTTCTCTTCTGCTCCAGTTCTGCGGTCGCTTAGTCCTCTGTCTATCCCGGAGTGTCTGGGATTTGTGTCCTGTTGTTCATGCGAACGTCGCTTCGCTAGGGTGGATCCCCATTCTCTCTGCTTAGTGTCTCAACCCGGACCATCGCTGGGATTTGTGTTTCTACTATGACTCCCTCTCCGTCCGTGCACTAGCGCCGTCTTCTTCGGTGGGACGAAGTCTTTCAGAGTGTTCCTCCACCCCATTCTCAGCTTTTCATTGACGAAAAGAAGAGATGCCCGGGAAGTTCCTTACTTTTTAGGGCACCCAGACCAGGGGACTCCTTCCCTGGGTCTTCTAGGTCTGGGAGGGGCTTGAGCAGCTCTGCTACCAAACATCTTAGACCCCCTAGTACCGGCCCTGCCGAGGATCCTTGTGTCAAGGCTAAGGTGTTGCTTCAGTCCCCTGACCAGCCTGAGGAGACGTTTGCCTCATCTGGACATGTGACCCCGTTCTCTTCAGACATCGACAAAATGGCAGCCCAACCCTCATGGTCCATGGCGACCAGTTTGGATTCTTCCCTTATACCTACGTTCCCAACGTCATGTGCTGGGAACCTTCTTTTTGGGGCTGAGTAGCCGTTTCCACCTCACGGGCCGGGGGGGGAGTAAAAATCTGTTCCGCCCTTCTTGTGACTGGTGCGCTCGGATGCCGCTGCCTCATACTGTCTCGCTTCCTCCTGTTTCTGCTCCACTGGTCTATGCGGACCCAGTTGGTGGTGGGCCTTCCTGGCAACCATCCTAATTTCGTTTGTGGGGGTATGCCCCATGAGTGGCCTCTACCTGCCCCAGTGCCTAAACCTTCACCAGAGGATTTTTTTTCCGTGAAATTCATGCACTCTGACCCCGTGAAGGAGTATTTTAAGGGTCTTTTCAAGGAAATCTACCCTGAACCTCCTGCTCCACCTTCCTCCCAGGCGGTTCGAGAAGGTCCTGCGATGGTACCCCCCTCTTCCTCTTGGCCCGACTCCAGCTCTTCCTCCCCTACCTCGCTGTCTCCCATAGAGAAGACACCGGCAGAATGGGACAGCACTTTAAAACTTGTGACGGTCCAGCCGTCTGCTCCCGATTTGCTGGATGGCCCTCAAGCAGATCAGGATAGCGATGAGCAGCCCTGCCCTGTCAGAGCATTCCATGACCGGGTCCTGGATATGATGGCCCTCCTTAACATTCCAGTACCGGAGGCCCCCGCTCCCAAAGAGGGGGTGCTTTCAGGAGCGTTCACCTTGTCACCACAAGAGCGCACCGGCCTGTTCCTCCAGAAGGACGTTTTGGCTGAGGCCCGTAAGGTCTGGGATAAGCCCCACACCGGGCTACATATCAATAAGAGAATTGACGCCTTTTACAGGCTCCACTCCTCTGAGGAGATAGCTCTGGCGTCTTGTCCGCTCCCTTCCCAGACGGTGGTAGCTGCGGCCACACTTCAATCAAAAACCGGCCTCTGCAACCTCAATGGCTGCGGCTCAGATTCTGTCCAAGGAAGACAAGATTCTGGACTCCTTGGGCAAGAAAGTGTTTGCCAGCTCAGCACCCCAACTTCGTCAAGCAAATACTGAGCTCATCCTGGCTGTAGCTAATATGAGGCTGTGGAAGGAGTTGGCTGATTTCCAGGAGTGTATTCCTGTGGATAAGCTAGACCACTTCAAAGCCGGTTTGTCGGACGCCAGGGTGTTTGCACAAGATCTGCTGGAAGCTGCGGCACACAATGTAGATACCTCAGCTCGAGGCCTTCTGGTGGGAATTGACACCTCCCTCCAGGCATGGCTCCATGCAACAAAGTTTTCGAAGGAGGTGCAAGATAAAGTTATGGACCTTCCCTTCGACGGCAATGAATTGTTTAATTCTTCTACGGATGAGGAACTTAAAGATTTGGCGGTTTCGGTGCTCGCTGTGGTCTTTGTCGGTTCTAGCGAATGTCCCAGCTAAGGCCCCTTATACACAGAGGTCAGGGTCTCAGTCTTGATCCTTCTCTGGCTTCAGGAGGTTTCAGGACCGGCGGGTGTGCACAATGTGGTCGGTTTTTCTCTCGCCCATCAGCCTCCTCTCCGGGGGCAGGTAGTCTACCTGCTCACAACTCTGCAAAATTATATTACTATGGCCATCTCACCATCATCATGAATTGCTTTTGGGGGACACCCGTAGGATGCTGTAGGTCTTGGCTACTAAGCACTCCCATGACTTATGGAAACTCCTGAAAGACGATAAGCGGCAAATGGGGGCCCAATTAAACCGGATACCTGAAAAAAGCTGGAAGGCCTACTTCACTAAGATCTATAAATTAGAGGCTGCAAACATGCAGACATGGAATGGGGATTGAAAGGGCAGCGTGCTAATTAACTTGGGTCCTGGATGACTTGTCCTACTTAATATCCAGAAGTAAAAAAAATCCATGGCTCGGGCCATATGAGTTAGACATGTGTGTGTTAAAAAAATAATCCGTAAACCTGGGTGGCGGTCCTTGATAGAATGTTTAAAACCATGCTCAGGGAAAACATGTTACCACCTTCTAGGCAGACTGCTATTGTAGTCCTGATTTTTGAAAAGGGGTCCCGTTTGATACCCTAAAACCAGACCAATCTCCCTTCTGGACTGCTCTTCAAAGGTCTTCACGGGCCTCATCTTAAGAGACCTGCGAAAGTGAGCAAACGAGAATGGTAGAATGGATACTTTCCAAACAGGATTTTGCCAGGGAGTGGGAACCGAGATGAACGGCTTTATCCTGGAACCTTTTAAAAAAAGGGTCTTCGAAAAATAGCAATCCACTTCATGCAGCATTCATAGACTTTTCCATGGCCTTTGACACCATGCCAAGAAATAGCCTATGGGCCAAATTAGCCAAATGGGATTGTCCCCGTCCCTATTGGCAATTTTGATTGCCCTATGTACGGACACATCCTTGTGTCTGTTTGGATAGAGAGGGGACCGTATCCGTACCGCTAGAGGATTGAAGCAAGGGTGCCTGTTGGCCCCAATCATATTTCTCCTCTTCATTTCTGATTTGGGGGATGCCTTTTTTAACATCAGATTGTCCCCCCCCCCCCCCTAAATTACATGAGCAACCGATTAATTACTTACTATATGCGGATTATCTCATTCTATTAGACCACACGCCAATAGGGTTGCAGCGTCCGTTGAAGGCCTTGGAGGTATACACAAACCAGAATATGTTAAAAATAAGTGTTCCAAAATCAAAAATCCTAACCCTGCATAAAGGTTTTGGGAAAAGTAGGTGATCACTTCAAATAGCGTATCAAAGGCTCACGTCTTGAGAAAGTGGACTCCTTTGTATAACTGGTCTTTCAAATTTTCCATAAGTGTACCAAATCCAGGCTGCTTTCGGGAAAACAATTGAAGATCAAGGCCTTAGCCGCACAGGCTACTACTATAAACAAGAAACTGGGTCAGAGACAATGCTTTTCGTTTTGAAAGGACAATGGGTGAAGTTTGAGGGAGCTTTCTGGAGGAGAGTGCTGGGCGTGCCAAGTGTGTGTCCTGGCCCCTGGTTTTAGGTATCAGTTGGGCCTGGTGTCATTGTAAGCCTTGGTAAATTGGTTACAATTAAATTTCCTCCATCTAAATGTACTCCCCACACATTACATTTTGGGTGCACGTGGGGGTATAGCATGTAAACTAAGGAGCTGCAGATTTTGCAAACTGGAAAACTCGATAGAAACCCTCCAGCACCTTTTCTTGCATTGTGGTAAATTGACAACGGTCCCTAAGACTTTTTTTCTTGCACCTCATGAAGGATTTTAAGGAACTGGACCCGGCCTCGGTCTGGCAACGGATTTTTATGGATGACTCTTACAGATGGTCTTTGGCCGCCATACGTTTCATGAAAGAAGTCCTGGTCCTTAACAAAGAGTTTTATGCAGAGGGTTGTGCCATTAATGTGTAAGGTTGTTTATTTTTTACTGTTAGTCTTTTTATCATGTTTGCTTGTATTTCTTTTTTGTGCGAATGTGAATGTAAATTTAATTAAGTGAGATTTTGTATCTATTTTCTTGTGAAAAATTCCTTGTGGACTATAACACAATAAAAGGAAAAAAAAAAAAAGGAAATGGGAAAATAAATAACCGGTCCCATAGTAGCATGTGTTTTGTTGATTTTGGCACAACCGTGCCACATTGTGGCAGAGTATATGTTTAGACTAAAAACTGGTAATGCTATTGGCATTCATTGGCTGTATCACAAATTACTTTGTTTCTTTCCTCCCACCATTCTTTCTAGACCTTCTCTTGTTTTCCCAGTTCTTCTGAGTGGTCCCAGTCCTCAGCCGCGTGTTCTGTTGTCCCAGTCCTAGTGGGGGTTTAGGGAGAGGTTGTGGATAGGTAGGGCAGTGTTATGGAAAAAAACAGTCATAGGACCTGGCTTATGACTTAACATCAATGTTAAGTCAGAAAAGCATACAAAAAATACAAAATGTTCTCCTTGTAGATCAGCGTAACGCTTTGCAACACAGACCACAAGCAGCCTTGCACCTAATAGCTTGCAGACACGTCTGCTGAAGGTTTCAGCTACGCGTTGCTTAAGCACTATAACACGTACAACTTGACAACAGGGCTCGAATATGAGCCTAACACATAAAACAAAACACAAGCTTAAAGCAGCATGAACATTGTATGCAAATACCTACTTGAAGCAGCATGACTTGGACATTACTTAAATACATGAACCCATAGAAACTGGATAAAGTTCTGAGCCTTGTAATGTTTTGCTTGGAACAACGACTACAGCGATCTAGCCTGTTTCCGAAGGTTCACAAGGCTTGGATCCTTGAGCATAGTTTGAGACTGGCTGTTGCCACCAGTCCGGGGGTCGATGCACCAATGATAGTCTTCTGAGATCATGCAGAGGAGAAGGGCTTACTGGTCCAATCACTGGAGTCAATGCTGATCAGATGTAGGGGCCGTCCTCGAGTCATCAGCGGGCTGCTCTTTGTAGAAGTCTTGGTACCAAAGATTATCAGTTGCAGGAGCAGCCCGAGCCCACCAAGGATCTGTGAAACTCAAACCGCCCAGGGTTTTCTCTTCATGGACCACTGCTACCCTAATTCAGTATCAACTAGACTACTCCAACTCTTTTTTTGCTTTTCCTGCTTCTCTCATCCAACATCTTGAAATACTCCAACTATTACCTGTATGTCTGTCGGTGAATGTTATAAAACACAAAGTATAATCCTAATATAACAAGCTGATGACTGACGTTTCACAAACCTACATCCTTAGATGGTTATAGTTAATATTTACTACAGGTCATGATACTATATCCGAAAAAAGAAATCTATGTGCTAATCCCCTGTGCAAGCACAAAATTCTATACATATGACCTAATGACCAAACAGTCCATTCTACTACTATGTCATAAGCACATTGCATTTTTATGATATAAAAGATGCAAAAGATCATTACAAAAACATAATGGGAACTGATGTCATTGTGTCATAGTTATCACCCACCATTTTTTAAATGAATAACTTGGTATCATTAGCTACAAGGTATGATAGCAGTGATAGGTTATGTTAGTCCATCAGCTTTACAGGATTGAATAGTGTCTGATCATAACTTCTAGTCCTGTTATGAGTTGAGAGAACAAACACATCGAAATAAGGTTCAAGGCTGAACAAAGATCAGACGCAAGAAAATGGGCATGGGAACTGGTCTAGGGTGGCATTAACCTAGAAGTCCTTGGGATATGTAGTGATTGTGATCAGGGTTGAAGATAAAGGAACAAGGCATAACACAGGTTATAGGCTGGCAGCACTTGCTAAATTCATTCTTGTGCTCAGTTCTCTTTACCACCCTTATTTGGATAAAGGCTTCTCTGCATTTCTGGATTTAGAGATTTGTCCAGAGTTTTACCTCCCCTTCTACAGTTGAAAGCACTCCCTGTCTCGGCTCAGTCATATTCTGGTTTAAGGGGCTCTTGCACTCTGTTTGTGGGGAGAAAGGTGTTCACTCACCTTTTATGATTATGGTACTCCTCCCCCCCCCCCCACACCCCCCCACCACCCTGATGCTCGCACCACTCTAGTGCGGATTAATGGGCTCTCCCCTACTCTGGTGCTCACTCCCTCTGGAGAATAAAGGGCTTTTCCCAGTCTTATGGAAATTAAGGAGCTCCACCCCTTTCTGGTACGCCTTGAACTCTGCTGAATATTAACTATGTTCCCCCTCTCTAGCTTCGAAGCCAGGGATACGGTTCTATGTGAAAATGTCCCCAGGAAAATGTAGTTGTGAAAAAGCTGTGCACAAAAAAGTGTAGCCATTCAATACAAGCAATGTAAAGTGTGAAAATGTTACTGGTGATAACCAAAACAGCTATTTTTAAATAGAGCAAAGCACAAGACTGTAACCTCAACAATGTCCCAATGGTATGATGTGGCATTTATAACGGGCCTGTATACAAGTGTTTCTAGGTGGTACAAGACAAAGAGGGGGAAACCAGGGGAGGACAAAATAAAGATCTTACTAGGCCTTGTTCATTCAGATCGCAAAAGTGCTGGGAAGAGGAGAAGTGCCAGGGGGGAGTGAAAGGTGGAAGTACAGTTAACGCACAAGTGCAGCCAGCGGGTGGCTCATAAGTGCAGAGAGAAGGGACTGTAGGTTTGCAGATACAGACCCTTAAGTGCTGGAGAGCCCAGAGACAGTGCAAGGGCAACTGGACATGCAGGAGCCTGGGCCCGGGTTTAAAGGGTGACCAGTGAGTGGAGCAGTCGGGTGCATCAGCAGGGCAGAGGAAGAAAGCAGAAGCGAAAAGGAAGGTCTTTAGTTGTTTCCGGAACCTTAGGTGGTTATGCTCAAGTTTTAGAGAGGCAGGCAACTGTTCCAGAGGGAGCCCCCAGCCGAGGAGATAGATCTGTCCCCAAATCTCTGCTTGGAGAAGCGTCTGACCCTGAGTTCGAGGTGGATGAACGCAGAGCTTGAGAAGGAAGATGTTTTGGAAGAGACTGTTGGAGGAGAGCACTCCCAGGCACCAGAAAGCCTTGTGGACGATGCAGAGGGCCTTGAACTTGCTCCTTGCAGCCACGGGGAGCCATCGAAGAGATTTCAGAGCTGAAGGGATACAATCCCTGAGCTTGAGGCCAAGGACAAGTCTTGCAGTCCTGTTCTGGATAAGTTGTAAAGGTGGAAGTTTAGAGGCAGAAAGATTTAGAAAGAGCCTGTTGCAATAGTCCAGCAAAGAGAGGACCAGAGCTCTGAAGACAGTGAGCTTCTGGGGGGAAGTGAGACAAGGTAGAATACCTCTGGGGAGGTGCAGCTGATAGTTTGACTTCTTAGATGTGTCCGAGATGTGAGGAGAGAAGGAGAGGGTGGAGTCGAGGATGACACCAGAGTTCTTAGCCTCACAGGAAGGAGCAGGAAGAGGGTCCAGAGTGGGCGTCCAGAGACAGAGAGAGAGAAAAGGAGGGAGCGGGTGTCTCAGAGCGGAGGATCTCAGTCTTACTGGCATTAAGGCAGAGATCATTGGTGGCACACCATTCCTGAATTGCAGCCAGAGGGTTTGGTATGAGAGAAGAAGCGTAGGTGGCTGAGGGGAGCCTCATGCGCATAACATTGAAAATTGGAGCGGAAAGTAGCAATGCAGTGGGCAAGAGGTGCCAGGTAGTGGTTGAAGAGCCAGGGATAGGGTGGACCCCTGAGGAACGCCACATGTAGAGAGAGGTATAGAAGAGAGGAGAGACCCCAGGTGGCCCTGAGAGGGTTGGTCGGTGAGAAAGGAGGACAACCCGGCCAGGGCCTGATCAGTAATACCAAGGTTGTCGCAGAGGCCATTGAGCAGGATGCATGGTTGACCGTGTCAAAAGCAGAGGATAGATTGAGGACAGAAGGGGAGATTAGAGTCAAGATTGGAGAGCAAGTCGCCACGGGTGTTCAGGAGAGCGGTTTCCGTGCTTCTGACCGCTTTGAAGCCAGACTGGTGGTCATGGGGGCAACCAACTGATTCAGTATGTAGATTAAGTTGGGAGATGTCCAGCTTTTCCAAGAGTTTGCTCAGGAGAGGAGTGATGGAGATCGGGCAATAGTTGGCCGGAGAGGAAGGATCGGCTGAAGGCTTCTTTAGAAGGGGGTGCACAAGAGAGTGCATAAGAGGGAGGTGAAAGTTCCTGTGGCAAAGGAGTGATTGCAGAAGTCGGCCAAGGCTGGAGCATTGGTGTCAGTGTGGTCCTTGATGGTTCTGGATGAGCAGGGTAGAACCTGCTTTAACGAGACTTTCATAGATCGGACTTGTCCAGAAACATCGTCTGGGGGTGAATAGGGGAACGGAGGAGAGACGGGCGAGGAGTGTGAAGGGAGGTAGAGGAGATAGGGTGGACAGGATGTCCTGGGTTTTAGTAGTGAAACCATGAATACCTCCACAATCGCCCTAACTCTGTTCCTAAACCTTACCCTAACTCTGCATTAACCCTTATTCTGCCCTAAACCCTTAAATCCAACCCTTCAGTATTTAATTTGCTTGTAACTAAATGCAAAACACCAAATAAATAGAAAATAAACAGTGAACCTAACTCTAACCCCATCACCAGCTCGGCAGTAAATCAATAGCCCTTGCCTTAACCCAAGCCCCTGCTCCTATTCTACCCATAGCCTTTCCCTAACCAGAACTCTATAACATACCCTTAACCGGTAGGAAAGCTCAGTAGGTTAAGCATTCGATGATGCTATGTGTGGGTGATCTGTGCGTCGAACATGGCAAGGTTGAAAGTCTTTCACCTGCCCGAGGTCAATATGAGTACCAATTTGGATTGGAATTTTATTTTTAAAAGTATCTTATGCCCTAACCTTACCATAACCACTACCTTAACCATAAAGCAGGCAATCCCAAGCCCACCAAACCCTAGCAGCACTGCATTTTTGGTAACTTTTCAGTGAAATTTTTGGACTCCTTATTGCTTGGCGACTTTTTCACTGCAGTGGTATTTTCAACATGGTTTGTTCAAAGCTACATTTTTGTTGGTAGGAACTTTAACACTGAGGCCACAAATACTGTGAAAATGTTGGTATCTTCTCATTGGCTGAGGCAAACCTTTCAATGAATTATTGGTTATTTTGTTGGTTGTCATTCTATTGTTTGTTAGGATCTGATGTTCAGGAATTCCCCTGGGTAGGTAAAGGACATCTTCACCAGACAGTCATTTAAAATGTATTTGCCAAGACTGACCGCCATTTTTAATTACTTTGAGTTGGATTCAGCTGTAGGAGTGGTTATTGGTGCACTTTTGGGGCACTGGTGTTTATGAGCTCATAAGGAGGGATACAAAAAGCCACTGTAAAGTCTCCAGAGAAATGTATTTCTTTTTAAGAAGTGGGGATGGGGACACACCTCTTCTACTGAGTGATGCAGCTGCAGAAGAAAGACAGGCATTCTCCCCCAGAAGCTCTGCCCCTTTATGGGAAGGACTTTGACTTCTTCCCTCAAGAAGGCCTACCTATTTTATAAAGATTTTCTGTGGGTGTGTTGGGTTGACCTGACGTTTACCTTTCACTGGATTGCTCCAATGATTTGAAGAATGTTCTCCATGTTTTGGAACTTCATATATGGTGCATTGTGTGGGATCCAGTTCAGGAAGTTCTCGTTTGGGCATGGTAGTTATGAACCGGTTGGTCTCTCAGGGAATTAGGCAATAGTCCCTTGGAGGTTTTCCTGAAATCCTTGCTCTGATTTTGAGATGCTGTCTGGTATAACCTTTGAGGATAATTGTGTGTATTCAATTTTGTAAGGAATGTTCTCCTTTTCTCTGGGTGATTCTTCTATTCGCAGGTAACAAAACCTAGTGACTGACTTGCTGGCTTTTAATGTGTTGGGACCATGCCAACCTTTAAAATTGTCCGGGCTCCTGTCAGGAGTTTCACAAGTCATGGTCTCATACTTGTGCCTTTTTCTTTTTGACAGGTTGATCAAGAATGTCAGTGGTCACATGGAACAAATAGACAATGCTATGTGGCTGCAGCCCTGCTTTGGAATTCTATCCCACTGTTTCTTTGTGAGACCTCTGATTATCTCTCCTTCAGACGGGCTCAAACACCTTTTTGTTCTCTTCTTGAGCTCGTTTCTGCTGCTTGGCGCTGCCACATGTTTAGTCCTCAGCGTCATGATGCCCCCGTTGGTGAAGGTGCACTTTACACATCTGGATAACATAACTGTGGAATTATGCAACCATAAACCTTGAGGTTTATACAGATATGCAACAATACATATATTGTAAAGTACTTAAATTGATTTAACACAAGGGTAATTGTAATGTCACTGTTACCCCACAGAGAATGTAATATTACATTATTTTAATTGTGCTAACTTACATATGAAGTGTTTATTATTCAAGCGATAATCTATAATCCTAGGCCCTTTCCATTTTCTATGAATCTATTGACTTTTATTTCCACCCCTTAATATCCCTTTCTTCTTGGCAACTTAAATCCGCACATTATTTCCA
This sequence comes from Ambystoma mexicanum, assembly GCF_040938575.1. Taxonomy (NCBI): domain Eukaryota; kingdom Metazoa; phylum Chordata; class Amphibia; order Caudata; family Ambystomatidae; genus Ambystoma; species Ambystoma mexicanum. The sequence goes on from NC_090921.1 coordinate 463,186,303, forward strand.
CTCATTCCTCATCTCATATAGCTTTCTAGACCTCGCCCGAGGGTTGTACCGGGCTTTATGGGCCCTGAAGACCTAGTTAAAGGCCCAAGCGCAGCAAGGGCCTTTAACGAGGTATGACCACACAACCACTGCTGCCTGGGGATTTAATTTACGTCTGCAATTTTGTACGCAGATGGAATCACCCTTGGTACCAAGGGACCTGCGAGGTGGTGTTTTGTACTCCCCTCGCTGGGAAGGTCAAGGAATTGCGCTACTGGGTTCACCTCTCTGATGTTCGTAGGGCACCTTCAGAGAACACACTGGTGCATCAGTTATCTGAAAACGGGAGTAGCAGTACTTGTACCACGACTATCTCATTGGCCTGTCCAGGGTCTATACGTGTTGAGTAGCACACTCCAGTGGTAGGCCAAAGCTTGGCTGTTAGTTGTGTTTCTTTCCTTTTTGTTTGGGAGCGCTTTCTTCCTTCCCTCTTTTCTCTCCCTCTTTTTCTTCTCTCTCTCTCGCTTTCCCTTTCTCTTTCTCTCTCCTTTGTTCCTTCTTCCTTTGTGTATAAATGACATCTTGTACGTTTCTTCCTTTTCGTTGTCTTGTGTGTCTCTGCTTCTATTTCAGGAAAGAAGATGGACGTGATTAATGTAAATAATTTGCTAATTAGGCACCCGAGGCTCATATCCACGAATGAGAGAATGTGGACCTACATTTATTATTCTGGATCAGCTATTGCTGTAGGGCTCTGTGTCATATTGCTAGAACTGTTGGGACTGTATTGGGGGGAGGGCGTTATAGGGGTAGGTCATATAAAGGGGAGAATGGGGGAAATGGGATGGTACATTATATAAATGGAACAATACATATACATATAATAATACAAGTGGATTTAGATATATTAGCACTAATGTGAATACTAACAATAATAATGGAAATTCATTTAATGACTCTAATCTGCATGATACGTCAGTGGGAGAAACACACAATAGGTTTGCAGCATGTAGGGGATTGTCTACCACTATGAAACGATGTTATTTCCGATAGTACTCCTAAAGCGGCCATCCATGAGACTGTGTATAGAATAATGAAAAGTATGACAAAAGTATGACGCGTATCAAAAGCTGAGTTTTCATGTGATAGAGGATATTCATCATCCCGAGTTCACTAACTCATGATACTCTGATATGAGTGGGGGGGGGGAGAAACGCTGTGAATGGGAGCTGTTGTGTATTCCACACACGTCAAGGGGTCCTAAGGTGTTAGTATCACAAGCAGTCCCAATTTTAGTGCAACAATGCCTAGTTCATTGTGTGCTATGCAGATTAAAAGGTATGTTGCAGGCACATAGTGTGCAACTGCAAATGGTGGGTCCAGATTTTGTAAAGTGCAATGACGACCCAAAAAAAACAGTGTGTGGAGCTACCCTGTTTAATGGTAAATGGGTGGAAACAGGTCAATAGTAACTGGCAGGACATCACACTACCTTTCTTGGCAGAGGGACTAGTAATATATAGCAAGGAAAGGATGGCATGAGTGGACACTTTCTGTCACAAATCTGGACAGAGCATTTCACAAAGCTGACATGGGTTACAACAATGGAAACGCTGGTGCGAGTGCACAAGGAAGAATAATAGACTCTGTTTCTGCAGCAAAGGTACAGTCTTTGTAGGCTCAAATGAACATTGCAATAAAATTCTCTTGATCACAGACATGTAGAAAGGAACATCGGCGCTGATGGATTGCTACTGAGTCTGCGGCCGTCAAGCTTACATGCACCTCCCAGCATCATAGAGTGGCTATTGTTTGCTGGCCACATTGCACTCCGGGCTGTTAGTAATCCCAGAAGAACACCTGAAGGGGAAGCACTGTCTGCAGAGGGACCAACAAGTCTCCCCACAGTAGAAAAGGAAGATAGGAGCTTGGTGTCCACACCAGAGCCCCACATCTGGCTAGGAAACACAGTTCCAACAACCGAAGAGGATGAAAAGATTGAATTACATATGTAAGGACTCTTCCACAATGCTTGCTGAAATACCAGGAGAATACAGGCTGAATCCTTTTTTGCATCTTTACTCTTGTCAAGAGTGCAGGCCGCAGCGAAAGCCAAATGGTTGCAAATCATAAGATGGGAACTGGTCCAGCTCGTAAATGACACAGAGAATGGGTTCAACGTGATCAAGGTCGAACTGCGGGATTTGAGACTTAGGACAATGCAGAATCCTTACGTGTTGGACATGTTAACAGCAATGGAAGGTGGGGTTTGCAAAAAATTGGGCGATTCCTGCTGTACATTCGTGCCTCCAGTGGATGCGGAGAACGCATCATTATCCCACATCATTGCAGGTGTCCATGGCCTCGGTGGTCGTATGAAGGAGGAGGGACGAATACAGGACAGTGATGGGCTGACTCTGGCATTCAACTGGGCCCCGTTGTTGTTCGGAGCGATCGTGGAGATGTTAATACCCATCATTTAGTTCATCCTAGTCATTTTCTGCACTTGTCAGCTGGTCCTTTGATGCTGTGCCACTCTGACACCTGATAGCGCAAGAATGATGGTATCAATTGGGGATCCAAAAGCACCTTGTGAAACAAAAAATATTGAAATACAAACTGATATTCTACAGGGTGGCCCGAAGTATGAAATGTTTACCATCCCGTATGGCGATGAAGTTGATCCTCTATACCACACTATTGTTTCCCCACCCCCTAACCCAGAAAATTACACTGGTTTAGGTGGACCTGGCAGGGGAGGGGGGATGCCATTATATGAAATGTATGCGCATAGGGGGGAGAGTTTGCGATCAGTGTGTAGGGCCTGGGTGCCAATAAAGGAGACTCGGCCATATGTGGATGCAGAAACGCAGGAGCGCATAAGCATTCCAGAGTACGTTACTGTAGAAATAACAAAAGGGGGGAATGTTGGCAAGGGCACAGCCCCGTCCCACCCCCCTATGTGCTTTAGAGTGAGGCTAGATGCCTTTGAGACACTATGATGGGCCGGGGATTATGGGGTGATAGTGAGAGGGGCGCTTTCCCATTTAACAGGACCCCGTTTTAATATAACCAAATAGTCTAACTAAATGATACAGTCTAAGGCGTTAGCAACATTGCTATTTTGCGTAGATATTAGTAATCGTAGGTAGAAGAGAAGGCCTGCACGGTAAAAGCGACATTGCATGCACTAGGTCCACGTTCACGAGACCCCAGAAATCCCCAGCCATGCCGGAGCACCCATCAGAACAGCTTACACCCCCCAACCGCCAAAACGCCTATTAATTGTTCTAACAGTGTTGCAAAGATGTGTTTTTTATCCAAGAGGAATGGGCCCTACAAGGCCGTGATCAGAGACCGGCACCTGGTATGCATGTTATCACACTGGCCAAAGCATGACCCGGCCCATTCCCGGGTGACCACGAGTTATAGCCCATTTAACTGGCTAAACTTAAAGATCCCTGAATTCCACAACACCAGGTGCCCTTTGACCACCAACCCAAAGTAACAAGTCCTGAAATGTTCAAAGAGGACGGATAGGGCATATCGTTGAAGCAACAGTCATGTGATTTGTATTGTGAGGTGCTGGGAGAGATGCATTATAGTTCAAAACGAGGGTGGAGGTCTTGGAGCCGGATGGCGTGGAGGGGACTAAGTGAAATCTGTGTGTGAAGGTTAGAGTGCCCCAGAACCTCCGTTGTGTGTGTCTTAAGGCCTGCCAAGTGCACAGTATGAGTGATAAAATATTCGTATGGTAGGAGTATAATTAATTTGCTTTCTGACATTCTTTGTGAGAAGATGAGCCCCCACTTGATGGAAGACGGACGGACTAGGGTGGGACCAATAGACCGGCACCCCTAATGGTGGAACATGTATAGGGTCCATTCAATCAGCCGCATGGGTTTTTACTGTATGTTGTTGTGTCAATATGTCGCTGTGTATCTTTAAAACTTTCATTGGTGGTAGAGGCTCATAATAGTCATACCAGGTCACTTGGAAACTGCAATATGGAGAGTCAGCTCCTTATGATTGGCCCCAGCTCACATTATTTTGGTATACCTCGCTTTTTACCATAGCCGGTAATAGAAAATACATCCTTAGCTCTGTACTTCTCTGAGTTATCACGAGTGATTATGGCATGCAATAAATAGACCAAACTAATATGTTCCTTTCATAAACTTTATAAGCAACTGAGATTCATGGGTGACACAAAACCATATGCAATGAATTCAGTATGACATTTTCTGCAATACAGAAATGAAAGCGCACATCGCTATTTCAAATTTTTCATTTGCAGTGATAGCACCCGCAACACTTCAGGCCAAAGCAGAGCTGTGGGCACACTTCACGGCAACTGCCTCCCCCGCTATAAAGCCCTTTCTCCCACAATATAGTCCAATCACACTTCTAGTGTTGCAGTTCAAAACACTGTTCACTTTAGCAGAGCCTTGAGCATTCAGTTTATATTTGTGAAATCTGGTTCTTGGACGGAGCAGAAAACAAATGAAAATAGCAATCTACATTTGGAAATGTAAAAGTTCACCAGCCTGCAGCTCAGGTGCCCACAATATGCAAGCATACAGACAGACACCTCATTTAGTACTTTGTCCTCACCTAAGGAATGCTCGAAATATTCTCGCCAGTAAATACAGGGAAGGTTCGGTTCTGCCTGACTCAGTCTGCTGGACTCAGATTGCCCTACCTTCTTCTGCTGCAGAAATTCTCACCTCACAGGCTCACAGGAAAAGGAACAGCAGGCTGCCATCCAGCCCACGGTCAGAAATCTGCAGCCAGATCCTCTGAGAGGCAGCCCACCCTTAATCTCTGTGCCTCCTTTTTAAGGCCTCTCTTCAACTTGCCCCTTCACATATGTTCCCCTATGGAAAGTGTAAAAACTGCCTGTCGCATGCCAATCAGACGCCTCCCCTGGAAAGCCAAACCTCTAGAAGGTTCCAGAGAACACGTGTTTTGCCTGTCACCTTTCCACAGAGATACAGGGCAGCAGACGGATGCCAAAGAATTGCAAATCCCTATGCTGGCTTCCTGCAGCAGAGCATGAACAATGGAGCTACTTTGAGCAACGTGGCTTTTCACTTTCCTCAGCTCACATCTTAATTGCAGAAGCAGCTTTATTTCTTGCATTTTTTAAGCAACGCCGCACAGCCTGTGCTTGCTATCTCATGCAATTGGCTAATTTGTACCAAGATTTTACACCAATGTTCTATGGACTGAGGAGTCTTTAATATTAGTAAGAAATGTAAGATTAGTAGGTTAGGGTATTGTCAGTAATTGTTAGTCTTATGTTTCATTACAACTCAGTCCATGCTATACGATGGTGTGGCGCTATGGTATGACTACCATGAAAAGCCAGGTTCAAATGTTCTTTGTCTTATATGAATTCACAGTACTGACTAGCACCAGATGCACATCAGTCTCACACATCTTGCTGTCAGTCTGGGATTTTGATAACATTCTTCCCCAGCTGAATTTCAGAGCCCCATTTTCCCTACAGTGCTAACCCCAAGATCCGCTACCCTCACTCTTCTAAGCTATCTGAAAAAGATGAGAATGTAATCAATTTGAGGATGGGGTCTGTGTACAAATGAGTAGTGGGTAACGTCCTTTCCATTCTGGTGTAGGTGTCTCCAAAAGTCACTGAGACCCTATTCTTCTATTTCACCTTTTAGCTTTTTTGTTGCTTCCCCCAGCAACATTGAGATAGTTTGTGTCAATCTGTTCAGGTCTCATGCTACACATAGCAGTCTCCCAGATATCCCCAAGAATGTTTCAAGAATTGCAGACAAAATGTCTCCTGTCCAGTGTTGGGTGCGTATATTGATGCAAATGTTGTCATCTTTTTGCTCAGTCTTTTATGCTAAGTTTCAGCCTTCTGTGAAACGATAGGGCTGCTCATGCCCTCTTGGTTTAATTACTCAAGACCACCCTCACACTGAACATCAACCGCCTTGCCCCAGTGAAACAACGCAGCCTAAAGCTTACACACCCTGGTACACTCAAGAACTCAACTTCAATAAACGAACCATCAGAAAACAAGAGAAGACTTGGCAAAAATCCTACAGCGCATCCGACCTTGCCGTGCTCAAGGAAATTAGTGCTACACAGAAATGACTGTTCACCATTGCCAATGCCAACTATTACCAAAACACCATAATCAAGACCAACAATGAAAGCAGAGCCCTCTTCAAAGCCATCAAGCACTGTATCACCCCTTTGCCCGAGCTACCAAACCTCCCTCCATCGGAAAACCCACCGCAGGCATCTTTCTCTTACTGATGAAAACAAAAGATCAGCATGTTCCGTCAATACATAAACACCAAAGCTACAGCTGCCAGCACACTACACATCCCATCTATAAAAAAAAAAATGCAACCACCTACACACCATTGAAGACTCATTATGAGGGGGCGCTGTCGGGCAGCCCGCTCATGCAGACGTGAGCCTGCACTGCTCCACCGGGGCCGCTGTGATCCTCTCATTAAATCTTGAATGCAGAACTGATTTTCTGGGTCTCTTGGTAGAATTGAAACCGATAACCATCACTACTCCAGCAAGAGCGGAGAAAAACTGAGCCGCGATACCTGGCTTTTGATTAACTTTAAAAGCACGCTGAGATCACCTGCCATTTTGGCCAGCGTAGATAAGTTGCGGGCTGCGGCACCGAGCCGCAGCGCTGCCGCAGGTTGGCGAGTTGTTGTGGCGGTGACTGGGGCAATCGGCACTCTGACGGTGGCTGTGCAGGATGTGGATGGTGGTGCCTGAAGACGATGGAGGCAGCAGTTGGGGGGCCTGATATCTGCCCATTTCCTCCCCCCTTTGCAGAAGAGTCGTGGGGTATCTGGAGGGTGACTGAGACCCAGGCTGCCAGCAGTGAACGCAAACTGAACGGGGCCTGTCCCTCCCCCCCCCCTGTAGATGCAGAAATGTGAGAAAGCTGAGAGGCGGTGAGTGTGGAGCCCTGGGGGAAGCTCCATGTGCCCTGGAGACACCAGGTGAGCCACTGGTCGGAGTGGCACCAAAGCTGTGCTTGGTCTAGGCGGCAAAGTGGGAATATACCACAGCACAGAGAACGTTGAGAAGGAGGACCACTGGGGAGCAGGCGAGCGCTGCTGAACCCCTCCCAGCATGTAGACATGGACCATTAAATGCTGCAGTGTCACATTTGGGGGGCCACGAGATGGTGTGACGGAGATTCTAGTCCAATACCATTTTTGGCGCTGCATGAAAGGGCCTTATAGATGTCACTAGTGGTAGCCACGAGCGGAACACCATATCCCAGGCACATTGGCAGGAGCTTCATCATCAGGTTCTGCTGGGGCTCCACCTGTCCCCGAACCCCCCCTCCACCTCCAGCTGAGAGCACTCCCCCGCCCCCCAGAAACACTGCTGAATAAATCCTTCAGTGCCCAACCTGTGGAAGTGGGGCATGACTCGGGCGATACTGGAGGAGCTGAGCCAGGGCGATACTGGAGGAGCTGAGCCAGCTGATGGGCCCTGGCTCCCAGGCACAGCTAGGTGCCCACCAGAAAGGGGGGGTATAAAGACACGCCGGAGAGACAGAGGCAGCAGACAGCAAGAGTTCAAAGCGCTGGTGACACCCGGGGACATATGCACCCATGAAACACTGACCTCTACTGTACATATAGGCTTGCTCTCCATGAAATCTCTGTGGCGTTCCCCTCTTCAATCAACCTACACATCTGGGTGCCTTTCGGAGGTGCATGCCTGCTGTTCACGTGCTGATCAGCTTTAGGACATTGCCGGAAAAGGCACATTTATTCCATTACTTCTGACAAGTGAAGGGCTCCCACCACTCTCTAGAGGCGACTCAACCCACAGACTTTGTCCTTCAGTGTGGACATATAGCAGGAAGACGGCCCCCTCAGGTGGAGGCTGTCCCGAGACAGGCATGATGTTGAGGGTGCACAAGTACCGTGGCTCCAGGGGCCGTAACTGGCAGTGGCTCAGGGATAACACACTCCCACCTGGTTGGTATGGGATTGTTCTGAGGTTGGTATGTGGTGGACTATTACACACTGAGACTCTGCCGTTAAGGCGTGTGCTGAAGCGGGCGTGAAATTCCTCTAGAAAAGTGGGGGGCGATTAGGAACATGCATTGGCAACAACTTGACCTCCTGTGCATAAGGTCACGGATAGACATGGCAAAAGACAAGCTCCGGAAAGGAACTGTGCAGAACAGTATGGATCGATAAACTGCTACGGCACAGGCGGTGGTAGTTGTATGTGGGGGGAGCTCGGTAGAAGATCAGAGAATGTCACTCACGGATATCATGAGTGCTATAGGCGATTCCAGGTCATCGGTGGAAACCAAAAATGTTGGAATGGCCTCGGAAGTGTCCCTTCTCTGCCAGGATCTGCACAAGCTATCCATGCAGGTGGGTGAGGCAGAGCAATGAATATAGAACAATGAAGACGCGCTTAAGAAGATGGAAGGACAATTGGCAGCAATGTCACAAACTGTCTATTCTAGAGAACCCTACGGAGGACAGTGAGGGCAATGCCTGGCGTAATAACTTGCGCATACTTGGACTGCCTGAGAGGGAGTAAGGACCTTGCATGGAACTATTTCTGGAGCACTGACTTGCAGTTCTCAAGACCCCTAAAATACTCTCCAATTTATTTCTCAATTGAGCAAGCACATTGAGTCCAGGGGGGCCACCTGGTGCCTTTTGCCCCTTCACGCACTGTGATTGCGCGTCTCTTAAATTACAGGGACCAAGACCATCTCCTACATATGATGAGGGCAATGGGCCCGATCATGTATAATGGAAATGATTGTTTTTTTGCCATGCTATACAAGGGAGGTGTAACGGACCAGGCAGTCCTTGGATTCGATCAAAAGGTAGTTCATGTCACTCAGCATCAAAAGACTCATTCTTCTTCTCGGCTATGCTAAAAATCTATCATAAAGACATTGTACACGTGTAACGCAATCCCAAGGAAGCCTGATATTGGTTAGAGAGGCACATCCTGTCTGACCCGCGTCCTGGAACACCCAAAGACGGCCTACTCGAGAAGCCGACCGGGGACTTTCCGCTACCTTATTTGACACACAGGATTCACTTGTGGCTGTGCTGGATGGCGGAGGGGCGTGAGGGGTAAGGCTGTTCGGGGGGAGCGATTGGACACTCAAGCGTGGAGTCACAAAGGAAGAAATAACGGACAATATGATGCTCACCGCTGTGAGCTGCAATCCTTTGTGCAGCGGGCGAGGTTTCAGGGAGGGCTCGCCTGGCTCGCATAGGCAACCCTGAATGTGTTCGCAAGGAAGGTTGAATGGTTTTGTTTTTATGGGTTCAGGCGACAGGTGCTTCTGGTTGGGGGCGGGGGAAGTGCAGGATGGGGATGTAGTCTTGTTTGTTGGTTGGGAAAAAGGGCAGGAGGGAGGGTTTGGATTGTCTAACAATTGGAAAGCAAGGGGATCTTGAATGAAGGGGGGCTCTGTTTATGTCTACCCGAAACGAGCATTGAGATGGGAACCCTTGGTCGGATTACTCGGTTGGGCTTGCATGAATGGCGGGGAGGATAGACCTACAACAATCTCCTTTTTAACTTGGAATGTAAATGGGCTGAGGTCCTGCATTCAAAGTACACTTGTGTTGTAGTTTCTCAGCCAACACTCCCCAGATGTCGTCCTCCTCACTGAGACTCATTTGTTTGGGTCAAAATGCTGCTTTTTCAAGTGCACAAATTATCGTACTACGATACATGCTGGCTTCTCGAAGTGGCGAGTGGGGCCATGATACTAATTCAAAAGTGGGCACCCTTTTGTCTTGGAGGTGAATCAGGACATAAGTGGACGCTGTGTCCTGGTGACTTCTGGGGAGTGGTTTAGGGGGTGGTATGTGTTTATGCACCCCCATCCCGCGTTATTGGACTTATTGGACGAAATTCAAGCAGCCTTATGCTGCACCCAGGTGGACAGATGGATCCTGGGGGAGAGGGGGCCGGGATTTCAATGACGTTATGGATCCCACACTTGATTGTATGCATGCATGGCCGGTTAGCACTCCCACAAAGCTGGCTACTTTTGCCACGGCACTGGGGCTGGTAAGCGCATGGAGAACGATGCACCAATCGGAGAGTGGTTTCTCTTTCCTGTCAGGGGTGCACGGCTCTCTATCTAGGTTAATTACCTTTTTGTCCACATGGGAGACATGCATATGCTTAGGGCAGCAACATTCCTGGCCAGGGGCATCTCTGACCATGCCCCCCTTGGTTGTGGATCTGGACACGTGACGCAAGAGAGCAAGGGCACCATGGCGTATGAACAGCTATTATGAGTTTTCCCTGAGTTCCTGCAGGGGGTGGTCTCCAGGACAAAAAAATATTTTGACATAAATACGGGTACGGTCCAGAGGTGTTATGGGAAGAGGGTCCTTCGTGGGGAGATATTCTCCCTAGTTGCCGCTCGTAAAACGATCCATCAGCAAGCAGTAAGGGCGACAAAGGAGCAGTAGAGGGCGGCAGAGGGGGCATACTTGGAACAGGGCACCTGGGTCCGGCTGTAAGAGCTTTGCAGACCCCAGGAGATACTCTGGAATACTGCACTCCAGGGATTGTGCTGGGGGAAAATGTTGGCCTGGTTGGAGGGAGCACAGGGATGTGAGGGAGGTGGTGAGTCCGGGTAGGATCCGAGTTGTGGATGGTCCTGAGATAGCAGACGTGTTTGCCACAAGTTGAGGAGCTATACCGTTCCAGGCAGACTGGTGGACCGACTGAGGGCCCTCCCTTCCTGGCGGAAGTGGTGCTGTCAAGTTTCACGACTACCAAGAGGAACGCCCTAGAGACATCACAGTGGAAGAGGTGACGGCAGCTCTAATGCATCTTAAGTCTGGGAAGGGTCCCAGACCCAATGGGTTCCCCGTTGCGGTGTGGACAAAACTAGCTGAGAAGACGCTTCCAAATTTACAGAGGTTTACTCCTGCTGGGGACACCGGCTTGTTGCCTCCGGACCTTCAAAGAGCCTGCATAATTATACATTAGGCTGTTAGGCCCCCAGACTCCTGTTCCTCCTCCAAGCCTATCTCCCTCATTAATGATGAGGCTAAGATCTTAGCAAGGGTGTTGCTGGTGCGTCTCATTAAAGTCATTTCCTCTCTGGTCCATCTGGATCAATGTGAATTTATGCCGCTAAGTCCACAAGAATGAATATCCGTAGGTTATCTATGGCCATACCGCAGGCACACATGCTGATGGAACCATTGGCACTTCTTTCGGTGGACCAGGAAAAAGCTTTTGATTCAGTGGAATGGGGGTTCCTTTGGGAAGTTATGGCTTGCATGGGTTTCGGAGGGAACTTTTCTGAGGTGGGTGCGGCTGTTATATCCGTCTCTGACTGCAGGGGTGTGTTTAAATGGGGTGACCGGCTGGCCTTTCCACCTGCAGCGAGGGACTAGACAGGGGTGCCCTTTCCCTTCTATTTACATTGGCTATTGAGCCTTTGGCCATTCGCCTGAGAACTGATCAGACTTGGTCAGACTTTTGTTGGAGGCATGGGGGTGAGGTGAGGAGGGTCTTGCTATATGTGGATGATCTTTTGATTTACCTTAGCAGACCACAGGAAGCTGCCACCTGGGTCACCTGTACCCTGCAAGAGTTTCAAGGGACAAGTGGGCAGAGGGCGAACTGGGATAAATCCATCCATTTCCCCCTAGAGAGGGGGGTGGTTCCCCCCCAGAGTTGTCCATACCGGATCTCGGCTGAGGGATTCAAGTACTTGGGGATTTGGGTGCGATCAGACATCACCGACTATGTGAGACACAATTTGCATCCCATCACAGATCGGTTCGTGAGGGATGCCATTCACTGGAAATCTCTCCCGTTGACACAACTTGGGGAAAGCTGCGCTATTCAAGATGTTAACTCTACTGAGGTACTTGTATGTCCTGCATAATGCTCCAGTGCAGATACCTAAGATTGAATTCAATAAAGCTGACACAGTACTCCAGGATCTGCTGTGTGGAGGCAGCCAGCCCTGTATTGCTTTAGCTACACTGCAGCGCTCCGTGTGGGTGGGAGGGGGTATTGGGCTCCCTAATCTGCAGGGATGTTATTGGGCGGGCCAATTGGCAGTAGTAAATGACTGGCTGCATGGAGATCCGTTACTACCGCATGTTATGGCAGAAAGGAGATGGATGGCTGGTTTACCTCCGGCTCAGATGCTCTATAGTTGTCAGAAGCGGCTGGGTCCGCGGGTGATGAAACATGTCCGGCAGGTATGGGGGAATTTCCCACCATCATGCATGGCGGGGGGCAGGGCTACCTTTGCGCAGCCACTCTGGAATAATGCCCTTGTCCCGGAAATGGGGAAGATTGGTAGACTGGAGGTTTGGGAGAGATGTAATGTGTAGCGTCTGGGGGATGTATTGAGCGAGGGGGCACTGTTCCCTTTCCAGGTGCTATCAGATAAATGAGGGATTGGGTTGAGGCACTGCTGTTCCCAAGGGAAATTGGTGTGTCGGGCCGGATAAGGCTGATGCAACTTAAAATATTGCAAAGGGTCTACTATTCTCGTTCAGCCATGTTCAAGTGGGGTCGGGCGGATAATGTTGACTGTCTTAGATGCAGGTGGGGAGGGCACCTTCTTTTGCATTTGGGAATGCCTGCAGGTGCGTCACTTCTGGTGGAAACATCTGGAGAGGGTGCACTCGGTTTCAGGATTATGCATAGCTGGGGACCGATAACTATTTCTCTTGGGAGTGTGGGGAGGAAACGACTTTCCAAGTATGAGAAATTGTTTGTCTGTGGCAGTTGACCTGATGAAGCAGGTGGTGGCAGCACAGTTGGGGGCACCAACTCACCCAGGACTGTCAACCTGGGTTGCCGAAATGGACTGCTGCAAATCCCTGTAGAAGAGTGTACAATGCAAGGTGTTGTCCAGGGAAATGGGAGAAGATTTGGGGAATGAGGGTCAAAAGGGGGGTGGATATGCTTGTGTAGATGAATATAAGGTGATGCCATGGGCGTTTGGTTGTTGCATTTTCCCCTCTTCATCTGATGGTACTTCTCCTGGTATATGATTTGAACAAACCTGGTGTGGTATCCAATCGTGTTTTGGGGGGTTATGTTTATCTATGTTGGACTGTTTGCTATTTTGTTTAAATGCAAAACAATAAGTATTTTTTTTAAAAGACACTCACTATGAAAGAATTACTGCCTTCTGATGCTTGTTAATCTGCTTAGAATCACATACTGTGCATATGGTCCGACATCCAGTGGTAACCACGGATCTTGTCTTTCGGGGACCGAAAGGGGACGTCGACATAGGCGTGTCTGAAACACTATCCCTATCGTGACGTGTGTAGTACCCAAAATCCCTCACGCGCCGAGGTCCCTCAGATTGTTTTTTTCCGCCCAGATCACTGGTCGCCCTATAGCGGAGCTCTTCATGAGACATTGTTTATCTTACCGAATTGTCGGTTTATCCCCGTTAAGTCACTTCGCCCATCAAGAACATCATCGACGAAGACTACGGGGGAATCGTCTACGGCTGTGGGTTCCGACGCTTAAGTTTCGGCGTTCGGACATCGACGTGGTCGGGCCTTCTGGCCGACCTACACAATAGGGAGAGTGGGCTCGGGGTTTGCCATACTGTTATGTCTTTCCTCTTTTCCACTGCTTTCCCTTTTGGTCTGGTCACCCTTCCCTTCTGCTATGTAAAGGACTCCATTTAGATTCTGCCCTGTGTGCAGGGTTAGATATCCGTGGAAAGACGAGCACACCTCGTGTAACGCTCGTCTCCCCCTAGAGCACGACGAAAGGCGGTGTTCGGCGTGTAAACTCCTTAAACCTAAGACCCTTAGGGATCGCCGGTTAAAGCGGTGGGGCGTGTAGGGCATGTCACGCGTGGAGCCTCCTTCCCCTGCCGCGACACCAGCCGAAAGTGACGGGGGCACATCGGATGACCAAACGTCCAATGCAGACATTATAGACCTTGAGGTGGACACTTCTAGGGCCGCCACGCCCGTCCCCGACCCTTCCAGGCTCGACTCTGGTCTTGCTACAGGGAACACACCCAGCGACAGGGGCGTACAATCGCACCAAGCACACAACCCAAACGCCGTCCTTGACGACATCGTCGAAGAAGGCGAAAGCGCCAACGGGCCCTCTGGAAATTTTGGCGGTGTCCACAGATCGGTCAGGTCCGAAGCCTTCCCCGCATCCGCAGCAGCGCATGACTGGGCATAACAAACATAACAAGGGCGCTACTCCCCAAACTACACGTACCGAAGTTTCAGAACAAGAAACTTCAACGGATTCCAAGGTTTCCAAGGCCCGTACAGGCCTGAAAACTACGAGTAGGCCTCTACCTGAGAATCCATCCGCTGGCCCTTCTGGAGCCGCAGAAGACATTTCCACTCATCAGAGGCGTTGTCTCCCGAAGATTCGGTGACTATCCGTAAGAGCATCAATAGGATTGCTACGGCGGTGGGCCTAGTACCGGTTCCGCCCACAGTTGTGGGCCAATCCGAGTTTTCCACGGATTTGGAAGACGATCCCGAAGACTCCTATGAAGAAAGCCAGGTACCCCTCTCAAGCACCCTGAAGAGATCCTCTCAATGCCTTAGGGCGGAGAACACGGTTCCTACTCAGCTAGGTCCATTTGGGTCATCCAAGTGGACCACGGAGCAATTTGAGGGGTGTATGGATCGGCTGGAGCAGTTTTTCGGTGCTTCTGATCAACCTCCACCGAAAAAAGCTTGGGTAGATCCTAACCCTCAAACACAAGATGTCCAACACCTAGATGTCCAACACCAAGTTGACTATCAAGAAGATGTCCAGATGGACACGTATAGAGACATCTATACAGAAGAAGAGGAATCCTCTTTTCTGGACAACTATGGGGAAGATGGGCGTGGCTTGAGCAGCCATGGAGTATGACGTGCTTTCCGTGGAGCTCTGGAGGATCCGACAGATGATCCGTACAAACTACCTTTAAAAGTGCGCCACTGGTTCCAGAATTGATCACACATGCATGGGAATGGATGCTTTGCTCATTGTATGAAGATCGAGAAAAATTGTAAGCGGGAGTCTGGAGGAATTGCTCGACGAACGACGGCGGCGGCTCGGTCCATTCTCACACAAGATGGCCGACAACAAAAGAAACGAAACCAGGGTACTCGAAGAGGACGAATAGAGGCAGCGGCCATGGGGAAAGAACGACAATGGCGAGGTGAAGGCGGAATACAAAAACCCCCGGGGGCCATAGGTCTTGAGTCGTGAAAGCTTGGGCGCTGGCCCGGACGGCAGGGGCCCGAGGGCAGCAGAGGTGTGAAAATGCAGGCCGCACCACGACCAGCACGACAAGCGCTCACTCGGCATTGAACTAGCAGCTCCGAGAGGAGGTGGAGGTTGCGACTGCCTGGAGACCACTGCGACAGTCGGTAAAGAGCGGAAATTATGGCTGGGGAGACACTTGGTCGCTGAATCGTGATAGGGAGAGCCAACGATAACCATAAAATGGCGGCGCGAAGGGCCGTGGGCAAGAACAAGACCAAACAACCCACAATGGACATTTTTGCAAAAGCACAACTGTCTCCTGCTGCCACCTCAACCAAAGGCCCGATGGCACATGCTGAGGGCGCGACATCGGCTGATAATTGTCAGATTTTGGAAGCCATTACGGAGCTGAAGGAATCTTGGGGGGTTGCGATGGTGGACCTACGTACTTCCCTGGAGGCTAAAATTGAAGCAGTGGGCATCGAATTCTCCCTGCTGAGACAGGATGTCAGGGGACTGGCGGGACGCAAAAGCAGCCTGGAGGGCGCGGTGAAATCTAATATGGACACCGGTGTCAACAATACAAAAGAGATCTATGTCCTCAAGCAACAGGTGGCCAACTTGGAATCTCGAGCAGAAGAAGCAGAAGGGAGAGCGAGGAGAAACATTCGTGTGGTGGGTCTGCCGGAAGGCGAGGAGGGCCAGGACCCGACTGATTATATCGAGAACTTACTCCTACAAGGAATCGGGGCCGGTACACTCTCGCAAGGATTTGTGGTCGAGCGTGCACACAGAGCCCTCATGCGGAAGCCGAGACCAGGGGCCCCTCCACGACCGATAATTGCCGAGATACTGAACTATAAAGACTGGGAAAAAAATATTGGAGTATTTTCGGAAAGGGGGAACAATCGAGAGGGCCTCGAGCACTATCATGGCATACCCGGATTACACTATGCTGGTCCAGAGGCAGCGATACAGCTATGTAACCATCAAAAGGAGGCTGCGGGCGGCTGAGATAAAATATATGCTGCTGTACCCTGCGAAATTGAAGGTTGTGTATAAGGGCAAAATGCACTTTTTTGACACTCCGGAAGAAGCGACAACGTGATTGGATCTGCAGGGTTGCCCGGATCAAGACACGGAGGAGACACAAAATGGACGTGAAAAGTGACTCGGATACGGTATGCATTTTGATATGGTGGCAAGCGAGCGAACATCCTAGGCGAAGGCCGAGAACGATGGGCCTGGCTGTAGGAGGCTGATATCCGATAACATATTGCGGATTGTGAGTGACTTGATGGACTTGAATATAGCGGCGGTTACATATATTTAAACTGTATAGCAATGTGTAGTTCTTTGATGTGCTATTGGAGCGGCAGGGCGGTAGCACCCTACCCCCGAATTGTAGTTGTAGTTATGGTAGGTTGGCCACTAGGGCGGCCTCACCCTGCGGAGCTTCGAGTACAGGCGAAAGCCGGAAAGAGCGAGATGCGGGGTAGCCTGAGATCCAGGGATGGTGCTGGAAGAACTGGGGGAGGTGGTGAGGCAGTTGCCTACTAGTAAGACCCCGGGGACAGACAGGCTCCCAAGTGAATTTTACAAGGTATATATAGAAGAGGTCCTCCCCCGCTGCTGCTAGAGATGATAAATGAGGCGTTCGAGACGGGCCGCCTGCCGGAGTCATTGAGAGAGGCTGTTATAGTACCTCTCCCTAAACCAAATAAACCAGGGCGCAGCTGTGGTTCCTTCAGACCTGTCAATGTTGAACCAAGACGGCAAAATATTAACTGGGGTCTTGGCAAATAGACTGAAAAAGGTCATTGGTAAGTTAATACATCCGGATCAAACCGCTATGTCCCTCATAGAAACATCACCAACAATCGTAGGCGACTTCAGAGGATCATTGAGTTTGGCAGCGGAAGTGAGGAGGAAATGGCAATCGTGTCCCTAGATGCGATCAAGGCCTTCGACTCCCTCAAGTGGCCGTGGCTGCTGGCGGCCCTGAAACACTATGGGTTAGGGCCTGGCTATGTAAGATGGGCGGAGATTTTGTATAGTGAACTGCTGGCCAGAGTAAAGACGGGATCTGTGATATCAGAGAGGTGGCAGTTTAGCAGGGGTACTAGACAAGGATGCCCGTGGTCCCCTATGCTCTACATTTTGGCCCTGAAGCCTCTCGCGATCTATTTGAGGCAGCAATATGACACCATAGGTATCGAGGTGAACGGGGAGCGGCACTTGGTCTCCCTATATGCGGACGACATGTTGCTGTATGTGCGGTATCCGGAGGAGAACCTCCAGTACATTTTGGAAGTGCTTGGGAGATACGCAGTGCTATCAGGCATAGCTGTGAACCCCCAGAAGTCTAGTCTGTTCCCGTTGGGGGGTATACAGGGGTTCCAGCGGAGAGGTTACCGGTGGGCGGTTAGTACTTTTCAGTACCTGGGGATAGATAATATCACACCGTGGGTGAGGAGCATAGGTGTAATACAGAGGTGGCAATCCAAAAAATTGAGAAATGCATGCGGTTTTGGGCAAAGCTGCCTTTGGCGATGATGGGGCGGGGAGCGATGCTAAAGATGGTGGTTTTACCAAGGCTCCTACATTACTTCTGGAATATTCCGTATCTGATTCCTAAAGGGTTTTTTGCCAAACTGAATAGCATGTGTAGGGACTTTCTGTGGCATGGTACGCGAAACAGAGTGGCGTTATGGAAGCTCCAGAACTTCCATGACAAAGGGGGTATAAAGCTGCCCAATTACGAGGCGTACTATGTGGCGAGCCAGTTGCAATATGTTGCCAAATGGCTATCTGATGAAGAGACCTCCGAATTTAGGCTGTTTGGGCGGGATTGTGCACCTTTTTATTTGAAAGAAGTTATGTGGGCACCCAGGGTGGAGATGGTGGGGCACCCTAAAATGATGCAGCTGGGGTGGAAGGTGTGGCGCAGGGCATGCCAATTGATGGGGAACCCGTCCCCATGCTCGCCGCAGATGCCATTGGTGGTATTGACAGGGGCAGACGCTCAGCTGCGACTGATACTCCGGACCCACTCGGAGCCGGCTGGGGTGGCAACGTTGGGGGATATTTGGCAGGGGGGCTCTTGTGTTACCTTTGAGGGGTTGCGGGAGGAGGCTGGGTTACACGAAGGCCAGTACATCACGTACCACAGAATGGTACAGAGGATTAAGAGAATGTGGCCCGAAACTGTGTTGGAGGAAAAACTGGACGCCACCATAGACGTTATATATGATATACCTGAGGGGGGCCATGAGGTCTCCAGACTGTACGAGATGTTGATGTCTAAACTGGGGAAGGAGGTCACGCAGCTGAGATTGGACTGGGAAACGGAGGTTGGGGCCCAAATGGGAGTGGGAACGGGTGCAAAGGTATCATAAGAAGGTGTGTAGAAACGCAAGACTAAAACAGATACAGCTTTACATAACACACAGGGCTTATATTATGCCTTGGAGGATATCGAGGTTCGAGATCGCAGGTCGGCAAGCATGCCCCAAGTGCGACGAAGAGAACGCAGGCATAGTGCACATGTTTTGGTCTTGCCCGATCATAGAGAGGTTCTGGACGGTGTAAAAGCGAAACTAGAAGGAAGAGGGGTCAAGATAGTAGTGGACACGGTATGGGCCTGCCTGCTGGGGGGGTTCCCCAGACCACGGAAACTCAGGCATGTAAGCCAACGAAGGGACCTGGCTTATGTGCTTGCAAAGAGAAGGATTGCCATGGGATGGAAGTCATGCCATGTGCCGAGGATAGAGGGGTGGTGGAAAGACCTGCAAAAATGGGCAGAAGCCGAAACCATACCATAGCATGGCAAGAGGCGTGCAGCAATAGGGGGAAGGAGGAAAATGAGTCCCTGATGGCCTGGAAATCACTGATAGCTGGAGTGTTTGGGTCATTGGATGACCCGACTGAACCTGTTGAGGAGGAGACCGAACCACAGGGTGTGGAATCTGATGACTCAAGATGATAGACTCGCAAGGGGTGTGGGGTAGTGGAAGTAGTGGTTGGGGAATTTAAAAAGTGTAATGAAACTGTTGAACATGCACTGTTTGTTTGGTTTTATTGTTTGTTTGTTTAAAAATGTAATAAAAACTTTTTTTTAAAAAAACTATGGGGAAGATCAAGGAGCAACGGACAACTGGGAGGACACCCAGCAGGACGATCACAACTCTGATATCGTTTGCCTCGACACTCCCCCATCCACCCCGATTCCACAAGCTTCCCCGGTGGATGATCAAATGGCTTTCAACAACATGTTGAAAAAAGCAGCAGAATTCTTTAAAATTGCCATGCTTGAAGCCTTGCCCGAACAAGATTTCGCGGTGGACATTATTAATGAAAAGCCTCCGGCAAGCCAGTCTATCCCTCTCTTGAGCACTGTAAAGGAACGGCTGGCCCCTTCCTTACTCACACCCGCTCAGACTAGGGCTGTGAACCCAAGGGTCGAAAAACTTTTCCGACCCTCCCCCACCGACCCGCTTTACATCAAAGGACACGCAATCCCAGACTCGCTGGTGGTGACCAACACTCAAAAGAGAGCAGGGTTTCCCCTTGCCACGGGAGAGTCACCCCCGGACAAGGAGTCCAAAAGGTTGTATGCCTTAGGTAAACGGGTTACGTCGGCGGAGGCCTATACCATCCGGATTGCCAATGACACGACGTTACTAGCAAGCTACGTCGACGCCCAATGGAACCTACTCCAGGAAGGCCTTCAAGAGGTTCCGGAACCAACCAGAGCCAAGCTTCTCGCCATTGTCTCGGAGGGCAAACTTGCCAATCAGAATGTGGTAAAGAATACCCTGGACACCACAGAGACAGCAGGCAGGTCTCTCCCACAGGGTAGTCTCCTAAAGAGGCACGCGTGGTGCGCACGTCGGGCTTCAGGCCTGAGACACAGGCATCCATTATCAACAAACCCATCGAAGAGGCCAACCTCTTCGGGAAGGCGGTAGACGATGCGTTGGAGACAGCCAAGAAGGAGCACGAGACTATTAAGTCGCTGCACCAAATTTCCCAGAAACCCTCTTCACGGAAGGGCAATAATTATCGGCGGTCCTTTCGAGGATAAGCCCGCGCCGCTCAAAACAATTTCGGCACGGGCAACTTCAACTCAAGTCAACCTGCTGCAAGCCCCACTTACTACCCCCAGAGGGGTCAGAAGCGCGGAAAGAATAGAGGCAGAGGCTCCAATTACAGAGGAGCGTCAACTTCGGGTCAGAAATGACCACCAAGTTCAGGTCCCCTCCCATGTCTCCCCAGTCGGGGGGCGATTAACGTCTTTCCTCAAGGCATGGGAGGGGATAACTTCAGACCAGTGGGTCTTAAAGACGGTCGCCCACGGTTACTCCTTGGAATTCGCCCGACCTCCACAGTTCAGACCGCCGAAACATTGACGCCTTTCACCGGAACATCTGCAGATCCTGATCCAAGAGGTGGAAGCGCTGCTGGGAAAGGATGCCATAGAAGCCGTCCCGATTCTTCAGGTAGACGAAGGTATCTATTCAGTGTACTTCCTTGTACCCAAAAAGGATCTCACCATGCGTCCTGTTCTAGACCTGCGCCCAGCGAACAAGTTCATAAAGCCCCAGAAGTTTTGCATGGTAACACTGCAAGAGGTGATCCCATTGCTAAAAACAGGGGGACTTCATGACAACATTGGATATGAAAGATGCATACTTTCATATTTCTATGCTGCCAGCGCACAGAAAATTCCTAAGGAAAAATTCCTAAGGTTTGTGATTCTGGACAAACACTACCAGTTCAAGGTACTCCCCTTCGGCATAGCCTCGGCGCCAAGGGTGTTTACCAATGTCCTGGCAGTGGCAGCGGCACACCTGCGCAGACTTTCAGTTCCAGTTTACCCTACCTCGACGGTTGGCTCATCACGGGGGACTCGTTCTACGTTTGTTTTTCGAACACCCAAAAAACAGTAGACCTACTGTTCAGCCTGGGATTTTCTATTAACGAAAAGAAATCCAGCTTAGTCCCCAGCCAAGTAAAACAGTGCCTGGGGCTCTAATTCGTACGGAAGACGGTCTAGTCTTCCCTTCCAGCGAGAGGGTTCAGAACATTCTCTCTCAGGTTCCTCAGTATGTAGCCAGTCGAGAGGTGACGGTATGCAAAGCTATGCGTTTGCTAGGGATTATGACGTCATGCATATACTTGGTTCCCCACGCGCGGCTGCGCATGCGTCCCATGCAAGAGTGGCTCAACAGCCAGTGGTCTCAGGCCAGCGGACAATGGGAAGATCTGTTAGTTGTCTCGCCAGCCCTCATTCTCTCTCTGCAGCAGTGGTCGACTGAGAACCTCTTGAAGGGGAAAACCTGCACCACCCCTGCAGTGGAAGCCACTCTCACGACAGTCGCATCTCTGACGGGGTGGGGGGCTCACCTGCTTCAACAGACAGCGCACAGAGTGTGGTCCCCTCAGGTAGCGTCCAACCATATAAACCTACTGGAGCTACTAGCAGTGTTCAAAGCATTGAAAGCCTTTCAGAAGCAACTAGAAGGGAAGACAGCGCTGGTCCTAACCAACAGCACAACAGCAATGTATTACCTGAACAAACAGGGGGCCACTCACTCTCCAGGGCTATCCAAGCTGTCCCAAAACATCTGGATATGGGCTCTCAAACACAAGATGTTCCTGATATTCCAACATGTTCCAGGGGAACACAATCTTTTGGCAGACGTACTCAGCAGAGATTTTCCTCTGCCAGAAGAGTTTGAATGGCGACTGCACGAAGACATTGTATCCAACATCTTCGCAGAATGGGGTTTTCCAGAGATCGACCTGTTCGCTACTCAGAAGAATGCCCAATGCCAAGATTACGCCTCCAGGTACCCCTAGAACCGATCCAAGGGGAACGGTCTGATTTGTCTACGCTCCCCCCCCCCCCGACTCCCCTTCTGAACAAGATAGTACACAAGATGCACCAGGAACCAGTCACCATGATTCTGGTGGCTCGCATGTGGGTCCGCCAACCTTGGTTCGCGCACCTGATGGAAATGTCCCTCTCCCCACCAGTCAAGCTGCCCTGCCCGTACAACATGTTGCCTCAGGACAGGGGGGAGACTCTGCACCCATGCCCACAAACTCTGAATTTAGCAGCCTGGCTCCTGAGGTCATAGTTTGGACATCTGCAACTCCCTCAAAGATGCATGGACATACTGAGGGAGGCAAGAAAGCCTAACGCATGTTATTGCTATGCCAGCAATTGGAAACATTTTGTCATCTGGTGCAGTTCCAAAGGCGTCAATCCCACCGATTGCTCGCCTTCACACATTGTGTTTTATCTAACCCATCTGTTGGACTCTGGGTTAGTCTTCAATTCCTTAAAGGTTCACCTAGCGGCATTGTCAGCCTACACCACGTCACAGCAGAAGGTGTTGTGGTGGAAAATACCTGTGATTAAAGCCTTTATGGAAGGGGTTAAAAGAATGTATCCCCCCATCACTCACCCAGCCCCTGGGTGGGATCTAAATGTGCTTTTAACTAGGCTCATGGGACCCCCTTTTGAGCCTATGCATAAAGCTAGTCTGAAAGACCTGACTTACAAGACAGCCTTTCTAGTAGCTATCACTTCTATCAGAAGAGTTGGCGAACTACAGGCCCTCTCGGTTTTGGACCCCTTTGTTACAGTCCACAAAGATAAGGTAGTTCTGCGCACACATCCCAGATTTGCGCCAAAATTTATTTCAAAGTTCCATGTGAACCAGTCAATCGAACTACCCGCGTTCTTCCAGAGACCTACTAACATGGCCGAAAGAAGCCTTCACACACTAGATGTGCGCAGGGCAGCCATGTTCTACATGGATAGAACTAAACCACTGAGGAAAACTAAACCATTCTTTGTTTCAGTGGCAGCTGGTAGAGAAGGGGACCATGTCTCTAAATCAGCAATATCAAGGTGGATTGTCAAATGCATCACACTATGTTACACTCTTGCAAAGAGAGAACTGCCCTTCAAGCCTAGAGCACATTCTACTCGAGGCACTGGGGCATCCATAGCATTCATTGCAAATGTTCTCCTAGAGTCCATTTGCAAAGCGGCAGCCTGGAGTTCTGTACACACCTTTACAAAACACTATTGCCTAGACACTCTTTCTAGGTCTGATTCTCGGGTGGGACAAGCAGTACTAAGACATGTTTTTTTACTGTTCCTTCTCACAACCCACCTCCAACTCCGGGTACTGCTCGCTATTCTATTCACAGCATGTGATTCTAAGCAGATTAACAAGCATCAGAAGACATGCATTACTTACCGTAAAAGCATTCTGATGATTGTATCTGCTTAGATTCACATGCTATGCTACAAGGGAGCATAAAAATGATCGAACAAATCACAGAAGTCAGAGGAAATTAAGAATGACTTATGCAGAAGCAACCAAACAAAAGAATTTTGAGAAAATGAATGAAATCTTGAGACTATCAAGATAATATATTGAAATGAGAAAATTTAAAAATGAATTGCGTTGACGATTACAGACTAGATAGAATTTACACATTTCAAACAAAATATGATAAGTGGCCCAAGATCCAAACCCAGCGCATTACATACTACTCCCGCTAGTTCAGATCCAGACTCAGAAGAGGAAACTCGGGAAGGGGCTACCTTTGAGACAGAAGATAACCCAACCAATAGGATTGAAGCACAAAATCAGCGTGGTCCAAGTTTTTTTAGGAGAAATACAAAGACACAAAAAGGGAGACCAAAGAACCTATGCTCAGAAACAAGTAAGGTTTCAAACTCCACCAATAATTCCTATATCAACAGGCAACATCACACAAGGGGTAGGTGTCATGACCACTGCTTTCAAGGAGTCAGGACCTACCCAACATCCTTGGGAGCAGGCTCATAACATGTCTTATCGGCACCAGCAAGTCCCAATAGGGACCTTTTGGACCTTGTCCTGGCACCGGTGGTGCCAGGCTCATAGTAGGATCCGTCCCGGCACAGGAAGCGCCGGGCTCATATCAAGTGTAGAGGTGCTTGGGTGAACCTACCTGGAGCAGACCATGCTGCTTACTTACCAGCAAGATGAGGCTTTACTCTCTTCTGGCAGGGACTACTTTTCCTTCTGGGTGGGGCAGGCACCACTCCCTGGATCATTGCTGCTGGAACCCTTCTGGAAGCAGGAACTCTTTTACCTGGGCGAGGCTGCTGTGGAAGAAGACACCTAAGCACTCCTATGGGCTATTTAAACCACACCCGATTGGTACCACATGCTTCGCGTTATTTTGCATCTGCAGCAGGACGCTCACCGTGTCAGCTCCAGCGAATCTTCAGCTCCGGACCCTGTAATTACGAAAATTACCTGCTGGGAACCAATCTTCAATCTTCAGCGGCTCCTGCAAAACAAAAGGCACAGGTTAGACAAAGGCAAAGTTAGCGCTTCGACTCACCCGATCCATCGGCAGCATCCAAGACGTTTTTCTGCATTTCTCGTCCGGCATCGGGCCTGCAAAGACAAAGAACATTGGTTAGTAACGCTTGGGTACAAAACTGCTTACCTGTGTTGCGCTTGCTTCAACCTTGCTCGCATTGCATTCCGGCACCTGTAGAGACAAAAGGGGACATTAAGGTGCATTCTACGGCCCCAAAACAGCCTTCCTACTTCCGTGCCTTCGAATTCATCATCTTCTTGTTACGCTCTCTGCCACGAATCGGGGAGAGCATCTTCTTTGGCATCGACAGCATCTGAAAAGTAAAAGACATAGACATTAGGGGAAAAGACATTTGAAGAGAGCAATCTAAAGAGAACTTTAATACTTACAAGTCACGCTCGTGCAGCAAACGGCGGCTTCGCTCTCAACTACCCTCTGCAATCAAGAGGCGGAACTCACATCCAGTGAAGTAACTGGATCCAGCGCCCCTGCACAAGACGCAGGATGGAGAGCTCAGCATTCACTTACTTAAGGTGAGCACAACAATCACCCGAGTACCACGGGAAGAGAGGGAGAGAGGGGCTAAGAACTCCTCCCAACCTTCCAGCCACTAATACCTTGATTTTCCACTTGCAGACACCTCACACTGCAGGTCAAGCTTTCGGTGAGGAAGGGGTCAAATCCGGGAGCCAGACTAATCCTACGCCTAACGTTGAAGACGTTTTCACCGCCCAGTCAAGACCAGCGCCTCCGAGGGAACCAGGTGAGCGTTACAGTAGGCAGGAGGGGAAATGCAAGCAGAAGTGGCAGTTCCGACAAAGACTCAGGTCGCCCAGGAATTCTAACCAGATCGAACACGAGGAAGAGATTAGCACAACACAACCAAATATAGTGGTGAATTTATCAGATCATAGTCTTACCAGACATGAAATTGCAGTGCTTAACAAGGGACTCATTTGCGCCAGCAAAAAACACTAACTATGTACATTTTCAGATTGATTTGTTCAAATTTGTTTGCGAATTGAAATTAACATTGTTTTGCAACTGAAGACTTTTCATTTATACCAATTCCAGTTCCTGAACCCTTGAGTACACTTACTTTATCAGACCTTAGAAACATTGAGACATTGACTTCACTTAATGCGGAAGGGAATTCAGATTTGGATACAATTTGCTCTGATTTAGGAGTTAATCCCTGACATTTGGGAATTCGGGAACTAAAACTTCCATCGAAATTTACTCCACAGGTTGCTACTGAGAATGTAATTGACATTTTTCATAAAGCTATGATCAAGGACATTCACTCTACAATGGACAGATCAATTAACACTTAAAATAATGATAGAAAAATGAACATAACACAATCTCAGTAAAGATGAACACCAGGCCCTGAATTCCCTCTCTGAGGACAGGTCGATTACCATCAAGGAAGCTGACAAGGGGGGGGGGGTAATGTTGTGGTACTTAACACCTAGGACTACATCTAAATGGGCATGACCCATTTAACAACACCTCATTGCTATAAAATCTTAAAATCCAATCCTACTAAAACAATAGTAATAGATTTGAACAATTTGATCACCAAATGGTATTCTATGGGACCTTTAACAGATGACGAGAAAAAGTTTATCGTGAACAACCCTACGATGCCTACTATATATTTTATACCGAAAATACACAAAACATAACATCAGCTGCCAGAGGTAAGGCCCATAATGAGTGGCATTGGATGGGACACGGAGGGCCGCTCCCAATATTTAGATGAGGCTTTAAAACCATTTGTTGTCAAAATCAAATCCTATATTGGGGATAGCACGCATGTACTCCAGTTCTTACTCTGTAGAATGGGAATCGGATTTTCTACTTGCAACTTTAGATGTCACAGCATTGTACACTAGCATTGGACATGATTTGGCAGTGAAAGCTTTGGAATTCAAATTCAGAAATTGTTCAGCGTCATATTGGAAACATGTGGAGATGTTGAAAGAATGCTTGATTTTTACTTTGAAGAATGTGTTTATTTAATGAGCAATTTTTCCTACAAGAGAGGGTAGTCCTCATGGAAGCGAAATTTGCTCCCTCACTAGCAAACCTATTTATGTCCCAATATGAGGAAGAGCATACTTACAGACAGAATGTCCATGCAGACAATATCATCAGATGGAAGAGATTTGTAGATGACATCATTATAGTATGGAAAGGTTCACTGGAATCTTTTGAAGATTTTGTACAATATGCCAATTGTAACAAATTTGGAATTCAACTAACTGGACATGCCAGTCCATCAGAAATAGATTTTTTGGATTTACACATTTTTATTCAAAGTAATTCAATACATAATAAAACCTATCGCAAACCTACTGAAGTAAACTCGGTATTACATGCAACTATTGGACACCAACAGGGCAATTCCCGGGAGAGAGTTCTACAGAGCTCGGATAAACTGTAGTCGAGATATTGACTATAATCAGGAATGCAAATTACTCAACAAAAGGTTTCTGGAAAGAGGATATTGCCTTAGAACTGTTAACAAAGCAGCACACGAATATGGACGCACCAAACAAAAAGATCTTATAGAGAGAAGTAGGAAAGATGGAGGTCAAACTTAACCTATTGCAATTATAACAATTCTCCAGAGATGATAGTGCACTATACAAGATGGCTGCTAAACACTGGCATATTCTTCCACTGGACAAAGATTTGACACCCTTTCTAACTGACAAACCTAAATTTACTTTCACTTAAACGCCAACCCTAAAGAAAAAACTGTGTCCATCATTTCTGGAATTGTCACCAAAAATGGAAGAACGAAATTGGTTAAAATTGGGAGGTGGCTTTTATAAATGTGGGAATTGCAATCAATGCAAATACGCAATGGACAAATATAAAGTTTTCAATGATCAGTTTGGCAATGAAATTACCCTTACAAACTTTATTAATTGAAAGTCATGTTATGTGGTGTATGTAATTTTTTGTGTTTGTGGAAAGTATTATGTGGGCAGTACCATTAGGCAGCTGAGGGTACGTATTCGTGAGCTTCTTTTGAGTTTGAAAAATCCAGACCCTAAGACACGTATAGCCGTACATTGGCAGAAAGAACATCAAATGAATAATATTGAGGATTTGCGATTTATTGGTCTGAGGAAAGTTAGGAAAGGAAAGAGGAGAGGGGGCTTACAACTGGCTTTGTGTAAAATGGAAGCGAAGTTAATATGTCTCTTGAGAACAATTGATCATGGTTTAAGTTCAGACTATGAAATGTATGTCTTTTTATGAATTAATCAAGGTTAATTATTGCTGTTCATTATAATGTATATCAACCATATTATGAACACTGTTAGATTATGGTCATCTATTGGTCAGTCGGTGTACAGTCAGAATAATCACCTTTTGATATTGGAGAGCTTAATATTTATCAGATTCAATTTCACTAAAGTTGAGGTACTTAATTCACTACACATTGGGTTACATACGGATGTCGCGGGATGTGTTGTACGAATGCTATGATTTAGATTTAGAATTTGCGGATGCAATAATAACCATAGCTGGGCCAAGAACCTTATCTCATCACAACATTATATCAGATGTGACAATCAAGCTTGCCTGTTTCCCATTGGGCACACCACTAACCTTATTTTTATTCTTCATGTAGCACTAATGAACATGGTAGACTTAGTCCAATTTTATGGGCATCTTGCTAATCAAGCGTGCAAAACAGGCCTTCTTTATATCATTCTTTACTTCTATCTACCCATGTTACTCCATGCAGCACATGTAACTTGTTTACAGAATGGAGTTGCACGCATTTGAACGCTTGACGTCACTACGTGATCGCTTACAACATATGTTTGGATCCAGATGCAAAATATATGGCAGTCTAATGATTTAAGCCATTACTAGTAACACTTAGTCAATCTGGACATTTTAATGTGCGATTCAGCCATTTAGATCCTCCCTCCTTTGTTTACTGGACCAAGTAGACCAACGCCGAAACACTGCTAGCATTATACGTTCATTGTTGACATAATGACGTCACGCACTTGCGCACGCGTGACTTCATCACGTACGACGCCACACACCATTTTCTTTACCTTCCTGCGATCCTGTACACACATGGAAGGAGCACGCCAGGAAGGGCTGTGGATTTGTTTGCGGGGATCTAATCCATTAATTGGTGAGTGGAGATTTATTGCTAATGATAGGTGTACTACCTTTAATACCCTGCAACAGCAGTTATGCTTGCAATACTTACAATACATATTCATTTTGTTCATCTCCAAGGAGACTGAGATTGACTTGAAGGATCTTAAATTGCAATTCAGAAGTAACAACCATATCTTACACTGAAGAGAGACCAATGGGTCTTTGAGGTGAGCTGTCATATATGCAACTGAACTTAAATTAAGCATGTACATTATATATTTTCTTATACAACCAACATATCTAATTCAATAATTATCCACATTTCTATCTGCAGAAGTGTGCACAACAAATAAACCCAGAGGGTAAGCACTAATGTTTAAAAAAATTTAATAACTCAATGGCACATGATTAATGTCGGGAACGGGCACATATCCCTGTTTATTTCAGCACGAGGGGACTTGCAGCACCTAATGTGACAAATGAGGTTAACTGGTCTGTACACTGGACTTCCCAATAGCATGCATACACATTTTGCTGTTAAAAAGGTTTTAAGGAGCACCTTTTTCTTTATTTTACACTTGAATTGGAAGTTTACACTAATTTAAGAATGGAAACTTTTTTTTTCTTTTATATAACATCTCCATGGATGCTTGCTATCACCAATTGACAACTTGTGTGGTACGTTTCAACAATTACCTCTTATTTTTATTTTACTATGAAAATGTTTATTTGTTTCAATTACTATGGCATCATTGCCTTGGTTTATGTTGTTTATTCCAACCTGAATTTGCATAGCCTTGAGAACGACCAAATTGGTAGAAACACATGTCGGCTATATTTTATCAATACAAGAATACCATTGTATAAATCAATGTTGGACTATTCCTAAAACATACAGAATCTAATAGATGCACTGTTAATTCTTTATTTACCGGAATACTAGTTCCAAGCGCGAAGCCAGTCTCATAACAAATAGGATTACAATTTCACTGCAATTTGAACCGTTTGTGGGAGGTTCACAGTTATTGAGACTCCCGCTGCTGGATCCTTGACTTCTTTTTCTTATCAAATACTCAACAAGCTTGGTAAAAAGCACACAGTAACCTGTATCTAACACATAACTTAGTTTTTTTATGTTCTCAGGAAGGACTTACTCAAGGCGGCGGACTGCCACGCCCTACCTGTTGTCAACAACCCTTCCGATTCCATCTGTGATGATGACGACAGCAGCGGACCACTATACGTCAGTCGTTTATGGCGTTGATGATACCAGAGTCGATGATGGGACCGTAGACTGCAGCACTACCGTCGATGACGGAACAGCCGTTGATGAGCTAGTCATCAGAGCCACATCCCCTGGCCTCGATTTACTGGAGACCCGGATTTCTTGGAAGAGCAGGAGCGATGCTTGGAAGACTCCCGGCTGGACAACGACTTGTGATGGTCCCTGGACGACGAGTGCTTCAACGGAGACTCCCTCGGTTTCGTCAGGTCTTTTGCCGACACCGTAGACTTTTTGGGCCTACCACCAGACCCCTTGGACTTGTCCGGCCGACCATGCTTGGACAAGGAAGAGCCACTTGCCCCCTTCGACTGATGCGGCCTCGACGAAGACTTGTTACCACTCCCCACCACTGACGCAGGCACTGTGGCAAGATGTTTCTTAGCAGGGGGTTCTGCTGACGGAGCTCAGCAACGCTGCGCAGATTTCTCTGCCCTTCCGGAAGATTGGCTCACCCTGGCCGAACCAACCTCAGAAGCAGGGTACGTGCCCTCATTAAGCCAACAACTGAGCCGTCAATTATGGTCCTTCAAGGTCTACTGCGAGAACCCCCGACATATCTTGCAGGTATACGCCGAGTGATGAGGGTAAAGACAGTAAAGACAGTCTGCATGACCATCCACTTCGTACACCTTCATACCGCAGGTAGCACACGGCCGAAAGAGAGACTTCTTCTAGGCTACAGACGACATCCTAGCCCATGAACAAACGCACGTGCAAAAACACGAAAAAACACAAGGTGATCCTAACAGTTTGGAGACGGTTCATATCTGAAGGGAAGCTGCAGGGGCGGGGCTATTTATACCAGGTGTCCTATTGGTGGGGCCTAAAGCACCCAAAAAGAATGTTGATCGGACGCTAAAGTGTCGAAGTTTTCCATAGGAAAAGTTAAAGTTACTATGGTTTCTCAGCCTGACAACAGGGAAATATTCACAGCATGTGAATCCATGAAAGATCTAAGCTGGAGAAACCGATCTACTGCGCTTAGGAGTGAATTTAATGTCCATCAGTGAGGATTGAAGAGACTGAAGTAGATTTAAAAGGTAATTTGGGTCCGTAAATTCTTTGGTAGGGCCGCCTGGAATTGTAATTATCTTAGCGGGATCCAAAGATCATATCTGATGTTAAGGGATTTCAGTATAGGTCTCATATCCAGGAATCTGTTACTCTTGGCTTGAGTGATCTTGCAAAAGTCTGGGGAGATCACGAGTTTGTTGCCTTGAAAAAGAATGGGGGAATTCTTTCTGGCAGTTAGTAGGATTTGGCGAGCCTGTTGATGCCTTATTGAAGTGGTTATGAAGGGTCTTGGTGAAGTGTTGTTGCAAGAGAAGCGAGGCCATATCCTGTGAGCATGTTGCAGTTCTAGTGATGGTGAAAAAGTGATTCAGATGGGGAGGGGATCCAAATAGTAAGGAAATTGATGGGTCCGTCTCAATTTTTTCAGGGATCCCATAAAAGCAGAGATTGTCCCTGCAGTTTCTGTCTTCCAATTCTGTGACTTCACTTTCCATTTGTTCCAGTCTTATTTGCAGGTTGTCATAGCCCTCCATTCTATCTTCCACAAAGCCAACTCTCTCCTCAGCTTCATCAAGTCCACTGCAAACATTTTTAATATCATTCTTAATGCCTTTAAGTTCCTCTTGAATACTGGAGGAGCGAGAATCCAGCGGGGCGATGCAGGAACGAATATTACCCAGTTCTTCTAGAATATTTTCCATACAGGAATTGAGAGGCGAGTTATCAGATATTGGTATGGTTTTGAATGGAGTCCACCATGTTGAAAGTCAAAAGGAAGCAGTATTAAATTGGGAGCTGAATAGAAGCCACAAGAAATTCAAGCAAAAAGAAATTCAATCAAAATAAGATGTGCAATATTCACTTCAGACCATCGGGAGTCAGTAGCGAGTAGGCCACAAAATACAATAGCAGCCATGAGGTAAAGTAATGAAGGGGCTGGGCTTCGTGAGGAGAGCTTCCGTTTGAGAGGAAGGAAGAAGTGTGGTCTCTCAGGGGAATCAATCGGTCAGCTGTGCATACAAAAAACGGCGAAAACTGGAATTATGAGGCAGTTCGCTGGTCTTAAAGCGCCTGATAGCATGGATCCTAATAATTAAATGTACAGAAAACTGCAGACAAGAGACACCTTTGAAGATGAACCCACCTCAGAGTGATGGCGGCGCCGTCACCATCACGGTCAAAGGATATACACCACGAAGGAGTCGGGTGTTGGCAATCCTGTTCCTCGCATTCCCCTGCAAGTCCCTCTACAAAGAACAAGGAAAGTCCGTCTTCAGTGGCTTCTGACGAGACGCAGGTTTCGCGTAGCTCCACTGCAGAGTCGGCTGGTACACAGTGAGAAAATATAGTTTAGGCTGTCATGGTAGAAGTCATGTAAGAGCTTAAAAAATGTATTCCTGCTGTTCGCAACATTGGGAGGTGGTATGAAGTACAGTCGAACACATTAAACGCTCATGTTGATGGTAAGCTCTCTCAGCTGCCGGAACTCAACACTTAAGCGGCCATCTCTGTCGTCACTTGGCCACGCCCCCCCTATAATGGCGATCTTTGACCAAACAATTATGAATACCAATTAAACCATGTTTTCCATGAACTTTCTTCATTATCATGTTGTCCCAGGTGCTCGACGGGGCCAAATGGACTCTTTTGGTTTGCTCTCAGTCTATATGTGGTGCCTAGGCACACTTGCCTGGCATTTATACCATAAATGTCCCATAGCAAATGCAATTTAATTATTAGCATCAAGCAGTGTACAATGTACTTCGCTTCTGTCAATTGAACCATTTGGTCCTGTTTTGTGGCTAACAGAGCTCATACTCCTCTCTACTCCCCTTCAGCTTGCATGACTGACTTCTCTCCTGTTACTCCTTTGATGTTTCCCTCCTCCTGTCCAAAACTCATCCTACTGCTGCCCCCTCCGATCTCCTCCCCACCCCCCTTATTCCTAAGATTTACCCTCTTCTAATTCCCTACCTAACTTCCTTCTTCAATATCTGTCTCTCCTCTGCTACTTTTCCTTCTGTCTTCAAGCATGCTACTATCATCCCTATCCTGAAGAAACCGTCTGCTAATCCCCATCTTACATCCAACTTTCGTCCAATCTCGCTTCTTCCATCTCAGCTTTTGTCACCAAACTTTCTCTCCTTCCCAACTCTCAACTGGATTCTGCCCTAAACACTCCACAAAAACTGCTCTCGCATATGTCCTCAATTCCCTCCTCACCGCTCGCTACTTTAAACAATCCTCAGTCCTCGCCCTCCTTGACCTCTCTGCAGCCTTTGATACCATTGATCACCCCCTACTTCTCAATCCTCTTTCTTCCTTTCTCAACTGGCTCTCCTCTTACTTCTCCAACCGTTCTTTTGCTGTCTCCTGGGGCGGTCGTACCTCCTCTACTCTCCCCCTGGACTATAGTGTTCCCCAAGGCTCTGTTTTCGGCCCCTTCCTTTTCTCCCTTTACACCTCCCTTCTTGCCCCTATCATCTCTTCCTTCAATATTTCTCACCACTTTTATGCTGATGACATTCAGCATTTCCTTTCCTTCTCTTCCTTCACTCCCGACTTCTATCTTAATCGTTCTTGTGTGTGGCCCACAGAGCAGGGTATGGGCTGGTGGCAGCTTCATGCTGAATTTGACAGGTGCTCCGAGTATCCTCTATTTTGGGATACCCAGGCCCTGCCATTGGAATCAGTTGATTCCTGATGGGAAACAACATGGCCCCAGTGGCCGCTTGCTTTCTATTGCCCGTTACCTATTTTTCCCAAAATCCTGGGAAGCCCTGACTCTGTCCCTTCCCCCTGACTGGCTGTTGGGTGGAAGTTCCATATATGGTGGTGTGAGGTCCAGGCCAGACTGGCTGGAGCCTTCCCAGTGACTGTATGGTGTGGTATGCCCTGTGGGTGCGACCTGGGTGAATGGAGTGTGTAACCAATATGCACTTCTTTATGTGGATGTCTGGTTTCTGCTGTGAGAGACAGACTGAGACAGCCCTGCCCAAAACTGGCATGAATGCAGTGTGTAGTGTTGAAAGGCTGGGTGCTTGTCCCTATCCACATTCCTTGTTGTGAGTGTCTGAGTGGGAGGAGTATGGCCTGAATGCACTGTACACCTGATTGGCTGACTGGCTGCATGAATGCCCTTATGTATGATTGGCTGCTGAGTGTGACCCAGCAGTGTGGATGAGAGACAGAATAGTATATCTGGGAACCACTCACCACTGGAAATTGTTCAGAAGCTGAGTTGACACTTGAAGAGTAACTGGAACTGCTTATCCTCAACGCGCAGCTGGAAGAAGACGACCTGCTGCTGCATTTGCTTCAACCTGATCGAACAGTGTCAAGTTCGTCGAGGACTGATCCGAGAGAGGACCTGGTTAGGCACCCTCTTCCCATGCTCCGAGGGACCATCGAGCACTGCTAACCTTCACCGAAGCACCCTGGAAGTCAGACCCTCAAAAGGCTGCTGACCGGAGACAGGGACCGCCAAGGAAAACAAAGTGAAGCACCCGGACATCGATGCCACCGAAGCCCATGGCCGTCGACCAGGGTTCGGAGTATCGCCGTAACCGCTGGAGGCCCGTCGAAGCCGTGTGGCACAGAAGAGGGCACCGCTTGATGCCGTACTGCCGACAACCGGAGCCGCCGCTCTTTTGCCTAAACCTGTTGAATGGAAGGACTCCTTTGTCTGCACCGTCGACCGCTTTATCCCGCCGGAGAAAGTCGAGGACGCCAATGCGCTGAGGAGAATCTGCCGGTGGGTTTCCCGGCACCCAAAGACCACAAAGACTTCGACGACTTGACGCCCTTGTCGGGCCACAGTTCTTCAGAAACTCTTTGCGGTCCTGAACTATCAAACGCTGAGGTGCCCTGCACACCTCATCCTCGCAGGACGTCGGCGACTAGCATCGACTGGATCGACGCCGTGGTCTCGGCACCCTCTCTTTTCATTGACGCTGTCGACGCCAAGTTCACCTTCTTCAACGCCTCTCGATGATCCGTGACTCCTGCTTTAAAGGGAGTCACTCAAGAAGGATCCATTGACGCCTCTTCAAAGAACTCTGCTCTACCAGGTACATTGGGGGGGGGGTAGAAATATTAAAGAAGGAAATAAGACTTACAGAACAATCTAAGGACTGGGCTTGTGTTAAATCTTTATTTTACAGGTTGCCCAGGTGGGGGGCGGGGGGGATCTCCACACAGAACTGTTTAACGGTGGAGGCCAGTATTCTGCCAATTGTTCTAACCAACTGCTTTCCTCCTATGTCTATTGTTGGTTGCCTTTATTAAGTGATCTGTGTGACATTTGAGTATAGTTGATGCACTTTAATGAGATTTGATAATAATTGTGGTGCCACTTTAGAATTGTATACATTTGCCATTGTTGATTTTCTGAGTACAAAGTTAGTTATTATGATAGTGTACATAACCTTGAATATTATATAAAGACTGTGTTTTAACTAATACAGTGTGTGGACATTCCTTTGTGGGGGTTTGGGGGACTACACTGTACTTAAGAACCAGCCTGCATCACCTCCTGAGAAACTAGGTCTTGATTGCTCGACCATGTATCAATAATAGAGAATCTTGGCTTGGGTCCTCTGTGCCTCTCCTCTGCCATATAGAGAGCAGAAGTACAGACACCCCCCTCCAGTCTTTACAGTGCGGAGCCTTAATGTGGTGCTTTCGGCTTTGACAAGGCCTCCTTTTGAGCCCATGTCGATGGCTGCTTTGAAGTTCCTCTCATGAAAGGTGGCTTTTCTAGTGGCATTTACCTCGGCCAGGTGGGTGTCTGAATTACGAGCACTGGTCATTGACCCGCCTTACCAGAGATTTCTGAAAGACAAGGTTCTCCTGGCTACTAACCCGCACTTTATTCCGAAAGTGCCATCAGCATTCCACAAACATGCCTCTATTGCATTACCCACGTTCTTTGCTTATGCATCCACGTCAGCGGAAAAAGCCCTGCATTCTCGGGACATTAGAGAGCACTGAAGTTTTCTCTGACTCACACACATGGCTTCAGGAAGTCCAAGCAGCTGTTTGTGCCGTTTGGGCCCTCCAACAAGGGCCACTTCATCTTCAAACAAGGACTTCCCGCTGGGCTTCCTCTACTATCTCGTTTTGTCATGCAAAAGCTTGCACGCCTTTGAGGGGGATTCCGAAGGCTCATTCTACGTGGTCCACGGTGTCGTCAGCGGGGTCGTGGTCTGGCATACAGCTGGTGGACATTTGCCAGGCAGCCTCCTGGGCGGTGCCGCATACCATCACCAGGCATTACTGACTGGGGCAGGAACATGTGGAAGATGTGCAAGTAGGGCATGAGGTCCTCCAACGCCTGTTCAAATAAGGTAGGACCCGCACCTTTTTTTTTTTCTTTTTCTATGTGCTATATCACTTACTGGGGTTGTTGTCTTATGGGTGTGATTAAGTACTGTTTTTGATTTGCCTGTGACACACCGCCACACATTGGTTGTACTGCTATGTAATATATTCACAGCATGAATATGAATCCATGAAAGATCCTATGCTGGAGAAGGGAGTAGTTTCTTACCTGTAACTCCATTTCCCCAGCGTTGGTATCTTTCATGGATTCACATGTGCTAGTCAGCCGCCCTGCAGGCAAACCTGATTTCGGGTTCCCTCTACTTTGAAGGTTAAAATCTGAAGGGAAGACGCAGGGCGGGGCTATTTATACCAAGCGCCTATTGGTGGGGCCTAAAGCACCCAAAAAGCACGTTGATAGGACACTAAGTTTCCATAGGAAAACGTGAAGTTAAAGTTACCGAGGTTTCCCAACCTGACGACTGGGAAATATTCACAGCATGTGAATCCATGAGATACCAACGCTGGAGAAATGGAGTTACAGGTAACAAACTACTCCCTTCTTCAATCTCATTCGACTCTCCTTCTCCTTCAACCCTTCTGAGGGATAAATCTAGATCTCCTATTAAATCCATTGATCCCTCTCTTACCACTTCACAAACTTAACTGCAATCATACTATGACTGCACGTTGCCCTCATTCTGTCTGGTATACTATATTCATGTTGCCTAGTTATATTGCTTACTGCGTAGTAGCTCTGTTGGTAATTTCTATTTATTCATGCTCATACAACTTTTGAATTTATCTTGCTCTTTGCTTCTCTTCGCTTTTGCTTATTCCATCTCTGTGCTCTGGTATTCCCATGATACTCTTACTTACTTTCGAACTAATCTCATCTTATTCCTCATGCCTTTACTTATTATATTCTCTTCTCTTCTATTTATCTCACCTACTCTTAGATGTTCTTCACTCTGTTGTTGTACCCCTTTCCTTCCGTTCTTCCCCATATCCCCTGGTATTGCTATAATGTACAGTTATCATTGTCCAATTGGTTTATTACATTACTCAGAATCGCATACTTTGCATTTCATTAACAATGTATTCCATATCGCGTTTTTTGTCTATGCCATCATCCTCACTGTCATTACAAATGTCTATCAAGTTTGTTACTTGGAATGTCAAAGGTTTGAATCACCCTATCCAACATGGCAAAATGATCTCCCAACTTACCAAGTAGAAATCTGATATTGTTTGTAACCCAGAGACTCATCGGAGTTCGGATAGTGAGAACTTTAAAATCAGAGCCACATGCATCGGTCATACTTTTTTCCAATGCTCTAGACAGAAAAGGTGGGGTTTCTATTTTTGTCAATAAACCTTAGTGAAGAAAATGATCCTGAAGGCGTTGGATCATTGTAGAAGCAATCATCAATAACCTACCTGTCACTATTATTAACCTCTATGGCCCTAACGCCCACAGCCCCTCTTTCTGGTCTAATTTCAACTCAAAACTCTCACAGAAATGTCCAGATAGACTTATTGTTTGTGGAGATATGAATCCGGTTCATGCCTTTGCCCTTGACTGCAAATCCTTTTCTAACTTTGTCAACTCCAAATCCTGTAACAGTTTCCTCAATTTAATACAAAATGTTAATCTCATTGACTCTCGGAGATTGTCACCCGGATTCTAAAGATTATACGTTTTATTCCCCTCCATACCAATCCTTTTATAGACTGGACTATATTTTTATTAACGCTTCACTAACTTCCACTATTTTGAACTTTCTGATCATGCACCTGTCTCTACTACCTTGGAATTATCACCAATTTCTAAACTTTCCCTTGGATGGAAATGTAACTCTTTTCTTCTTAATGGCAATTCTTTTATTGCAAAAACGAAATCTTTTATTGAAGATTTTTTCCTCAATTATCGTCCTGAACACACCTCCATTAATAACAATTGGGATGCCTTCAAAACCACCCTTCGTGGGTTCATAATTCAGTTTGCTGCCATTAAGAGACGACAATCTGAATGTTCTCATAATTCTATGCTATCTTCAATGAAAACTCTTGAACAGTCGTATCATGCTAACACGATGAAAGCCCTCATGGCCAAACGCATTGAATTTAACAAACATTGCACAGACAAAGCTGCGAATTCTATACTCCGATCCAGAGCTAAACTATACAATGGCTCCAACAAAGCTGGAAAAATGTTAGTCTCCTACTGAAAAAAGGAAAAGTCGCTCATTACCTATATCCTGTCTCCGAATGGTAATACACTAACGAAAAATGTATTTGTGATATTAGTCTCTTGACTTCTACTCCAATCTCTATTCCTCTGATTCTTCTATTAATACTTCTGAAATCCAAAATTTCTTCAACAAAAAAGAAAAAAAACTTGAACTCAATCGACCTTTCCTCCTTTAACACAGCCATCTCCCTAGCAGAAATCAAACAAGCCATATCCGACCTCAAGCCTAATAAGGCACTTGGTCCCGACGGGTATTCTGTGGATTTTTACAAAACATTTATCAACTCCATTGCTCCAACACTTATACAATTATACTCTTATTTTGTTCAAACTGGTAAAAGTATGAGCTTCTTTGGGGAGGCGCTTCTTGTACTTTTCCCTAAACCAGATAAAGATTCCTCTCTAATTAAAAACTACAGACCCATCTCTCCTATCAATTCTGATTGTAAGATATTTGCCAAAATCCTAGACAAACGTTTAGAACAATATCTCCCAAAATGTATTCACTCTGACCAATCTGGTTTTATCAAAGACTGCCATGCTTCATCTAATACTTGACTTTTATTTGATAGGCTTTGCCATTCTCAAAATTCTAATGTTCCCCTAGCCCTCTTGGCCATTGACTCTGAGAAAGCCTTTGTTCGTGTCTCTTGGCCCTTTGTTCCATTCTTTAATTTGGAATGTCTTCTCGCCGTACTTTATCAACCTGGTCAAAGTCCTTTACTCCTCTCCTAATACTATAATTCTTATAAACAACTCTCTCCTCTTCTTTCCAAGTTAAGAGGGACAGGGTTAAGGTTGTCCCCTTTCTCCCTTATTATTTAACCTTGCATTGGAACCCCTCCTACATAACTTTAGATCAAATGCCAACATCAAAGGTATCCTCATTAATAATATCGAAATAAAACGTTTTCCCACCTATGCTGATGACATCGTACTTTATTTTGTATTTATTTTATTTATAAAACACACCTGGCCCAAGGGCATCCGGGCGCATAATTTGAGATACATGCATAGTCATCCAAGACAGTCACTTGACATGGAAGTATTTACAGAGATATATACATACATAATAATTACAGTTAATGTACACATGGGATTTGCAGATTAAACAGAGGTGGTCAGATAAGCAGGGTATACAATTAAGAATAAAACACGTCAGAATTTACAAATGTACAGCAGGACAAGATGGTAGGTCTAGGTGAGTGGGTGGAGTGGCCCGTCTAAATCAAAGGGTAGTTGGGGCAGACAACCCGGCTTTGGCATGTCTTTTGAACGCATGGAAGGAATCTCTCTGAACCCTGCCTCCTCTATCCAGCATTTAATAACTATTAATAACTGTTCTGATGTTTCTGGATATAAATTAAATCTTGACGAATCCAGGTCATGCCTCTCACGAACGCTTGTAACCAAACCAATACCCCACTATTTGGCATGTCCTGGCAACCTTCTCATCTTAAATATTTACGACTCGCTATCGCAAAAGATATTCATACTACTATTGCCCTCCACACACATTTTTTAATTGATGGTTACAAAAATGTCACCCCTTTTCTTATGTTGGTGGGGGTCGTCTTGACAGTATAAAAATGATTGGCCCCATTCCATATATGATCACAACAGCAATTTACACTTCTTTTTACAAAAAAATTGACTCCCTTCCTAAATTCTTATGGAATGATAAAGTACTGCGCATCGCCCTCAGCAAAAATAAGACTTCCTAAACTTTTTGGTGGAGTGAAATTCCCTAACTTTCAATTGTTCCATAAAGCCTTCATCCTAAAATAATGAACTATCATTAAACATTATGAATCCCTCCTCGGAAATGCTCCATTATGGGTTAAATTAATTGCACCAAATATGATCTGAGTCTTCACAAATCTTCACTTCATCATTTAATTGATCTCATCAGTGAAAATCGAATTTCAGATGCTCAGGCAATCCTTTGCACCCCCTCAAACAAAATTATATTCTAACTGCTTGAATGCATATAAATTCTAATTGCCAATCTCAATTTTAATCCTATGTTTTTCTCATGTGATGGATAATTTCTGCCATCTTTATGCTTCACATTTCCAAGATATATCTGTTTGTGATGCAGAATAAACTACAAATTCAAAAGGAAAGGTGCACATGATTAGGCATATTATGTGTGTGCTCCAATTCACCATCATTCCCTCAATTGCCCTTGTGAATTTGCTTTTACATTTATCTTTTACATTCACAGATTTCTCCTCAAAAATAAAATTTCTCTCAAGTAAGGTATCTATTTGTATTTCATGCCCTGCAATGACAAAAGCACAAACCACTCTTTCACCTCAAAAAAGCTTGTACAAACCTATTCTAATGCGGCATACCTTTTCTAACATCAGCAGTGTTTTCATGAACCCATGGCATTCAGGCTCTATTTTGAATCGCCATGTATAGCATGCTGGCCATCATAACAAGGATTTCCTCCCAACTCTATCACCAGTGCCATCTTTGGGATTTGTGTTCATTAAGTTAGATAGACCCGCACTAACACCTTGTGATATGGAAAGTGTTCTTCATTCTTATCTCCATAATTATTAAGATTCTGAATTGTATACCTGAGTTCTCCTTACCATTATTATCTTCAAATCTATTCTTTAGTATCAATTTACTTTATTAAATATTTTATAATCGTCTTATCTGTTTTCAAAGACCTATCCTTATCACCAATCTTATGTCAATTTAACTTCTGATTAACTCTTATCACACCAACTGAATTGGATGACCAGTATACCGGCAATGCATTTGATCTCCCTGCATCATTATTTGCCTATGCTTAATCGGTCCACATTTCAAGGGAATGGTACCTACAATGAATATTCATATTTGATTAATATCTCTAAATTACTGTACATTAGCCCAAAAATTAATGAAGTTCGTGGTCTGTATTCAAACCTTTCAATGTACTGCATAGCTACCAATCCCTTGCAATTTAGAATGATATGCATAATTAATTATGCAAGCGCATGCAGGTCGAAATGTAAGTGATACACCACAAAACAAAAAATTCCAGTACATTGCGATGAGGTGTGGAAGAGGTTTAAGGATGATTATCGGAGTAAAATCACAGGGATGACCATTCCTTTAAGCAATAGGGTTTTGGATATATTTAGCTACTGTGTTCCTCCCAGAATTGGCATACCATTGGAGAACCTCTGTACCATCTTTTTTCAGCTTCCCTTCGCCCATGCCCTACTCTGATAGTGCACCTAAAAAGTGTGAACCTGAATATACCATTATGCTGAACACAGTGAACAAATACTTCATCTGTAACTGGATCCATAAGTGTTGTGCTCTATGCAAGTTACCATTTAAACCCTCCATCCTCCCTAGGAAACACGCTGTATGGCTGCTGGTTGTAAGCATTGAACTAAAGCCGTTTGGACTGTTAGGTGGAAAACAGGTGGAGGGGAATTGCTGGCTAGTTCCATCAAAAATAGACCTTTGAGGACTAAATAGAACATGTTTAGGGTGACCAGATAGATGTCCTGGCTCGGAAGGGAGTGTACAGCAGGGCTCAAAATTGAGATTGGATAAGCAGGAGCTAAAGGCAGTTCCTGGGTATCCAGCATTAACCAGTGACCAGGAGCTACCAATGAGGATCAAGGAGCTAGTACATAATGTTCTGCAAATGCA
This sequence comes from Ambystoma mexicanum, assembly GCF_040938575.1. Taxonomy (NCBI): domain Eukaryota; kingdom Metazoa; phylum Chordata; class Amphibia; order Caudata; family Ambystomatidae; genus Ambystoma; species Ambystoma mexicanum. The sequence goes on from NC_090921.1 coordinate 463,228,629, forward strand.
ACTTTCACATCAGATGGAAACATATCATTGTGTTCATTATTTATGACCCCTTATGCTTTGTACGTTGTATAGATGTGTCCTAATGTTTGTTTTTAGATTGTGCCAAATGCACACAGTTAAATTCACGTAGGTGTTTTTGTGTGGAGTCTATTGGCTCGGGGAGCTAAAAGTAGTTCCTGGTAGCTGTTTCTGTCAAGCTAACCAGGTTCTTCTAGGATACATGCAGGAGCTAAATAGCTCCCACCTCCCCTTCAATTTCGAAACCTGGGACAGTCCTGGTTTATGGTTTTTCCAAATGCTAAGATGCCCTTCATAAGAAAAGGCACTAGTGACAAGAATACTTAAACATACTGCTGAATCCTCCTGATGAAATGCCTCTGAGGAGTGAGATCTCCATTGACAGGGCTGTATTGAGATGCAAATGTGAATGAGGTCTTTCTAGAATAACAGGAGTACTATGTAATGCTTGAATGTAACCTCTCTGCAGTTTCTGCTACTAAAATGCGAAGCAATAGCCACCCTGGGTGCATTTGTGATAAACCAGGAGGTCAGGTAAAATATAAACAAAATAGGCCAAATATGCCAAAAGAGGATTCCTTGTCAACAAAGAAGTCTACAGCAAAAGGCATAATGTGTTCTAGCCACAATTATTTTACATGTTTTATTATTTATTTTAATGCTTATGGCTAATATGTCTAGCCTTTTGCATAAGTTACAGTGTAAACATTAAAAAATGGATTAATAGACATCACTTGTTAAATACAGTTTCAAAAAGGACAAACAGTGACATCATTTACATTTAAAATAGGCACGACTTTCAACTTGCACTATCAATGATGTAATTCATAGAATTCATCTTCATTTTTAAAACTATATCACTATTCCAATATATACCAATGCTACCTACAGTAAATCACTTGGGTTACACACCTTTTCCCCAAAGATTACTTTATACTCTTTTACCTTATTCCGTGCTTTTGAATCTAGGTGTGATAGCTCAGTGCATTTCGCCTATTCTGTGATTTCGATTTTAGGTCCCCCCATTGAACTACAATTAATGTGATAGCTCAGTTCATTTTGCCTTATTCGGTTACCTCTTTTCTAGGTGTTCCCCTTTGCTTTCTACTGGTGGCCTCTTGTGACTGGCATCCCTTATGTGAACTATCTCCCCGTATGGCACCACAACAGCTACTAAGCGCCTGGCACCTCACAGTACCGGGCGCTCACCGGCTACGCCATGCTGTGGTCCTCAGCCTGCCTCCACCTTACCTATCTGCTCATCGTAGGGTACTCTATCTCTACCCTCACCATTCCCTAAATCAGCAATGCTAAGACATACCATACCTGTGCCCACATCTTCCCTTCCCCACACGCCCTTACCATGCACCACTGTACAGACCACCCAACTAATCCCTACCTTAACGACCCAGCTCTGTGGCTCAAGCACTTCGCCACAAAACCTACACCTAACCAACCGTGCTCACTACAAGCTAGGAGCGCCAGACTCGGCTCCAGATTGCCCAAAGCACCTTGCAGTCAACGCAGCCACATCGCCCATACACAACCTGGTACACCATCCACATCCAGCCGCCCCCCTTCTCCCACCCCTAACACAGTGCTCAAGGCAGCGCTCATCAATGCCAGATCCCTCACGGCCCACGCTCTTGACATTGCTGACCTCATCACCGTCCAAAACCTCGATTTTATTATTTTTTTTAATATTTTTTTTTTTGTTTTGTTATCCATCACTGAAACCTGGTTACATGCAGCCTCTGGCCCTCTCCTCGCCCTAGCCATTCCAAACGGTTATTCCATCATTAGAAATGACCGCCACTCCAACTTATCCAAAGGAGGAGTCGCCGCATTTATACACAAAGACAATATCACTATGAGAACTACTACCAATTCCCAATTCAGCTCTGCAGAATCCCTTTCCGTGAAACTATCCCTCTCACCGACCAACACTGCAACATTACACCTCATCTACAGACCCCCAGGCCCACTTGGTTCATTCACTGATGATATCACATCTATCTTGACCGCTAATACCAAGTCTCAGGTGATGCTACTAGGTGACCTCAATCTCAGCCTCTCTGACCCCAAGGACCATATGGCCATCGAGGTTGCCACCACCCTTGGCAATTTAGACTTCCAACAACACATTCTCGCACCTACTCATAACAAGGGCAGAACACTCGACTGGATATCTGACCTTAACTGTAATACCACCTCTAACTCTGCTTCAACCTGTTCTGACCATCATATCATTTCCTTCCACTTGCCAGCCACTAACCCCCAGCCCAAACCCACCATAGCCCCTGCAATACCCACCAGGAACAAAACGGACATTACCAGTGACAAATTGCTTCCCCTCATCCTCCCCATCCTCAACAATTGCGCCTCACAGCACAAGGGCCCTACTGCCCTAGTAGATACCTACAACCTCACTCTACTTAAAGTCATTGAGACTATAGCCCGTCTTAAAATACGTAAAGCCAAACAACGATCCCATCTGAACTCCTGGTTCACCCCGCAGTTTAGAGCTCTGCGTAAAGAAAAGCGAAAAGTAATCCTAGCACGTCCATCAAAGATTCCCTTATTACTTCACTTTAGGAAGCTATCTTCCAAGCTAAAAAAGAGACCTACAACCAACGTATATCTCAAGCAGAATCCAATGCAAAGGAATTATTTAAAATCCTTATAGAATTAGAATACCCTTCACCTGTCCCGGACTCCTGCATCAAAGATAGCACTTGGTGCAATAACATCCAAAATGCACTTCTCAACAAAATTAACACCCTGCAATCCAAAATTAATGCTAAACAAAACACCCTGCTCACTTCCCCCCCTAACTAAATTTATGCCACCCAAAATGACCTTACCATTTGCCCACAAGCCATTTAGTTTTACACCACTTACCATCCCTGAGGTTGAAAAAATCATCAGTACCCTAAAACCCTCGAACTGCCAAGGTGATGCCTGTTCGGCACCGATCATTAAGGAATCGGCCCACAACCTCGCCCCATTCATAACCACGTTCATCACTGCCTCATTCCAATCTGTAGTGGTACCCAACAATTTGAAGGATGCTTGGGTCATCCCCTACTAAAAAAAACGACTTTAGACTCAGAGACTCCAAGCAACTACAGGCCCATTACTACGGTCCCATTTCTTCTAAAAATATTAGACGGAGCTGCCTACCTACAGATACAGAACTATCTGGAAACAAACAATCTTCTAGGCACAAGACAATCTGGTTTTAGACCTAAACACGGGACTGAAACAGCCCTCTTAGACCTCAAAACCCAAATTGAGGACCTAAAAGATAATGGCAAACTGGCACTACTACTTCTACTGGACTTATCTGCTGCCTTCGATCTGGTCAACCACCAAATCCTCTGTCAACACCTGAAATCTGCAGCCTACTTTTCTGACAACGCCACCAACTGGATCAGGTCATTTCTTGACAACAGACACATGAGAGTATTCTCCCCTACCTCCTCAGCAGACCCATCGCCAGTCCCCTAGAGGGGGGGGGGGTCATGTGTATCCCCCACCCTCTACAATGTGTTCACTAAACCCCTGTTTGACGTGCTTGACTATCTGGGTGTCACCTACACAAACTACGCCGATGATACTCATCCCCATCACAGGTGATTACTCTGTAGACTCTAAATCACTCAATGACATCTACCATGTCATCCAAGCCTGGATGGCACAACATGAGCTCTGTCTTAACGATGACCAGACAGAGCTCCTCATTCTAGGTACACGACAAAGACTCAACAAGCTGAACCCTTTGTTCAGCTCATTCAATATCATCAAAGGTGCCAAAGACACAAAAACCTTGGGAATCTACCTAGATTTCACACTCTCCCTTCACAGACAAACTAATGCAGTTGCTGCCGCATCAGCTTACACATGTAGGCTGATCACAGCCTGCCACCCTTTTCTCTCTATGCAGAACTGCATCTCCCTCGCCAGGAAGCTGGTTATGTCCAAATTGGACTACTGTAAAGTACTGTACCAAGGCACTAACCAGTGCCCCCGTTAGTAAACTCCAAATCACTCAAAATTAACGCCATTAGAGCAGCCCTCAACATCCCGAGATCAGCACACCTCTCCGAATCTAGGAAGGACTTGCACTGGCTCTCTGTCGCCCAAAGGATATCACTAAAATCACTCTCCCTCACTTACAAATGCATTCACAACCAGGCCCCTTTCTACTTAGCTTCACGATTCACTCAATATATCCCTCCACAGTCACTCAGGTCAGCCCACACTCAGAGCCTTTCAATTCCCAGATTCAAGCTCCAAACAGCTGGTGGGGCTAGCTTCCCAGTTTTGGCAGCCAAACTCTGGAACACTGTGCCGCTCATTATTAGAAATTTACCATCTCTCAAATTTATTTAAACTCAAAGTTAAACTTTAGCTAGCCACCTCTGATGATCAACTGTCCTACTGAATAGCCGACTATTTGTCATTTATGCCTGACTAACCTGTACTGTTCTTGTATTCATGCCTGTACTATGCTCCTGCACTGTTGTAACCATTGTTTGAAGATATGCGCCCGGTAGCCTCAGGACCTGGTTGCGCTATATAAATAAAAATAAATACAAATACAAATATAATTTCTACCTGCAAAGACTACTAAATATGTTCCTTTTGATAAAAGTCTTGGTTATATCCTTTCCCATACGTGAGACTCAGCAGCCACAATGACCAGTGGTTCGGCCGAAAAGATGGCAGACCAAAATCTGATCGGAGGTTACTCTTTCCATCGTAGTGCAAAAATGTCCATAACTTTTCAAATACTCTTGCATTGTTGGACAGCTGGTGAGTATGTGCCTACTGATTTCTATCTGGGTCTGACAAAGTCTGCAGAATCTTTGGTCACAGGAGATGACTCCATGCTCCAATATGATCGTATACAGGAGGAGATTAAGGCGCAGGTATAATATAAAACGCCTCAGAGACTGGTTACATATTCTGGTCAAATAACTACAGGGCGTCTGAGGTGTAAATCCTTGCAATACGTATTTTGAAAAGCGCCGTTTAGTAGCTAATATGTCAAAGGATCTAGAACGGTCCGAGCATAATGACTTATTTTTCAGTTGCTGTAAACAATAACCAAGATATTCCACTTTGGTAGGCTTTAAAACAGTGGTGTCCAAGTGGAGTAGGACAGTGTTTGCCAAATCAATATGTACAACGTTACCCCGCTTAGTCGGGTGTGCCATACAAATTGAAAATGTTAGCTGCAGCTGAAGACCGGTCTGCTTTCAGTATCTCTATAAACAATTTACAGTGAGTCATCTTCCAAGTAGTTAACAAGGAAGTCACTCCAACTCCAGTCAGAGAGCTGCCACAGAGGCTGTAGCAGGGATGGCTAATAATGATTTTAATATCTTCCCCTCTAGAATATCTAGCCAACCCACATATTTCAGTGGGAGGGTCTCAAACCCATACAATTTACAGGGAACAATATACTTGAGATATTCCTCTTGGAGACCTTCAACTGAGTTGCCACCAACCTACTTATGAAACACTCAACCATCTGCCACCTACGGGTGGCCTTAAGAGATCTGAGGACTGTAGTGTAAAGAACTGGCAACACTATAAATTGGCAGTCCCAAATACAAGTAATTATCCGCCATATCCAATCTTTTTCCACCCATAATTCCAGTTGTAAGTACATGCCCAGTGGCCTTTGCCATTAATCTGCAAAATCTTGGTTTTACTATGATTTATTTTTATATGGTTCTGAGCAGCATACTTGTGATGCTTGAGCTAAAACATGGCGCTGATGCGCAGTGTATTCTGGGGGCACTCCGAGCCATAATGGATATTTATTCCATGCCTCAGTGAAAACTGCACTTGCTTTGCTAAAAAACATGCTTTCAATGTTATTTGTTGCTGAGCCTGGTATGCAGGCCTCAGTCAAGGACACTGCTGGGAAAGCTACTGGGATTCACAGGTGCCGGCTGGTACCCGATAAGAAGGTAATTTCTGTGCCAAGGTTGAAGATGAGTTATGGAATTGTTTTCCGTGGTGCTTTAGAAGAGGGAAGCTTTGCTCCTTGGGGTTACTGTCGGTTGGCCCGGCCGGCAACCAACGGGCACTCATCAAAGTGCTAATGCCAGAAGGTTCGAGAAATTGACACCCCTTTTTGAGGAGGGCATATATGCGGAGCTCTGGAAAGGCAGGTGGAAAAAACACAAAGACCTCAGGGGGGGGAGGGTGCCTTGTTCCGACCTTCCTGTGGGCTGTTGTGCTCTCGGCCTGGCTGTTAACAGGGTCTACCAGCCGCTTCTGGAGAGATGAGGGATTCAGTTACGCCCATGGTGATGTATTCTCTTTAATTCTCTATCTTTTCTGTGATTTATATCTGTGTTATCACTTGTTGCTTCTTAACTATGAATAAATAGCCATATAAGTTCTCATTATCCGCTAACTGCGTGTCTGGCTGCGAGTTATTGTTCCGTCTACCTGTGTTCAAAGTATTTGCTCTGCTCTGCAAATGTACTGGTGATAAATAACTGTCTGTGCACTCTTGGCGAGCAATACAATACTGCACAGGTATATCGATGGAGTAATGGAGTCGCACAGGTGTGCGGTCCAACAGGACAGTGTTATCTGGTTAGGATATCCAGGAAGTAAGGACACCAAGACATGGAGTAATACTTCCGCTACTCAATGCTGCACCCAAGTCCTCCATATATAATTGAATAAAAGGGGTGCAAGAACGCACCTCTGTTTAAGTCCTTTATTTGTAGACATGGGGGGCACAATGGCGCCTAAAACAACCTCAGTTACGGTAGATTCTGTGTATAATGCAAGTGCCCCAACGCTCCAATTTTCCCCACAAACAAGGTCTAGACCAACGGTATTCAAACTGTGAAACTGTGGGGCGCACCCCTCTGATGGGCCGCAGCCTCATGCCCACAGGGGCGCGAAGCCACTTGTGATTCCGCTACTAAAGAAACCTTTGCTCGATCCTGAGGTCCTGGCTAATTACCGCGTGATTTCATTATTGCCCTTCATGAAATTGCTGGAAGCCCTGGTCTCCCCTTTGTTTTCTTTTCTTGAATCGTCTTCTTATTTTGATTCTTTTCAATCTGGTTTTCGTCCTGGAAGGGGAACTGAATCAGTCCTTAGTTCTGTACTTGACGACCTGGCTCGCCTTGTGGATCATGGGGGTGTCGGCGCAGTTGTTTTATCAAATCTGTCGGCTGCGTTCAACACAGTTGACCATCCCACCCTGATCTCCAGGCTCTCTACGGCTGGGCTATCTGGGAGGGAACTTGACTGGTTCATTTCCTTCCTGGCTGACTGCTCTCAATCGGTCTCCCTCCCACCTTTACACTCTAGTCCGGTTACACTTTCCTGTGGCGTTCCGCAGAGATCTGCTCTTTCTCCCATTTTGTTGAATCTGTTTATTGGGCATCTTCTGGCTCTCATTCAGTCCCATGGCTTCTGCTTTTATTCCTATGCTGACGATATGCAAATTCTGGTCCGCCTTGATTTAAATCAGGCTGAGACGGCCAGTTGGTTTAGGATGTTTCTTCAGGATGTAAAGGAATGGAAGACGTCCAACTGGTTGAAATTAAATGGCAGCAAAACCGAGGTGTTGGTGTTTGGTACTACTTCGCCTCTTCTTTTTTGGATCAATGATTGTTGGCCTGCTTCCCTTTGTCCTCTCCCAGTTTCTGTTTTATCAGTGAAGAATTTGGGGGTTATTATCTACTTCTTCCCATGCCATGGATGATCAGGTTGCGGCTGTATATAAGAGTGGTCATTTTAAACTTTGCATACTTAGAAAAGTCATCCCATTTGTGCCTGAAAAATGGCAGGTTCCGGTGGTAGCCGGGCGTGTTATGAGTGGCCTAGATTATTGTAATTCATTGTATCTAGCCCAGCCACGCTATTTGGTCAATCGCCTTCAGTTGCTGCAGAATGCGGCTGCTAGAGCTCTTTCGGGCCCCATTTTGACACGCACATTACTCCATTATTGAGGCAGCTGCACTGGCTCCCGGTGGAAAAACGGATCTGGTTTAAGTCCTTATGTATGGTGCACCGTGCCTTCAATTCCCCTACTACTCCCCTAATCGGTGTCTCCGTTCTCAATCAGCATTTCTTGTCGTGGTCCCTCGTTTCAGACTGACTCGTACTAGCAGACGTGCCTTTTTGGTTGTTGCCGCCAAGGCATGGAACGCCCTTCCTCTGGCGCTGCGCAAGACAGCTGATCATTTTGCTTTCTGCCGTCTGCTAAAAACATTTGTGTTCTTAATTCTAGTGGTTAAGCTTTTCTGTTTTAACATGTCAGCGCCAGGGTGCCTTCGGGCGTTTGTGCGCTCTATAAATCTGTATGACATAACATCCACAGCCTGAAAAGTTGCCGGACAACAGATTAAGCAGCCTGCTGTGCAGATGTGTGGCTGGCTGCTCTCTGCCGACTTGTGAATGACTGAGATGCGTTCAGAATATGCAAACAAAGGAATGCATATTCCAAACGCAACATGTGAGCTGCTCTGAAGTCGCACACCCTGTGCCCTTCATTCTTTGTGTTGACAGCCTTTCAAGTGGGGCAATTTATAAGTGATGGCTCACTTAAAAAGCCATTGTTTGTACATGGTATCTGCTTAACATTTCAGAGTTAAGAACTGAACATGGGGCATTTTTATTCACCAGGCCAGCACAAGTATCAGTTAGCTGGCCAAACCTATGCAAAAGAGAATTAACGTGCCACACATAAAAGTTTAAAACTATATTCTTTATTTTTCTCTCTTTATTTAACACACCATAACTTTTATTTTTTTATATTACTTTATATATGGCGCATCCCTGGAAAGGTTAAATGTAATTTTTTTTGCTTAAGTATTCTAGTGGCTGCTTTGGGACATGGACTAAATGCATCCTCTGAGCATCAAAGGTCTTTTAATTGTCTAAACAAGCCAGCCACTGCCTAGCAAGCACACCATATGGCAACTCAATGTCACTTGGGACCTTGATTAGGGAAGTGGAGTTCATTGTGTGTCACCATGCAGACAGTAGTCCATGGCGAATCAGTGCAGTGATGTGTGCAGCAACGATTTCTGTGCTGCACAAGTCACCACCCTGTTGGTTAATGGTGCTATGTGGTGCTCCCCTTTCTATAACGGCACATATACCTGTTTTTGTCTGGTGTACCCAATGTCCATACAAGAGCCCACTGGACTGTTTTGTGTATGTGACTCTGACAAGCATGCCATATTGTGTCTGCACTTAAACCATAAAGTAATCAAAGAATGTTGCCTCAAATTGTAAATCCACGAGGGCAAACGCCCTTTCTACACTGCCACCCCATGATTTTCACTAGCTGCAGGCCAGCAATAATAGGAGATGCTAATGCCAGCTCGGTTAGATAAAGCACGGGCCGGCTCTTTTTTGCCGAAATAACCCCTGAGGCCTGCGCAATGGTGAGGAGATAGTGGCTGAGTAACTGTGGGCCATTTACCATGCACCAGAAGCTGGTTTGGTTTGAAATGCTTCAAAAGCTTATTACTGGTCAGTCTTAAGTTTGAAAGATGTACAATCCTTTTTATGTAGCCTTTCTGTGCATTGTTTGTCTCTCTTGTGCGGTATCCTGCCCTGTCTGTACATATAATTCCTTAAAGATGTTTCTGTATTGGGTTTGGGCATACCCACACTGAGACCCAGCCCTTCCTCCACTAAAACTCTTCAGAAACAAGATGCAAAAGAGCCCTTGTATCCCATTTGAGTGGCTGAAAATGTAAGCTGTCCAAATGAGCCTGTATGGTTCATGATTACAAATGTTATGTTAGGATGAGTATTGTGAACTGTGATGTGAGCACCAAGCCATGCATCAGTTATGCATTTAGAGATTCACACATACAATCATTTTATCAAATACTTGTTTATTTATCAAATGTAGAGATCTCTGATCACTGTTATAGTCATGAAATTATCTTTGATTTAATGCAAGGTATACAGGTATCCTAATTGGTGCAATGTGTCCCGTTTCCAACTTTCCCACTCTCAGAGAGGTATTTTGGAAAAGTTCAATAAGAGTGCACCAGACTGTCCATCTTGGATTGATAACCTTCTATCAGAAAATAATTCATATGGTTAGTCTAGCATTGCCTGTTGCGAAATACAAGGTGGTACAAACAGAACACATGCAGCCCAGGGCCAGGTCAGTGGGCCCTCAGACCCCAATAGGCTGTTCACACCGCAGTGTGCCAGTACGGATGGCTTGAATCTGCAGTCAGGCAAGTCCTTCCATAAGAGCAGGTGACAGAAAAAACATTTTCTTCAGCAGCAACAGCTGTGTTTTCACATTATAATTCTTCTCTAAAGTACTTAAATTACAATGTAATGAAAGCAGCTTCATTATATAGCAATTATTTATTCAATGCAAACTGAATTTCGGAACATATCAGTGTGACTTTTGGCTGAAGGTAATCCTGGAGCATCCTGCATTGAAGAAGAAAAAAAAAATGTAAGACAGATCGACTACCCCTCTCTTCGACTACCCCTCTCTTTGTGAAGGATGTAGATCTTCCCAGAAACACAAACAAGTGCTATACACTAGTTGAAAAACGGCATTATTTACACACACACACACATATATATATCTTTCACAGAAATAGCCCTTTTTTGAAAAGAAAAAGAGGACGGACGCCTTGTACTTTGGAACATCCACCAAAACAAAGGCGGCAAATCTTTGTACGCTTATCAACAGCTGCGACATTGAAAATACGTAAGTGCAAAACTTTAACACCAAATATAAAATAAAATTTATTAAAGCAGCAACCAAACGAGAGGAAAATAAAAACAGCCTCACTGTTTTTTCAGGTGATAGCAAAGGCCCGATGCCAAACACAGTAAATGGCAAATTGAGTTCTCGGATGTTCCAAACACGATAGAGTGGACAACAGGTCAGTGATTGGGTTGATTTGCAAAAAATCGAGACATCACCTTAAAAACACTGGTCATTTTGACACTTTAAGATACAAATTTGTATAATTAAAATGGAGTTTTTTTTACATTGTTTTTAGATCAGAAGATCTACCACAGGGGAGTGAAATTGAGTTTCCTGATTGTACTGCTGTATCGTGAAGATGGCCTAATAAATGATTTGAGCAACAGCACTTAAGAGGGTGTAGTACACACAAGAAGGGCCGAAACATGTCGACCAGTTAGGTATTCAAAAATGTGATTTTCCCTATCTCTTTTTATGACATAACCAAATGATAGTTGTGTTACAACAAGAAAAGTTAAATTAAGATTTATGTACCCCATTGTTTGAATGAAAGTGGTGAGAGTGGAATAGGATGTATGTTTTTTACAATGTTTTTTAAAAAAGATAAAGATAATTGTTACAAAATACTTTCGAAACTGAAGTGTGTCGAGGTGAAACTGGGTGATGTACCAAATGACTCAGTAGATTTCAATCCTCCTGCCTGTGTTCCACAAAAGGGAC